>NC_079194.1:211470006-211825006 GCF_029499605.1 Hyla sarda
TTTAGAGGATACTGTGTCTGGCAGGTTTATAATAATAACTGTTTTCATATAGAGGATGAGAATGCGCTGACATAGAGAGGAGACGTCTGGGCGTCACATTCTGCAGACAGAAGTTTTAGCTGGAACAAGTCCTGGCGGTATGTACCATCTGAATTAGATAAGGGAAGACTATAGAGAAGACGTCACCTGTAGTCACTGATATCATTGTGTATTCTCCTCACTATAGAGAAGACGTCACCTGTAGTCACTGATATCATTGTGTATTCTCCTCACTATAGAGAAGACGTCACCTGTAGTCACTGATATCATTGTGTATTCTCCTCACTATAGAGAAGACGTCACCTGTAGTCACTGATATCATTGTACATTCTCCTCACTATAGAGAAGACGTCACCTGTAGTCACTGATATCATTGTACATTCTCCTCTCTATGTCCTATCAGAGCTGTAGTCACTTGTAAGTTCTACAGTTATGGTGAGTGAAACTACAACTCCCAGCATAACCTTACCACTGCTCAAAGGGGTACTCTACTGGAAAACATTTTTTTTTTATCAATTGGTGCTACAAAGTTAAACAGATTTGTAAATTACTTCTATTTAAAAATCTTAATCCTTCCAGTACTTATTAGCTGCTGTATAAGTGATTCACAGGAAGTTCTTTTCTTTTTTAATTTATTTTCTGTCTGACCACAGTGCTCTGTGCTGACACCTTTGTCCATGTCAAGAACTGTCCATAGTAGGAGCAAATCCCCATAGCAAACCTATCCTGCTCTGGACAGTTCCTGACATGGACATAGGTGTCAGCAAATAGCACTGTGGTCAGACTGGAAAGAACTACACAACTTCCTGTGGAGCATACAGCAGCTGATAAGTACTGTAAGGATTAATATTTAAATAGAAGTAATTTAAAAATCTGTTTAACTTTCTGGCACCAATTGATATAAAAGTAAATGTTTTCCAGTGGAGTACCCCTTTAAGTAATTCTGGGAGCTGTATATTTAAATGGTGAAAACTTCCTTAACACTTTCCTATTCTGTGGCAACTGGTATATCTGATTATTATACTGGAATTTCTCACAATGCGCTACAACAGTGGTGTCTATCACAACAGGCTAAAAACTTACTGGGGGGAGGGGGTAGGTATGGGGGTGACACCATTTTCTACCGCACCGGGTGACACCAACCCTAGCAACGCCACTGGTGTAATGGACACAACAGCTTGTTCGCCTGTGCTGTGTTATACGGTGCAGCCGCCTGGTGATCGGACAGGGAAGAATCCTCGGCCAAAGATGCAGTAGTCAGAAGAATGCTTTGTGGATAGAAGGTAAAAATTACCGGGTATGGCAGCGCAACCGCATCAGAAATTTAGCGGCAAGAGATCCAGGTATCTTTAAAACACTTCAAGTTTATTCTGATAGCCTTAAAACAGATACGTTTCAGGGCATAAGTCCCTTTCTCAATGTGAACAAGGCAAGCATACAGGTTGTAATGCGATCACTCTATTTATAGGAGTACTAGTCCCTTCTATTATGATGAAGAACCAGTTAGGCACATTGATCATATGACATCACAAATTTAGACATGCTGATGAAAATATATAATAAACTCTTTACATATCAATAATGAGGATACAGTGAATGGTACATCATAGGTGAAACAATAAAACATCTCTTTGTAAAAATGAATTAGTAAAACTAGTCAAGGGTCAGTGTGTCTGACATACAGTGCTGTGGACATGCTGTCAGGCTCCGCTCTCCGCTGCACTGTGATGTACATCACCAGGCTCCTTACTCGTTGTTTGTTGAGCAGATCCTATGTAGATGCATTGTATATACATATATGTATAGAAGTGTAAATGTAATTTACTGGATACAGTATCACAGTGTTTATCATGCCAGTCCGTTCTAAGTTGGAGCATGTGTCTGCTTTGGAGAAAGTCCGTGACTGTACTGGCATGCTAGGTAGAGTGTGTGTGTGTGTGCACTACTAAAATACATCATAATGGACTACATTGGAGTACCAAAATAGTATATATACATGAAACATAAAATACAAACATATAAAATATGGGGGGGGGGGTAGTTTTTTAAAATGTAAATAATGGCATATAGTTGACTGAAAGAGTGATAATGATGAGTTGGTATAATTAGAAATGACTATACATGAGAACATGATATAGAATATGTGCATATGAAATATATGGAGAAGTGTACAAAAGAACATGGGAGAAGAGAACAAAGGATAAACCAACCAACAAGAAACCTATCAAACCTAGAACATTAAAGGGTACCTCTCATCAAATAAACTTTTGATATATTTTAGATTAATAAATGTTGAATAACTTTCCAATAGCATGTTAATGAAAAATATGCTTCTTTCTATTGCATTTTTTCCCGATCAGTCCTGTCAGCAAGCATTTCTGACTCATGCTGGAGTCCTAAACACTCAGAGCTGCCAGCCTGCTTTGTTCACAGCCAAACAGGCTGTGAACAAAGCAGGCTGGCAACTCTGAGTGTTCTCCTTTGTGAACAAAGCAGACTGGCAGCTCGTAGTGTTTAGGACTCCAGCATGAGTCTGAAATGCTTGCTGCCAGGACTGGTAGGGAGACCCCTAGTGGTCATTTTTTCAAAGTGGAAAATTAAATAGAAAGAAGCATATTTTTTAATAACATGCAATTGTAAAGTTATTCTGCATACATTAATCTATAATATATCAAAAGTTTTTTTGATGAGAGGTACCCTTTAAAAAAAAAAGAAACAGAGAAGGAACCACATTAGTTCAACTTTACCACAATCTTTGCAGCAAGCCATAATAAAATCAAAAATATTTTCAGCAAACACTGGGATCTTTTATTATAAGTCCCTCTCCTGAAAGAGATACTACTTAAAAACCCAGGATTTACATATAGGAGAGCCACAACCTTAAAAAACATGGTAGCTCCCAGCTGTAGGATCGATCCCAATAAAACTGAAAAAACAAAGACACCAGGATGCTTCACCTGTAACACACGTACATGTAAACTCTGCTCCAATCTAAACAATGGAGCTACACAATTTAAAAGCAATCAGACAGAAGTGTTTTTCAAATCAAGGGCCATATAAACTGCGGTTCGACATATATCATTTATCTAATTGAATGTAACTGTGAATTACAATATATTGGATGCACTTCCCAAACACTCAGAAATAGAATGAATAGTCATAGATTTATTAATGTACTGCACAAATTCGAAGAGTACAGTGTATCACATCATGCTAACCAATCTCATAACAATGCCTCCTCTGATTTTACCATCACAGGCATAGAACAGATACCAGAAAATAGTGTTGATAGATTTGAGAGAGTTGTACTGGATTTTTAAAATGAAATCTTTAGTTCCATATGGCCAAAATGAGCACATTGAAAGTATCTACTAACACACCTTACATCCAATTATGTTCCCAACCTAATATCCAGGACATTACCTTCCCTCCATCCCTCTCTTATTTCCATTTGTCTATCCTTTCAAAGATGTGTATAAATAAGATTGTTTCAAGCATGCAATGCTAATTTAAACTCACCTGGGGCAAGGAACAGGTGTGGGCAATATAAAAATAACACCTGAAATCAGATAAAAAGGAGAGAAGTTCACTTAGTCTTTGCATTGTGTGTCTGTATGTGCCACACTAAGCATGGACAACAGAAAGAGGAGAAGAGAACTGTCTGAGGACTTGTGAACCAAAATTGTGGGAAAATATCAACAATCTCAAGGTTACAAATCCATCTCCAGATATCTAGATTTGTCCACAGTGCACAACATTATTAAGAAGTTTGCAACCCATGGAACTGTAGCTAGTCTCCCTGGGCGTGGACGGAAGAGAAAAATTGATGAAATGTGTCAAAGCAGGATAGTCTGGATGGGTGATAAGCAGCCCCAAACAAGCTCCAAAGGTATTCAAGCTGTCCTGCAGGCTCAGGGAGCATCAGTGTCAGCGCAAACTATCCGTCAACATTTAAATGAAATTAAACACTATGGCAGGAGAACCAGGTGGACCCTACTGCTGACACAGAGACATAAAAAAAAAGTAAGACTACATTTTGCCAAAATGAACTTGAGTAAGCCAAAATCCTTTTGGGAAAATGTCTTGTGGACTGATGAGACCAAGATAGAGCTTTTTGGCAAGGCACATGATTCTACTGTTTACTGAAAATGGAATGATGCCTACAAAGAAAAGAACACAATATCTACAGGCAAATATGATGGAGGTTCAATGATGTTTTGTGGTTGTTTTGCTGCCTCTTGCACTGAGTGGATTGAATGTGTGCAAGGCATCATGAAATCTGAGGATTACCAATGGATTTTGGGTTGCACTATACAGCCCAGTGTCAGAAAGCTGGGTTTGCATCTGAGATCTTGGGTCTTCCAGCAGGACAATGATCCCAAACAGACGTCAAAAAGCACCCAAAAATCGATGGCAACAAAGCGCTGGAGAGTTCTGAAGTGGCCAGCAATGAGTCCAGATCTCTAAATCCCATTGAACACCTGAGAAGAGATATTAAAATTGCTGTTGGGGAAAAGGTGCCCTTCCAATAAGAGAGACCTGGAGCAGTTTGCAAAGGAAGAGTAGTCCAACATTCCGACTGAGAGGTGTAAGAAGCTTATTGATGGTTATAGGAAGTGACTGATTTCAGTTATTTTTTCCAAAGGGTGTGCAACCAAATATTAAGTTAAGGGTGCCAATAATTTTGTCCAGCCCATTTTTGGAGTTTGGTGTGACATTATGACCGTTTTACTTCTTTCCTCCCTTTTTTTTTTTGGTTTAGTTCCAATACACACAAAGGGAATAAACATGTGTATAGCAAAACATGTGTTATTGCAATCCTTTTATGTGAAAAAAAAAATTTCATTTTCTTGGAAAATTTCAGGGGTGCCAACATTTGTGGCCATGACTGTATTTCATGTCTGTTTACTATTTTGATACTCCAATGTAGTCCATTATAATGTATTTTAGTAGTGCACACACACGCTCTACCTAGCATGCCAGTACACCCCTGAGGAAGTTGTCGGCGGACAACGGAACGCGTGGGGTTTAGGGGGACACCCGCATGGTCACCTTCATCCATCGTTCCATTTTGCCTTGTTTTCTCCTGTGTTTAGCATTTACAGACGTTTGGTGCAGGTTGTATTTTTTATTGTCCAGGAGTATGGATGTATTACCAGATTGTATATATTCTTAAGATTTATTGTCATTCAATAGGCTAGGTGGTTTAGTGCAATTACTACATTTGCGGGTGTCCTGGGAGGGGATCATTTTTGTGGCCCCCCCCCCCCTGTTTGTGGAGGCCTTGGAGCCTTTTTAGGTGTTTTTAAATGTCCTTTTTGAGTTGTCTTGTATCAACTTATGTATGAAATAAAGATATTATATTTTGTAGAATAAGTAGGTGTGCATCCATTATTGTATCTCTTTTTTCTTTTTTGTGTAGTCTTTCTCCGGAGCAGACACAGGCATGTCCACAGTTTACCTTATAATCACGACTCGCTCATGCACCAACTTAGATAGGTGCAATAAACACTGTGATACTGTATCCAGTTAATTACATTTACACTGCTATACACACTATATATATATATATATATATATATATATATATATATATATATATATATACATCTACATAGGATCTGCAAAACAAACAACGAGTAAGGAGCTCGGCGATGTACATCACAGTGCAGCGGAGAGCGGAGCCTGACAGCGTATCCACAGCACTGTATGCTGTGCTAATTCATTTTTACAAAGAGTTGTTTTATTGTTTCACCTGTGATATACCATTCACTGTATCTTCATTATTGATATGTAAAGAGTTTATTATATATTTTTATCTGTGACGTCATATCAATGTGCCTAACTGGTTCCCAGTCATAATAAAAGGGACCAGTACTCCTATAAACAGAGTGATCGCATTACAACCTGTATGCTTGCCTTGTTCACATTAAGAAAGAGACTCATGCCCCGAAACGCGCCTGTTTTAAGGCTATCAGAATAAACTTGAAGTGTTTTAAAGACACCTGGATCTCTTGCTGCTAAATTTCCAATGTGGTTGCGCCATCAGACCCGGTAATTTATACCTTCTATCCACGGAGCATTCTTCTGACTACACATATATCTATGGGAGATCCCGAGATATATGAACGCTGTATCTCTATTTTTCTCATAGACATTAATGGAGGGGGTGTGTAAACTCCGGCCTCTCCGAAGCCTAACACAACCAGCATTCTAAACAAAAATGTTCAGAATGCCAGGGTGTCATGTTGGAGATCGTAGGTCTCAGCAGTTGGACCCTCCACGATCAGATTACGATCTTATTCCCTGTCCTGTGGATAGGGGATAAGATGTCTAGTACCAGAGATCCCCTTTAAGAGTTCACTTCCCTTGTAAATGCCATGGGGCCCACAGGGTAAGAGGGACTCAGCTCTGGCTTATGCTATCCCCTGTTCCTATGACTTGGGTAAATCATCACAATGATCCATTTTGGAAAAACTGCAAGTAAATTATTAAATAAATATAATAAGCCTAAACCATGTGCTATATGGCCATACCACCTAAGGCAATACTTATTTGGCTGGAATATCTATGCCTAGAATTAACTATCTATGGTCCAAGATCATTTTAGTATTTATCAAAAGTTTTAAGGACTCTGCAGATGGTAAATTTGAAAATATGAAAAAAGTGGAATGTCTTTAGTGAACTGTACAAATACATGTCTTCCCTTTTATCTATAAATACTTATTGTGCAAAATGTTTAACATAGTTAAAATTGTCACAACAGCCCTCTAGCACAGCCACCACTATTATCTCCACTACCAAAGCTGTTGTTGAAGGTATAGTTCTTATAACTATGCCATACCAGCCATCCTGATCAGTATAAAATTGGTTAAAAGTTTTCTTGAGTGCTCATTTTTCATCTTTAATCTTTTCAAGATGACTCCTCTGTACTTAGCCTCCTTCAACTACTATTCATTTGATAATATTTACATGAAAAGGGCTCCAAAGAAGAAAATGAGCCATTTCCTTAACTAATTTCTTAATGGCCAATTGCCATGTATACATGTAGACACAACATTTCCCATTAGATATTAGTAACAATTTATATATATACTATAGTGACTCCTGATGTCTGGCTGTATATTTTGTTAAAGAATATTTCTGTAGTATGGACTTGGATAATTAAGTATTGGAAATTTAAATGACACATTGAACAAAACTTTCAAACATTACTATAATGAAAAAGGAAATAGGGTGTGCTAAAAATTGATTTTCATTGTGTACCATCCCATTTATTTGTTGAACATGGGCATACCTACCTTGGTAGGAGACATAATAGTTGCTGTGGGGCCCTGAGTAGAGATTATAGAAGCAGAAATCAAAAGGGGCAGTGGAAAATGTAGTGGAAAGTGTAGTGCAATAGCAAGTATAGGAGGATGACTCACAAAGGACATGGTGTAGCTTTAAATAATCCCAAATGTTACATGTCCTCAATTTATTTTCTACTGATAATAGTGTCCTATTGTTCTCTTCTGATAATATTGTCCTATTGGTCTCTACTGATAGTAGTGTCCTATTGGCCTCCATCTAAACCTAAAGAAGAGGCTGTAATTGCTTCTATAGTATATAGCCTCTTCTTGAGTTTCTCCTTGTTACTTCTATGACAATCATTGCCCCCCCTTCCCTCCAGCCACAGCCTACAACTGTAGTCCCCAGAAACCTAATGCCCTGTCTTTAAAGGCTGAACACAGAATGTGAACCAAGGATCCTCACTTAGTCCTAAAGGTACAAGAACAGCTAAACAGAAGATCTTGATGCTGAAGTAACAGCTTCAAATTTAATGTAACCCAAGGATTGATGTCACAGGGGACAAAGCTTTTTTATACCCCTAGGGCTAGAGTAGGATACAGAAGACATCCATTAAGAGCTGATAATTCTAGCAACTTTTTTGACGAATGAATGGCTAGTAGACGTTTAGGTGACCATTTATTAACATGTGCAACTTATTTTTTCTTTTGCCTGATTGGTGTGCGCCAGGTGCTGCTGGTTGACATTTATCAAGATGTTAGTACCTTTTCGTAAATGACATCAAATTTTTACAGATCTAATGTGAGAGCACTTGTCAGTCAGCCTGGCGTGGCTGTCTGTACTAGAGATGAGAGAATCAAATCTGACGAATCTGAATTCATTACGAATTTCATGAAAAATTAGATTCGTAACTAATGCGAATATCGCTGCAATACTATCAAGCGAATCGCTTCATTAAACTCCATTTAGTGCGGTCCAGGCACCAGAGCATCTAAAATGGCAAATCCACATGTGAGGACATGGGGCAAGGAATCCTGGTAAGGTGGGAACAAGGGTAAAGCGGTAAATGCTCTAGAGGACAGTGCACTGTTACTAATGGATCTGGATAGGTTGGAGGTTTGGGCTGGGAAGTGACAGATGAGGTTCAACACTGATAAATGTAAGGTAATGCACATGTGGAGGGAAAATCCAGGCTGGGATTATGTATTAAATGGGAGTACACTTGGGATGACTGACGTGGAAAAGGATTTAGGGGTCTTACTTAACAATAAATTTAGCTGTATCATGGAGTGCATCAATAGGGGTATAGATGCCCACGACAACAAAATAATTCTACCACTGTACAAATCACTTGTCAGACCACACATAGAATACTGTGTACAGTACTGGGCACCAGTGTACAAGAAATATATAGTGGAGCTGGAGAGGGTTCAAAGACGGGAAACCAGGGTAATATGGGGAATGGGAGGACTACAGTACACAGAAAGATTATCAGAATTAGGGTTATTTAGTTTAGAAAAAAGAAGGCTTAGGGCCGACCTAATAACTATGTATAAATATATCAGAGGGCCATGCAGAGGTCTCTCCCATGATCTATCTATACCCAGGACTGTATCTATAACAAGGGGGCATCCTCTACGTTTAGAGGAAAGAAGGTTTATACACCAGCACAGACGGGGGTTCTTTACTGTAAGAGCAGTGAGACTGTGGAATTCTTTGCCTGAGGAGGTGGTCCTGGGAAACTCTGTAAAAGAGTACAAAAGGGGTCTGGATGCATTTTTGGAGAATAATTACTTCACCGGTTATGTATACTAGATTTATAGGGACAGAATGTTGATCCAGGGATTTATTCTGACTGTCATATTTGGAGTCGGGAAGGAATTTTTACCTCTAGTATGAGGGTTTTTTTCCTTCTTCCGGATCAACTCAGTAGGGACTCATTAGGGTTATAGGTTGAACTTGATGGACTCTGGTCTTTTTTCAACCTTATGAACTATGTTAATATATTACTATGTAAGGGTAGGCGGGATGACCCTGAATCACATGCAGGATGCAGCCTATCAGCAGACAGTCACCCCTGTGATGTCCCAGCCCTATGATCAGCAGCCATATTGCGGTCAGTCACTTTATCCTTACACTGCAGAGAGATACATAGGGAAAGACAGCCCTGTGTGTTACACAGAAAAGTTTTTTCCAGCAGCGATTTACCTCCTAGTCAAGTCAGCATTCTGTTGGACAAAGAACAGTTTCATTGTCACAGAAAAACATGCTTACTGCAGCGATCCACCTCCCAGTCACTGTCTACAGCGTTATATTATATAAAGGATCAGAGAGCAGTGTGTTGCGCATAAGAACAGCAGCGTTTAAGCTCAAGCACAAATCCTACCTAGAAGCCCTGATGGAGAAAGGAGTGAGATTGAGAAAGTTGAATTATGGCTGTAGTACACAGCGACTGTGTGCTGCTGCACAGTTGTCTACAGCTGGTGTTGTGCAAAAAGCCTTTTTTAAGCATACTGTAGAGCATTTTTCTGCCCTCATAAGTGCATACCACAAATGTACATCTAAGTGTTGTACCATGTTTTTCCTAATAAAGTCTTAAGGGCCTAGATACAGTAAAAGGCCAGACAAAAGTACCCACCTGCTGCTGTTCTAGACAAATACTGTTTTAAGCGTAGTGAAGCATATTGTACTCCCCTCATATACGTACTAGGTATGTAAGGCAGAGAAGTGCCAGGAGGTGCACAGAGTGCAGACAGAGGTCATTCATCAGGCGCAGACAGAGGTCACTGCAGACTAGGGGCGAGTGGCAGCAGGAGTCGCAGCGAGAGGCCTGAGCTCCCAGTATCAGCTAGCGGTGGTGTCTTGACCAGCAACCCATCTGGCATCATTGATTCGTTAACACGGTCATCCATTTCATCAAGTGACATCTGATACTCCCAGTAAACAGTCGGTGGGTTCCTCAGACACAACCCTCAGTTGGCATGGCCCGAGAGCAGTCCCTGTCCTCCCATTGCCTTTGTCCTATGCTTTTTTTGGAAAATTTGGTGAATTTGCCTAATCAAATTTTTCAGAAATTCACTCATCTCTAAGTGTAACCATGTTGATTTTGGAACTGGTTTCCAAGACCAGAGTTTATGGGGATGGAACTCTTTAACCTAAACTCTTTAATACAGGACAGCACATAAACGAATATACAAGCATTTATCTGTGCTGTCTACTGTAAAGCAACTGTATTCAGAAAATGATCTTCAAAGATTAACTCTTAACACTCGACCTCATTATGTAATCCAGAAATTTTCTGCAGGAGATTAATTTAAAAGATTAAGAGAACAATTTACTATTATCTGCCCTTATTTCCAAACTTTCAATATGTGTTATCATGCTCATTTTTATTTTTTTACTTACACAAGAAAACGTTTTTCATTGAGATTTTGGCTTCAATACAAATGTACTTTAAATGCAACTAATTTTAAACTGTAACAACCAATATAAAACAAGTTTGTTTACTGTGCTTTCCTCCAATTTAAAGAAAGACTCCTATCTGCAATACTTTAACCTTTTAACAAGGGATTATGGTAATTAGCAGTGTAAGAAATGAAGGTTTTTATTATTTATTTTTGCTTGCTTTGGGCAGGGTCTCTAGCACCTTTATGAGGTTTCCTATTAAAATACACTATAATTAAATCAACTTTTACATTTTATTGTTGCAAGGAAACCTCAGATTACTAGTAGATGTCTGTCATAAAGAGACTCTGTACTAACCTAAGTGGAAATTGCACTGCTGGAGGTATATTCTTTAAATGATTCTTTGCAAACAGTTTTTTTTATTTATTTCTGAAGCAATACAGTTTACTATTTACCATTTACTAAATTCTACCATTTTACTAAATTCTTTACAGTATTTTTTTGTGAAAGATCCAATTTATCATATAAAGCTACACAAAGCTTTTCAGTAACATAGTAGTGCATTCAATGTTTAAATATAGATGGTTTTAAGCTTCAATTTGCATCATGAAATGATATATAAATGGGATCTAATAAACATTTCGGAACTAGACAAATTGTTAGGGACTTAAGCTTCAAAACAGGTAAACTTGGGAAATAGGATTCATCAATAGTGTTGCTCGCAAATATTCGCAATTCGAATTTTATTTGTTTTTTTTTTCACAGTACACATCACAGTGATCACCCCTCTCTGCTTCCAGCTTGTGTGGTGTAAAGAAGGCTCTAATACTACTGTGTGAGACTGGTGTGCAAATTTTCGCATATGCGAAATTTAGCTTATGCTAATTTTGTATATGCTAATTTTCACATATGCTAATTTTCACATACGCGAATTTTGGCATATGCGAAAATAAAACGCGAATATTGCGAATATGCGAATTTAGCAAATATATGACGAATATTCGTCCATATATTTGCGAAATATCGCAAATTCGAATATGCCCTATGCCGCTCAACACTATTCATCAATTGTACACCACACTGACCTACACAACAGCTGTTCCTGCAGCCATTGGAGCTCACAATCTAACTTGTAAGTATATTTTTGGAATTTGGGAGGAAATCCACACAAACATGGTGAGAATAGATACGTCTCATTTTTGTGATTCAGGGCATTGAGTTGTGCTGTCTAAGTCTTTTTATACACTGCATTTAAGGGGTACTCTGCTGTTAGACATCCAGCGTATAGGGGATAGATGCTTGATCCCGGGGGGGGGGGGGGGGCACCGCTGGGGACCCCCACGATTCCCCCTGCAGCAGCCCAGTACCTCAGCAGCCCGGAGATAAGTTATCTCTGAGGCTGATGATGGGTGGTGCAGGGGATGGGTCATCGAGATGTCACGGCCTGCCCCCTTGTGACATCATGCCCTGCCCCCTCAATACAATTGAGGGAGGTGGACGTGACATCCCGGGGGGGCAGGGCCCTGAGGTCACGATGCCCCGTGCTCTGCACCGCCCATCATCAGCCTCGGAGAAAGCTTAGCTCTGGGCTGCTGAGGTACCAGGCTGCCACAGGGAGGATCGCGGGGCCCCCCACGATCAGACATCTTATCCCCTATCCTTTGGATAGGGGATAAGATGTCTAACAGCGGAGTACCCCTTTAAAGGGTACATCTAATGTTGCTCGAAGCAGCAAGATTTATCTGAAAATATTGGAGCCACTTCTCAACCCGTGACTTGCATGTGGGCTATGCCTATCTGTAAACGGAGTTGGGAGAAGTTCCACAGACTTGTATGAGTCTTATAGAAATTCTATCTTCAAATCGCAATAATCTACGAGCAAGTCACAGAATCAGAAGCTGCCCCAATATTAAAGGACATATTCTGCCACTGGGAGCAAAATTAGAGGTACCTTTAAGCAGTGTCCATTTAACATAAGCCCCCTCACAGATCCCAGCTCTTAGATTAAATGAATTCCTAGTGTAACATTTAGGCTTCCGTTCAGGTACTCATCAGGATTTGTTGAATGGGGTCTGTGTTAATCCATTCAGCTTCATCCAGTTAAGAAAAAAAAAAAAAAAAATACCTCACCTATTATTCTATATACTTTTTCTCTTTTCTTTATATGGAACCATATGTATGATGGTGAGTTTAGTTGATGATTTCCTTGTTGAAATTCTGCAAGCAGCTCTATGTGAACCCTGAATGATCTGCAACAGCAAAATCAAAACAAAAGCTGTATCCTATCAGATAAACATTAGCTTCAGGTGCCTGTGCAAGGTCCTACTGCTAAAGTGATGCTTTAATATTTGTTTTGGTCTTGGTCTGTTGGATGATATTGTTTTGCACTGTACCTTTAAAAAAATGTACAGAATATTTGTAAGGAGGTATGATGCACCATGTGACCCTTGTTGCCCAATGGGAGGCCCCTAGCTAGACCATATATAGTGTAGAGGAGGAGCTATTCAGTAGGGAAGCCTAAAGTGAATCTTGAAGCAAGCACCTGCGCCATTCTGCAATTGTACCACGCCCAGGAAGAGTCTCAAATTCCTAATTGTGAGCACAATACCCTGTGAGCCGACGGGCGACACAATGATAGCTCATACCCTGGCAGTGTAGCGTTAATTGGAAACTACCAGAACCCTAGTCAACGTGGGAGGCCTCAGCATTAAGTCTAATAAACATAAACATGAAGATATCAAGGTATAGGGATAATAAATACAATGATATCAATATACAGGAGTATTAAGCATTATCATATCTCTGTAGGAATGTTACAGTATTGGCATAATGTATCAAATGATGTCACAGAACAGCAATGATGTAGAAGAACAGGGATAATTGACAAAGTGATGTCACATCAAAATTACCACAGTGAGGTCAGTAGTACAATATAATATTAGTCATATGTACAGAATGATCTTAAAGTACAATGGCTATTCACTCTATGATTTTATAGTACAGAGATCATTAGTGCAGTAATTGTTACGCCGAGCGCTCCGGGTCCCTGCTCCTCCCCGGAGCAATCGTGGCGTTTCTCTCTCTGCAGCGCCCCGGTCAGACCCGCTGACTGGGAGCGCTGCACTGACATTGCCGGCGGGGATGCGATTCGCATAGCGGGACGCGCCCGCTCGCGAACCGCATCCCAAGTCACTCACCTGTCCCGGCCCCCGGCTGTCATGTCCTGGCGCGCGCGGCTCCGCTCCTTAGGGCGCGCGCGCGCCAGTTCTCTAAGATTTAAAGGGCCAGTGCACCAATGATTGGTGCCTGGCCCAATCAGCCTAATTAGCTTCCACCTGCTCCCTGGCTATATTACCTCACTTCCCCTGCACTCCCTTGCTGGATCTTGTTGCCATTGTGCCAGTGAAAGCGTTTCCTTGTGAGTTCCTAGCCTGTGTTCCAGACCTCCTGCCGTTGCCCCTGACTACGATCCTTGCTGCCTGCCCTGACCTTCTGCTACGTCCGACCTTGCTCTTGTCTACTCCCTTGTACCGCGCTTATCTCAGCAATCAGAGAGATTGAGCCGTTGCCGGTGGATACGACCTGGTTGCTACCGCCGCTGCAAGACATTCCCGCTTTGTGGCGGGCTCTGGTGAATACCAGTAGCAACTTAGAACCGGTCCACCGACACGGTCCACGCCAATCCCTCTCAGGCACAGAGGATCCACCTCCAGCCAGCCGAATCGTGACAGTAATGTTTCGAGGCCATCATGTGAATGAAATCATTTCTCTAGGGTTTTGATTCATTCTGCTAAATCTCTTTTTTTGTGTATCTATTCTAACAAATACAGCAGAGTTGTTAATACCTTTCACAAGGCAGAATATTCTACACAAACATAATTGGAAATAGGTGTGTAGCCTGCCCTTGTACCAGTAACAAGAAAGTGTGGCCTTTCTTTCTGTGATTTTTTTTTTTTTGTGATTTTTGTCCCATTTTCCAGGTCTAGTCTAGTCTTATTAGAGCATAGCTGTGATGAGAATCTGAGTAGATGGTGGCCTACAGTATCAGTACAGATTATGCAAAAAATGCTGTGCCTTTTTAAGGAACAATAAATATAGACAATTTGTAAAAATAAATAAATACATAGAAAACAGAAATTGTTCCATCTCTCCATTTTTTTTAGTTTATTTTGTTTCATATTACAATAAAAACTGGCAAGTATATTAAGAAATCTTCTCTATGTATCACAGAAGATCAGGAGAGAAGACAGGTGTCCCTTCTCCTTGCAAATAATGCTACCCTTATGGCGTAGCACACCTCATGACAAATGTAGCTCCCTAGCTCTAAATTGGGGCTAGTTATATCTGTAGATTTCAGAAATACATTATGTTTTATAATATCTTTGTTTAATTTATTATTATTATTATTATTAGCTTTATTGATAATAGTATATAATCATAATTATTGTTATTATTATTATTATTATTATTATTATTATTATTAATAATAATGGTGATAATAATAGTAATTAAAATAATAATAGTGTATTTATGTTTATTTCTGTTTATTACTGTTTATTGAGTATAGCAAGAGGATAGAAATTCCCTACTCTGATAACTTGTGTTAGTCATATGTTTTGAGGACCCAGACTCCTAATGAAACACTTTATACTGCACACCATAGAAGATGACAGATGGTTTACAGGAGATATTTAGGAGAATCTAAAAATCTTTATTTATTTTTATATCTTTTTTTTATATTTTTATACTTTAAGCCTAAGGACAGTTAGTCACTGAAATCTAAAAAAAAAAAAAAAAAGAAATGTATTTAGCAATAATTGTGTGCAATACTAAGAAAAATGTCTCCATTTAGTCATAAAATACATTTTATTTTGGAAAAATACATTCATAAAACATCATAATACCACGAACCATAGCAAGGAATTCTCCTGACTGGATCCATATGCTTTAAGTTATCCCTTAGAGAATTGTTTCCACCATAATACATTTATTTGTCTTACTCTATACAAAGGAAATGATTGTGGGAAATGATTCAAAAGAGAAGTCTACTTATGTCAAAGTAAACGTCTGCAAGCAGATTCATCAAACTCCTTATGCATTATTTGAATGCTTTAAAATTAGGATAAAACATTTTATGACATTGAGAGAGGAAGACGGACAATTGTAGCCATCGGAGGCGAACAGATCAATGTGTTCAGTGGCCCATCAGTAAGATAGGATTTTGTGATTAGGTAACTGGTGGTAATTAGACATATGGATTTGGTGGATGCATCAGCTTATAACATAGTTATGACTTAGGCCATTTCCTATTCTGAATCATTTTAGTAAAATCTCCTAAGCCACTTCATATGGACAGTTGCAATCTGAAAGCAGCCAAAAGCCATACAAATGCTGAAGGCATACACAGCACTTCAAAGTAGTCACAAATGTAATGGTACTGTAGACCCGATGACAAAGCAATTGAATTAAATCAAAAGAATCAGAAAAAGGTCTGTAAATAATTAGACATTGAATCAAATTTTCGAGAAGGGTTTACTCAATCCTATAGAATGAATGATTGTTGGCTGAAGTGTCTGGTACTCTTCTAAAACTTCAGCTCGAAAAAGTTTACTATGGGATATAGGGCATATCATCATGGAAATTTCATAGGCTAGTTGTGAATCAACTTAAAGGGGTATTCCAGGATTTTTTTTTATTTGACTATGCTACAGGGGCTGTAAAGTTAGTGTAGTTCAAAATATAGTGTCTGTACCTGTATGTGACGGTTTTCTCACAATTCTTCTATGATTTTCACTCCAATATTTATTTCAATCAGCATACAAAATTACTGGTCACAGATTTTTCCCAGCTTACAATGCGGCCGAGACCTGACTCATAAGTCAGCTGATGACAGGGAGCCTGTCTGCTTCAATGGGTGGAGGGATCACTTGGTGGGAGAGAGATCAATCTGCAACTAATGCAACAGCTGTAGGCACCCTGATTGAAAACCAAAGTTCTTTTGATGGATGCAGCTCATTTATGTTTCAATGGGTGGGGTGGCTTATGTGTGGGAGGGAGGAAAATGCAATTATGGGATTTGTAGTCAAAAAAATAAAAGTCAAACAGGAAATAGCAGTTCACAAAAAGCTAGCCACAGCATTATGGTAATCTCACAACATAGCCATTTTGACCCAAGACAAGCACAGATCCTTTCTAAGCATGTCCATTACTGCCTGCCAGTTACGCACTAAAATCACCATATGGTGGAGAACCCCTTTAAGTGTTAAGAGCTTGTCTCTACCGGCCTGCAGTTGGTGGAGTGGTGTTTTTAAAGCCCTGTATAACACTGTTAGGACTTCTGAACAGTTTTTAAGGCAGTTAATTTCAAAGTTACTGCAAAATGTATGGCTATGGGTAAAAAGATGGGACCTGGTGCTAGCTTACAGGTTGAATAATAAAAAAAAAAAAACTGTTCCAGCAGATTTGTTTATGCGTTTTAAATTAATGTTAAAAATTATTCTTTTTTTGGGGGCAGATGCCTGCAGTTGTTTATATGCACACACAGGGATTGAAAGAAGCATTAGCTTTGTCCAAGTGGTCCAAAAAAAATTCCTTTTTGGGAGTAGTAACAGGTTGTGTGCCTGAAAAGTGAAGAAGCAGTGGCTTTTACAAGCAATTTTGGGAGTTATTTACAGGGTTGACATCCTAAAAATTGTACTAAAAAGCAGCACTAAACCCTTATGCACGGCTTTTTCAAAATAAGTTTAAAACAAAGAAAACTGTCTCACTTGTTATTCAGGAATAAAACACCTTAGCTAATTTCTCTAATCTTCTCTCCATTCACTTCAATGGAACTGAGCTGTATTACCATGCACAGCCTGAGGACAGGGGTGGCACTGTTTTTGGAAGAAATTACCTTTGGTTTTCTATTCCTGTATAACCCCTTTAACTTAAATAAAACATATTTTACACTGACAGAACAGATTCAGAACACTCTCTGGTGCTTTACCTCAATTATCATTTATGTGTGTTCTACTCCTATCTGTGTAATTCAATGATAACTGTCCCTCACAGAGATCCTCACCTAACACCTGCTATCTCTAAAATAGCTGCTGAAGCTATGTGCATAGACTTTTTTAATGACTTCATTACCCATACACTGCCTCCTTGGGGGGCAGACTGTCTCATAAAGCTGTTTGAAATGCATTGTGGGATTCCCTGAGGTCATATGATCCTTCTTCCTTCTATTTGTTATCTTGTAGCTGAACCAAACTTTTAGCAAAGTTCTGACCAAACCCAGGTTCTACAAGTTTGGTTTGCTCATCTTTAGTCGACAAAATACTTGGTTTTAACCTAGCAACTTTCTTTGTTAGTGAGCCTTTCTTTACCTGCTAAATACCACTATATAGAAAAGCTGATTATTTACCTGGAATTTGTCCTTAGTAGATTCCTCATATAATTCTATCTGTTTGTTATATGTATGTCATCAGAACAAAATAACAATAAAAAAAATATATATATATATATGTATATATATATATATATATATATATATATATATATATAGTAGTAACTCCTAGCGAAAGAGCCAGCAAAGACCCCCTCTGTAAGTGCACGTGGTCAGCCAACTGGCAGGTCAGCAGTCCATAAATATGCAATCTCCACCACAGCACAAATAATCAGAGGTCCAGGATCAAGTGGAAAGGCTTCCAAGTTTATTCACACCATAAATGTGATAGCGGTGCAACGTTTCGGCAAACTGCCTTTGTCAAGCATACAAATCATACAAAAATGCAAAACTTAAATACATCAAGGTGCTTTCTGATAGGTTTACAATCAGCTGTGATACATTGTGATTAATGATTCCATCCAACCCTCTAAAGGTGATTGGTTCTCATGTGTGACATCATCACAACAAGCAATGACTACTACAATAAAGTGCATATTCTCACTCTAGTGACCATATAATAGTTAGTAAATGAATAGGAGGGAGTGTACATGGCATCAGAATCAAGACTGGCTCTATTGACTGTCAATAACTGTCGTATCAGTACTTACGATCGTTCCGTTCCTCCATGTGTCTATATGTTTGTAAGCAAATGTATTGCTGATGCGCGAAATCGTGCCTGCCGCAGCTCTCGTATCGCAAGTTCCACTGTTACTATGCGCATGCGTGAACCCATGTAACAAGGACACTATAGTTACCACAGACGCTTGCTATTGCGGCTGCGCAAAAGACGCAGAGCGATACGCTCTTCTTTCGGTACAATACCGGGTCGTGTGTTCCCAACCCAATGGACATGCGTCAATTCAAGGCGCAGCGCATAGGGCTCCAGGTTACCAACACTGATCAAACCTAGTGAAGTACGGGGAGTAATAATCTATAAATAAATAACATAGCAGCGTGTGCGTCAATATAAAAGTACAAAAGATACAATACAAAGATGCGGGCGGATAATAGTGATAAAATTACATTAATAGTCAAAGAGCATGTGAGAAAAACTCTCAATTTGATTGATGCCATGTGGATCACTCCCTCCTCTTCTTACATAGTGTCAACGTGAATGATCTAAAATATAAAATATAGAAAAAGAGAAGGTTAAAAACACTCATGGCCATTCCTAGCACATATTCGATGTATATAATAAGAACTATGCGGTTCAAGAGGTGAAAGAATGAAAAAAAAGAAGAAAAAAAAGAAGGGAAAAAAGAAGAAAAACAAGAAAAAAAGAAAAAAAAGTTTCACTTTTTCTTGATTCTTCTTAATTTTCTTTTATTTTTCTTCCCCCTTTCCCCCCCCCCTTTTTTTCCTCGTTTTTTTCTTCTTTTTTTCTCTTTTTTCTTCCTTTTTTTCCCTTCTTTTTTTTCTTCTCCTTTTTTTTCATTCTTTCACCTCTTGAACTGCATAGTTCTTATTATATACATCGAATATGTGCTAGGAATGGCCATGAGTGTTTTTAACCTTCTCTTTTTCTATATTTTATATTTTAGATCATTCACGTTGACACTATGTAAGAAGAGGAGGGAGTGATCCACATGGCATTGATCAAATTGAGACAGTTTTTCTCACTTGCTCTTTGACTATTAATGTAATTTTATCACTATTATCCGCCCGCATCTTTGTATTGTATCTTTTGTACTTTTATATTGACGCACACGCTGCTATGTTATTTATTTATAGATTATTACTCCTCGTACTTCACTAGGTTTATCAGTGTTGGTAACCTGGAGCCCTATGCGCTGCGCCTTGAATTGACGCATGTGCATTGGGTTGGGAACTCACGACCCGGTATTGTACCGAAAGAAGAGCGTATCGCTCTGGACTTTTGTGCAGCCGCAATAGCAAGCGTCTGTGGTAACTATAGTGTCCTTGTTACATGGGTTCACGCATGCGCATAGTAACAGTGGAACTCGAGATACGAGAGCTGTGGCAGGCACGATTTCGCGCAGCCGCAATATATTAGTTTACAAACATATAGACACATGGAGGGACGGAACGATCGTAAGTACTGATACGACTGTTATTGACAGTCAATAGAGCCAGTCTTGATTCTGATGCCATGTACACTCCCTCCTATTCATTTAATAACTATTGTATGGTCACTAGAGTGAGAATATGCACTTTATTGTAGTAGTCATTGCTTGTTGTGATGATGTCACACATGAGAACCAATCACCTTTAGAGGGTTGGATGGAATCATTAATCACAATGTATCACAGCTGATTGTAAACCTATCAGAAAGCACCTTGATGTATTTAAGTTTTGCATTTTTGTATGATTTGTATGCTTGACAAAGGCAGTTTGCCGAAACGTTGCACCGCTATTACATTTATGGTGTGAATAAACTTGGAAGCCTTTCCACTTGATCCTGGACCTCTGATTATTTGTGCTGTGGTGGAGATTGCATATATATATATATATATATATATATATATATATATATATATATATTATATGTAATTGTTATGGTAAATAAAAATCAAACTAGTAGTAAATGTTATGTTCTTTTACTTCAATTTAACATTTTTGTTATAAAAGTGGAACTACAATTCAGAATTCACAAGCAGGGATATTTAGAGGACGATTCATAAACAGTGAAATAAAAATTGTCTACCTTCTTGGTTTTACCAATCCTTCAACCGAAACACATTTTTGGCAGGAGATTTTTTTTATCATTCTTTCCTAATCCCTGCAATGTAGGGAAAGGCAAATTTAGTCACTAGGCCTGTATTATCCTAATTTCAATAAAAAGGCCATGACTATAGATGAGCGAACCCCCCAAAATTTGTTTTGTAAGGATTTGCTCTAATTGGCTGTCAGCTTCAATGCTGATTTAATGGCTAATTCGGATTCAACCTACCACTCGCTAGGCCAAGTGCAGAGTGCCTGGTCAAGCAAGTGTGAGTGTACGTAGTAATGACTAGGGCATCATCACTTACCTCTGAGCTTGCCTTTAACAGTAATGCTTCGGTACTTAGTGAGAAATACATTATGATCAGAACACTGGGTGTCTGCATGGAGATGGCTGGGGTCCCAGAGGCTAGATCCCCACGATCAGACATCTTATTCCCTATTCTTTGGATAGGGGATAAGATGTCTAGCAACGGAGTACCCCTTTAATTGCTACCTGTTCACTGCTCCTGTCTATAGCCAGGTCCCAGACCAACAATTTCCACTGTAGCGCTCATATGACATCTTTAGTGTCTACTGATGTTTTCACCATGTTGTTATGGCCACTTGAGCCCTGCAGCAGATAGCACCAGTCTGGTGCCTAGCTTTAGATAAAGGCTTACAGCAGAGTTGGTAGCTGATGACAGCTCATATGCTAGATTTCCCTGAACTGTATCACAAATGATCTGAATTACTTGTAAATTCCAGAACAAGTTTGATTTATCCTAAATTAATTTAGCTCATCCCTAGCTGCCACTCTATAATACAAAGGTCCACAAACTTCTGTATGGTGCAATCATGGTTCCAATATGACGTGATGAAGTGATGTTGAATAATAAAAAGCCAGTTATCAATATGGCCAAGTAATATAATTCTTACTTAAGTGCCAGTGTAATTGGCTCAAGTCCTGCAGGAAGGCATGGGAATGGAGTTCCTGCACTTTTTCCACAGCAGGGACACTGTTCCTATTAGCAGCAATTGTACAGAACCAACCCTTTAGTGGAAATCTTGGGTGAGTTCCCAAACTTTTTTTTTCCCAGGGCTTGACCCCTGGTGTTCACCAATTATTATGCTATGACATTCCTAGTGCCACAAAAGCATAACTGGCATCTGAATTTGCCAACAGATGTGGAGCCACACAAAGGTGGTATAAGAGCCTAATGTGTCTCTGGAGTCTTTGGTTAAGGAACTATTTTATAGAAGATACCTTACTTCTAGACATGTTACTTTTAGAGAGAAACTTTATATTATGGATTTAATATATCATGGATAACTGTATTTTTTAAATCTTTATAGATTTATTTTTATACCTTAATTGGTATTGAAAAGTTGCAATTTAAATTTTTTTGCCCATTTGTATAGAATGTTGTAGTTTATGTAAATAATGATGGTTAATATAGGAAAAAAACTATATAATACAATTAAACATTTAAAAAATGACATTTTAAAGATAAAGCAGTTTTTTAAAGCTTTATTTTCCAACATATTGTATCTTCTTTATCATGTTTATAGCCAGTAGTAAGACCATCTGTAGAAATGGAATTCTGTAGAACATTTGGCACATTCCAGAAACCTTGTAATATTTGAAATGTTTTTGTTTTAACAGGAAATCTTGAAGAAGTCAAAGGCTGTTCAGTTAAATTTTAGTCCAAGTCATCTTTTTATTCTTGACCTGCTGATTTATTGGCAAGAAATTCCTGACCAATTATAGGTAAAGCTTCAGCTGGAAAATCTCACGCGAGGGATTCCATTTTATTTATTTTTACTTATTTTTACTCTGTTAATCGGAAGAACTCATAAGGCCCTTTAATAATCTTTTTTATGTTGATAAAGAATTAAAAAAATGTAATTTACTTTGCTAGATTTAGCAAAATATAGCACATTTCCAATTGGAATAGAAATACTACTTTGTCTAGATGTTGCTGCTTTGTTATCCCCTGCTCTTATATTGATTCCTTCTCAGAATGTCCATCTAATGTTTCCAGTGCTGGTGGTGACAGATGATAAGTAAGTCAAACATCCAAGATCTTCTTTTACATACGTGGCAGATTGGTTCTTGTTATTGTGCAGCCCAGCCAATAATTCATTGAATAAAAAAAGTAATACATCTACCACAGTAGTGAACCTATATTGTGGTCCACAAATGCAGGACCTCCACTGTTAAACGCTGGAAGCGGCGCTTCTTCAAGCTGGTATATGACAGCTTATACCAGCTTAAAGAAGTGCCGCTTGCTGCGTGAAACAGCCTGTCCTGGTGCAAGTCCCCCACCTCCCTCAATCCACCTGTTTTTGTTACCTGTTAAGCTGCAATAAAGCTCTGTTGCCTGTGGTGAGTGCAGTCTTTTTCTCCTGATTTGCATACTAGTCACATCAGTGTTCTGGTGGACAGAGAGCAGTGTTTTTTTCACTGAAAAGGATTTTTACTGCAGCCATTAAACTCCCAGTCACTTTCTTTGGCATATTATTACAGAGAGGGGCAGATAGCTGTGTGTTGCCTCATACATTTCAACAAGCTGCATCAATTTCATAAACCTTAGCAGAGGAGGCAGGAATAATTTTTCAGTGCAATTCTGTGTCTTTGTTCCACAAAAAATCATCTACTGGTTATACTTGTCTGTAGATGGTATAATACCCAGCAGTCCATTCCCAATAGTCTTTGACAGAGTGCAATTTTGTGTTTAGTACACATCTTTTTTTGGCTGCAGCACTGTTGTGTACTGCTTGTGTTTTACGAAAATACATTTTTTTAAGTGTACTGTAGAACATTTTTCTGCCCTCATTAGTGCATACCGCATACGTATATTTAAGTAGTGTACCATTTTGTACCTGATTATCTGTCAAAGGCCTACATACTGTGAAAGGAAAGAGAAAAGTAATCACCAACTTGTGTATTACAAAAATACAGAGTTTTTAGGTGTACTATAGCGCATTTTTCTTGTCTCATCAGTGAATACTGCATATGTACATCTAAGTAGTGTACTAATTTGTACATGTTAATCTGTCAAGGTCCTACATACTGTAAAAGAACAGAGAAAAGTAATCACTGGCTGGTGTTTTACAAAAATACAGAGTTTTTAGGCATACTGTAGCGCATTTTTCTGCCCTCATCAGTGCTTACCGCATACGTACATCTAAGTAGTGTACTATTTTGTACCTGATAATCTGTCAAAGGCCTACATACTGTTAAAGGAAAGAGAAAAGTAATCACTGGCTGGTGTTTTACAAAATAAAAAGAGTTTTTAGGCATACTGTAGTGCATTTTTCAGCTCTCATTGTTACGCCGAGCGCTCCGGGTCCCCGCTCCTCCCCGGAGCGCTCGCAGCGTTCTCTCATTCGCAGCGCCCCGGTCAGACCTGCTGACCGGGTGCGCTGCGATATTACTCCCAGCCGGGATGCGATTCGCGATGCGGGACGCGCCCGCTCGCGATGCGCATCTCGGCTCCCGTACCTGACCCGTTCCCCGTCTGTGTTGTCCCGGCGCGCGCGGCCCCGCTCCCTAGGGCGCGCGCGCGCCGGGTCTCTGCCATTTGAAGGGCCGCTGCGCCACTGATTGGCGCAGCAGGCCTAATCAGTATTCTCACCTGTGCATTCCCTACTTATACCTCACTTCCCCTGCACTCCCTCGCCGGATCTTGTTGCCATTGTGCCAGTGAAAGCGTTCCCTTGTGTGTTCCTAGCCTGTGTTCCAGACCTCCTGCCGTTGCCCCTGACTACGATCCTTGCTGCCTGCCCTGACCTTCTGCTACGTCCGACCTTGCTCTTGTCTACTCCCTTGTACCGCGCCTATCTTCAGCAGTCAGAGAGGTTGAGCCGTTGCTGGTGGATACGACCTGGTTGCTACCGCCGCTGCAAGACCATCCCGCTTTGCGGCGGGCTCTGGTGAATACCAGTAGCAACTTAGAACCGGTCCACCAGCACGGTCAACGCCAATCCCTCTCTGGCACAGAGGATCCACCTCCAGCCAGCTGAAACATGACAGTAGATCCGGCCATGGATCCCGCTGAAGTCCCACTGCCAGTTGTCGCCGACCTCACCACGGTGGTCGCCCAGCAGTCGCAACAGATAGCGCAACAAGGTCACCAGCTGTCTCAACTGACCGTGATGCTACAGCAGCTATTACCACAGCTCCAGCAACAATCTCCTCCGCCAGCTCCTGCACCTCCTCCGCAGCGAGTGGCCGCTTCCGGCTTACGATTATCCTTGCCGGATAAATTTGATGGGGACTCTAAGTTTTGCCGTGACTTTCTTTCGCAATGTTCCCTGCACTTGGAGATGATGTCGGACCAGTTTCCAACTGAAAGGTCTAAGGTGGCTTTCGTAGTCAGCCTTCTGTCTGGGAAAGCTCTGTCATGGGCCACACCGCTCTGGGACCGCAATGACCCCGTCACTGCCTCTGTACACTCCTTCTTCACGGAGATCCGAAGTGTCTTTGAGGAACCTGCCCGAGCCTCTTCTGCTGAGACTGCCCTGCTGAACCTGGTCCAGGGTAATTCTTCTGTTGGCGAGTACGCCATCCAATGCCGTACTCTTGCCTCCGAATTATCCTGGAATAATGAGGCCCTCTGCGCGACCTTTAAAAAAGGCCTATCCAGCAACATTAAAGATGTGCTGGCCGCACAAGAAATTCCTGCTAACCTGCATGAACTTATTCATCTTGCCACCCGCATTGACATGCGTTTTTCCGAAAGGCGTCAGGAGCTCCGCCAGGATATGGACTTTGTTCGCACGAGGCAGTTTCTCTCCCCGGCTCCTCTCTCCTCTGGTCCTCTGCAATCCGTTCCTGTGCCTCCCGCCGTGGAGGCTATGCAAGTTGACCGGTCTTGCTTGACACCTCAAGAGAGGACACGACGCCGCATGGAGAACCTATGCCTGTACTGTGCCGGTACCGAACACTTCTTGAAAGATTGTCCTATCCGTCCTCCCCGCCTGGAAAGACGTATGCTGACTCCGCACAAAGATGAGACAGTTCTTGATGTCTACTCTGCTTCTCCACGCCTTACTGTGCCTGTGCGGATATCTTCCTCTACCTTCTCCTTCTCTGCTACGGCCTTCTTGGATTCCGGATCTGCAGGAAATTTTATTTTGGCCTCTCTCATCAACAGGTTCAACATCCCGGTGACCAGTCTCGCCAGACCCCTCTACATCAATTCTGTTAACAATGAAAGATTGGACTGTACCGTGCGTTACCGCACGGAACCTATCCTAATGTGCATCGGACCTCATCACGAAAAAATTGAATTTTTGGTCCTCTCCAACTGCACTTCTGAAATTCTTCTTGGATTACCGTGGCTTCAACGCCATTCCCCAACCCTTGATTGGTCCACAGGAGAAATCAAGAACTGGGGTACTTCTTGTCACAAGGACTGTCTTAAATCGATGCCCAGTACTCCTTGCCGTGACCCTGTGGTTCCCCCTGTATCCGGTCTTCCTAAGGCTTATATGGACTATTCTGACGTTTTTTGCAAAAAGCAAGCTGAGACTTTGCCTCCTCACAGGCCTTATGACTGTCCTATTGACCTCCTCCCGGGTACTACCCCACCCCGGGGCAGAGTCTATCCTCTGTCTGCTCCAGAGACTCTTGCCATGTCGGAGTACATCCAGGAGAATTTAAAAAAGGGGTTTATCCGCAAGTCCTCCTGTCCTGCCGGAGCTGGATTTTTTTTTGTGTCCAAAAAAGATGGCTCCCTACGTCCTTGTATTGATTACCGCGGACTTAATAAAATCACGGTAAAAAACCGCTACCCCTTACCTCTTATCTCGGAACTCTTTGATCGCTTACAAGGTGCCCACATCTTTACCAAACTGGACTTAAGAGGTGCTTATAATCTCATCCGCATCAGGGAGGGGGACGAAAGGAAGACCGCATTTAACACCAGAGATGGACACTTTGAGTATCTGGTCATGCCCTTTGGCATATGCAACGCCCCTGCCGTCTTCCAAGACTTTGTTAATGAAATTTTTCGTGATCTCCTATATTCCTGTGTTGTGGTTTATCTGGACGATATTCTGATTTTTTCTGCCAACTTAGAAGAACACCGCCAGCATGTCCGCATGGTTCTTCAGAGACTTCGTGACAATCAACTTTATGCCAAAATGGAGAAATGTCTCTTTGAATGTCAATCTCTTCCTTTCCTAGGATACTTGGTCTCTGGCCAGGGACTACAAATGGACCCAGATAAACTCTCTGCCGTCTTAGATTGGCCACG
This sequence comes from Hyla sarda, assembly GCF_029499605.1. Taxonomy (NCBI): domain Eukaryota; kingdom Metazoa; phylum Chordata; class Amphibia; order Anura; family Hylidae; genus Hyla; species Hyla sarda. Next base: position 211,497,097 of record NC_079194.1, read on the forward strand.
CCCCTCCGACTCCGTGCTATCCAACGTTTTTTGGGGTTCGCCAATTATTACAGACAGTTTATTCCACACTTTTCCACTATTGTGGCTCCTATCGTGGCTTTAACCAAGAAAAATGCCAATCCCAAGTCCTGGTCCCCCCAAGCGGAAGACGCATTTAAACATCTCAAGTCTGCCTTTTCTTCCGCTCCCGTGCTCTCCAGACCTGACCCATCTAAACCCTTCCTATTGGAGGTAGATGCCTCCTCAGTGGGAGCTGGAGCTGTCCTTCTACAAAAAAATTCTTCCGGGCATGCTGTGACTTGTGGTTTTTTTTCTAGGACCTTCTCCCCGGCGGAGAGAAACTATTCCATCGGGGATCGAGAACTACTGGCCATTAAATTGGCGCTTGAGGAATGGAGGCACCTGCTGGAGGGATCAAAATTTCCAGTTATCATATACACTGATCACAAGAATCTCTCCTACTTCCAGTCTGCCCAACGACTGAACCCTCGCCAGGCTAGGTGGTCGTTGTTCTTTGCCCGTTTTAACTTTGAAATCCATTTTCGCCCTGCTGACAAGAACATTAGGGCCGATGCCCTCTCTCTTTCTTCTGATGCCTCTGAAGTAGAGGTCTCTCCGCAACACATCATTCCTCCGGACTGTCTGATCTCCACTTCTCCAGCTTCCATCAGGCAAACTCCTCCAGGGAAGACCTTCGTTTCTCCACGCCAGCGTCTCGGGATTCTCAAATGGGGACACTCCTCCCACCTCGCAGGCCATGTGGGCATCAAAAAATCCTTGCAACTCATCTCTCGATTTTATTGGTGGCCGACTCTGGAGACTGATGTTATTGATTTCGTGCGGGCCTGTACTGTTTGTGCCCGGGATAAGACTCCTCGCCAGAAGCCTGCTGGTCTCCTTCATCCTCTGCCTGTTCCTGAACAGCCTTGGTCACAGATTGGTATGGACTTTATTACGGACTTGCCCTCATCCCGTGGCAACACAGTTGTTTGGGTGGTCGTTGATCGATTTTCCAAGATGGCACATTTTATTCCTCTTCCTGGTCTTCCTTCAGCGCCTCAGTTGGCAAAGCAATTTTTTATACACATTTTTCGCCTTCACGGTTTGCCCACGCATATCGTCTCAGATAGAGGCGTCCAATTCGTGTCTAAATTCTGGAGGGCCCTCTGTAAACAGCTCAAGATCAAATTAAACTTCTCTTCTTCTTATCATCCCCAATCCAATGGGCAAGTAGAAAGAGTTAATCAGGTCCTGGGTGACTATTTACAGCATTTTGTTTCCTCCCGCCAGGATGACTGGGCAGATCTTCTACCATGGGCCGAATTCTCATACAACTTCAGAGTCTCCGAATCTTCTGCTAAATCCCCATTTTTAGTGGTGTACGGCCGTCACCCTCTTCCTCCCCTCCCTACTCCCTTGCCCTCTGGTTTGCCCGCTGTGGATGAAGTGACTCGTGATCTTTCCACCATATGGAAAGAGACCCAAAATTCTCTTTTACAGGCTTCATCCCGGATGAAAAGATTTGCTGATAAAAAAAGAAGAACTCCCCCCATTTTTGCTCCTGGAGACAAGGTATGGCTCTCCGCTAAATATGTCCGCTTTCGTGTCCCCAGTTACAAACTGGGACCACGCTATCTTGGTCCTTTCAAAATCAAGTGCCAGATCAACCCTGTCTCTTACAAACTCCTTCTTCCTCCTTCTCTCCGTATTCCCAATGCCTTCCATGTCTCTCTCCTTAAACCACTCATCCTTAACCGCTTGTCTCCCAAAGTTGTTTCTCCCACTCCAGTTTCCGGATCTTCTGACGTCTTTTCTGTGAAGGAGATTCTAGCATCCAAAACGGTCAGAGGTAAAAGATTCTTCTTGGTCGACTGGGAGAATTGCGGCCCTGAGGAGAGATCCTGGGAACCTGAGGACAACATCCTGGACAAAAGTCTTATCCTCAGGTTCTCAGGCTCCAAAAAGTGGGGGAGACCCAAGGGGGGGGGTACTGTTACGCCGAGCGCTCCGGGTCCCCGCTCCTCCCCGGAGTGCTCGCAGCGTTCTCTCATTCGCAGCGCCCAGGTCAGACCTGCTGACCGGGTGCGCTGCGATATTACTCCCAGCCGGGATGCGATTCGCGATGCGGGACGCACCCGCTCGCGATGCGCATCTCGGCTCCCGAACCTGACCCGTTCCCCGTCTGTGTTGGCTCCTTAGGGCGCGCGCGCCGGGTCTCTGCCATTTAAAGGGCCGCTGCGCCACTGATTGGCGCAGCAGGCCTAATCAGTATTCTCACCTGTGCACTCCCTACTTATACCTCACTTCCCCTGCACTCCCTCGCCGGATCTTGTTGCCATTGTGCCAGTGAAAGCGTTCCCTTGTGTGTTCCTAGCCTGTGTTCCAGACCTCCTGCCGTTGCCCCTGACTACGATCCTTGCTGCCTGCCCTGACCTTCTGCTACGTCCGACCTTGCTCTTGTCTACTCCCTTGTACCGCGCCTATCTTCAGCAGTCAGAGAGGTTGAGCCGTTGCTGGTGGATACGACCTGGTTGCTACCGCCGCTGCAAGACCATCCCGCTTTGCGGCGGGCTCTGGTGAATACCAGTAGCAACTTAGAACCGGTCCACCAGCACGGTCCACGCCAATCCCTCTCTGGCACAGAGGATCCACCTCCAGCCAGCTGAAACGTGACACTCATAAGTGCATACTTCATACATACATCTAAGTAGTGCAGTATTTTGTACCTGATAATCTGTCAAATGCCTACATACTGTGAAAGGAAAGAAAAAAGTAATCAACGGCTGGTGTTTTACCTCTTAATCTATCAAGGGCCTACATACTGTGAAAGGACAGACAAAAGTAATCACCGGCTGGTGTTTTACAAAAATACTGAGTTTTTAGGCGTACTGTAGCGCATTTTTCTGCCCTCATAAGTGCAAACTGCATATGTACATCTAAGTAGGGTACTATTTTTTTTTTTTACCTGTTAATCTGTCAAGGGCCTACATTCTATGAAAGTCCAGGCAAAAGTACTCACCGGCTGGTGTTGTACTCAGATACTTTTTTAAGTGTACTGTAGAGCATTTTTCTGCCCTCATCAGTGCATACCACATACCTACATCTAAGTAGTGTACTATTTTGTACCTGTTAATCTGTGAAGGGCCTAGATGCTGTGAAAGGCCAGCCAAAAGTGCACACTTGCTGCTGTTCTAGACAATTACTGTTTTAAGCGTAGTGAAGCATATTACACTAAGTATGTTAGGCAGATACGTGCCAGGACGTGCACAGAGGAGTGGTAGAGGTCTAAATTCTGAAGGTAGAGGTCGCAGCAGACTAGGGGCGAGTGGCAGCAGGAGTCACAGGGAGAGGCCTGACACCCCCAGTCAACAGTTGGTGGGTTCCTCAGACACAACCCTCAGTTAGCATGGCCCGGGAGCAGTCCCTGTCCACCCATTGCCTCTGTCCTATGCTGTTCCCTTCCCTACTGAAGTATCTTATGCTGTGGGTTCAGCTCCACTATTTACTGAGGACGATCTAATAGAGGACAGTCAGCAGCTACTGCCCAGCCAAGAAGTGGAGGAGACATCCGCCACTTCCCCCGCTAGGCGGGCAAGTAGTGATGAGGAGAGTGATGTGGAAGGCGGTGTTGCCAGGGTTCAGGGTCCTGAAGCAGACACTGCTGAGGAACCTGAGGAGGACATCAGTGACGTGCAAACACATGATGATGATGATGAAGCCGATAGCAATTTGGAGCCGTGTGCAGAAGGGGCTTCATCATCAGGAGAAGAGAGTTGCAGGTTGCCTGTGAGGCAGCAGCTTAGCCAGCAAGGCGGTAGCATGGTTGGCAGTCAGCATGGAGGCAGAAGTGGAAATTCTGGAGCCAAACGTGCCCGGGGGAGACCACCTGCTTCGCGTCAGCCTACCTTCCTGGGAGGTAGTGAAACAGGGGTTCCTGGAGACTGTGGCAGTAGCAGTAAAATAGTGCCGACTGTTGGTGGGAAAATCAGCTACTCAGCGGTGTGGCAGTTTTTCATCAGGTATCAGGAGGAGGTTCACATAGCCACATGCAAGATATGTCGGCAGAAGGTGAAGCGTGGCCAGGGTCCCAATGTTGGCACAGCTTCGCCACCATAAAGAGGCCTGGGAGAACTGTGGTTCCGATGTGGTGGTCCAGCCTGCTGCATCACCCAGTGGCACGCCGCTCCCTCTTTCAGCCAGCCAAGGCTCCACCACCTCAGCCGAAGGGAGTTGTGTGTCATACCCTCCTTCTGACGCTCTAGATGCTACTGCTCCTCCTATTTTTAGTCAGCCATTCAACCAGCAATCCATCGGTGAAGCCATGTCCAAGAGACAACAGTATGCGCTCACTCATCCAATGGCGCAGAAGCTGAATGTGCTCCTGTCTAAGTTGCTGGTGCTGCAGTCCTTCCCTTTTCAAGTAGTGGACTCTGCACCTTTCAGAGAACTGATGGCTTGTGCCGAGCCGAGGTGGAGAGTGCCAACCCGTCATTTATTTGCAAAAAAGGCAGTACTACCAGCCATGCACAATTTTGTGGAAGAGAAGGTGGTCCTGTCCTTGAGCCTGTCGGTGTGTACCAAAGTGCACAGCAGCGCTGACGTCTGGAGCTGTAACTACGGTCAGGGACAATATATGTTCCTTACGGCTCACTGGGTGAATGTGGTTCCTGCACAACCACAACATCAACTTGGACAGGTCACGCCGCTTCCTCCTCCACGCTCTCAGCCCATTGGTCCTGTGACAGTGTGCGACTCCGTCTCCTCATCCTCCACCGTGTCCTCAGCTTCCACTGCCCAGACAAGTCTCAGTGGCCAACTAGCATACCATGTGTGCAGGGCACAGCAGTGTCAAACTGTTCTTCACATGGTTTGTCTTGGTGAAAAGAGTCACACAGGGGAGGAACTGCTAAAAGTCATTTGTAAAGAAATCGGAGCATGGCTTACTCTACGAAAACTGGAAATGGGAACCATGTTGACTGACAATGGGAAGAACATCTTGCATGCGCTGCGACTGGGAAGGCTGAGCCATGTGCCCTGTATGGCACATGTGTTCAATCTGGTTGTGAAGCAGTTCCTGAAGTGTTCCCCCCCATTTGCAAGACATCTTAACAATCGGAAGGACAATTTGCATGCACTTCAGCCACTTGTACACCGCAAAGCACACCCTCCTTGAGCTGCAGCATCAGAATGATCCCATAACATAGTCTGATTTGTGACGTTGCCACACATTGGAATTCCACCCTCCATATGTTGGACTGACTGTAAGAACAGAGAAAATCCATCACCGATTTCTTGATGATCCAAGCGGATAGGGGTATTCCCCTATGTAACTTCAATGTGAACCAGTGGCAGCTCATACGTGAAACCTGCCGTTTGCTCAGGCCCGGGATGAACAACATCATTCCACTGCTTCATTTCTTACAACACATGTTGGAAACAGTGGCTGGTAAGGGCACTGGAGACGTGGCACCTACATCTCACGTCCACATGAGCCCTGTGAAGGCTGAACTGGAGGAGGGGGGGAGGGGCACAGTGGAGCACAGCTTAGGTTTCACCAAATGGGCCTTTTTTCTAGTAATCGGACAGGAGAGGAGGAGCAGGAGCAGCCAGAGGAGCTAGAGGGTTATGAGGAAAGTGCGATAGAGGACCCAGACACACCGTGGCAGTATGCAGTGGGGATGGAGGCAGGGAGTCCCTCAGAGTCACTTGCACAAAAGGCACGATGCATGCTCACCTGATTGCATAGTGACAGCCGAATTGTCACCATTCGTCAGCAGGCTGACTTCTGGATCCCCACCTTATTGGACACTCGCTACCACCACTAAATAGGGGCCTTTTTTACCCCCACTGAGGGAGGACAAAATGACCTACTACAGAGGCATCCTATGTAGTCAGTTGGCCGATCAGCACCATCATCCATCCTCTCGCAGGTCTGAATCGGGGGGCCCCCTGTGCTCAACTTCCACTGCCACTGCTGCTGGGGAGGGGTGAGGTGGCAGGAGCAGTACCAGCTCCATCAGTAGTGTTGGGCGTGAATATTCGCATTTTTATCGCGAATATCGCAAATTCGCTATATATTCGAAATTATGAATATTAATTTTTTTGCGCATATTCACATATGTGAATATTCGCATATGTGAATATTTGCATATTCATTCTTTTTACTTGTCGGCCAATTAGAATGATGCAAATACACTTGTCAGAGGTTATCAACAACATCCCTAGCAACCAATAGTAAAGTTGCCCACCCCCTCACTGTTTTTTTCCTCGAATACGCGCATATTCGAATATAACGAATATGCTAAATTTGCTTATATAAGCTGAATATTCGTATATATATTCGCAAAATATGGTGAATTTGAATATTCGAATATGGGCAATGCCGCTCATCACTATCCATCAGCTGCAGCCTGAGTCTGGGCCTAAGCCTTTTATAGGCTAGCACTAGCTACCCTAAATCTTCTATTTAAATTTCAAAATTTGTCTTTTTTTCTTATCGATTGTGAAGCCCTGGTGTCTACTCATGCTGCTGTCAACTCCAGGCTGTGCCATTCAGACACTATATGGTCTCCTCATGCTTCAGCCAACACCAGGCTGTGTCATTCAGCCAATATATGGTTTCCTGATGCTGCTGGGTCTGGGCTTAAGCACTTTTTAGGATAGCACTAGCTACCCTAAATCTTCAATTTAAATTTAAAAATTCTTCTTTTTTTCTTAGGGATTGTGAAGCCCTGGTGTCTACTTATGCTGCTGCCAACTTCAGGCTGTGCCATTCAGACATTATATGGTCTCCTTATGCTTCAGCCAACTCCAGGCAGTGTCATTCAGGCAATATATGGTTTCCTGATGCTGCTGGGTCTGGGAAGAAACATTTTGTTATGCTAGCATTTACTACCCAAAATCTTAAGCTAACATTTCAGAATTCATCTTTTAATCTTAGGGATTGTAAAGCCATAGCGTCTACTCATGCTGCTACCAACTCCAGGCTGTGCCATTCATACACTATATGGTCTCCTCATGCTTCAGCCAACTCCAGGCTGTGTCATTCAGCCAATATATGGTTTACTGATGCTGCTGGGCCTGGGCCTGGACCTAAAAAAAAATTATGGTATCACTAGCTACCACAAATATTCAATTTAAATGTCAAAATGAATCTTTTCATCTTAGGGATTGTGAAGCCTTAGTGTCTACTCATGGTGCTGCCAGCTCCAGGCTGTGTCATTCAGCCACTATATGGTCTCCTCATGCTGCAAACACCTCCACACTGTGTCATTCAGCCACTATATGTTTCCTCATGCTTCAGACTCATCCAAGCTGGGTCATTCAGCGACTATATGGTCTCCTCATGCTGCCAACACCTCCACGCTGTGTCATTCAGCCACTATATGGTCTCCTCATGCTGCCAACACCTCCACGCTGTGTCATTCAGCCACTATATGGTCTCCTCATGCTTCAGCCTAATCCAAGCTGTATCAATAAGCCACGATATGGTCTCCTCATACTGATGCCACCTATAGGCTCTGTCATTGTGCCGCTCTGCGGCAGTGATTCTAAAAGCGATGCCTGTTATCTGCATGTCATACTGAATAACAGTATTATTTCACTACCCCAGCACACTCCATATACGTGTTAGAACATAGCAAATTGAGGCTCTATGTAGGCCAGAAATAGCCGTTTTTAATTTTTCGAAAAATTTGGCGAATCGGCCAAATCAAATTTTTCAAAAGTTTGCTCATCTCAACTACATATATTCCAATAGAGTATTACTTTAGCATACGTTCAGCAGTTAATAATTCAGATACTTTTTCTTGAACAGCCTAGGACAGACTACTATGCTGTTTAATCATACAATCAAAGGCAATTACAGAATGCAAAATGTTTACATACTGTTGAGTATATACTTTTTCCCCATACATTCAAGTGTATGAGGTGAATGGAAAAGACAGCTGTCAGCCAAACTGCCTGACACTTTGATTTTCCTGGAAATAAACCGTTGCCAGATATTCCTGTATAGTGATGGCAGAAAAATGATGGCAGAAAAATGACCCTTTGCCAGAAAAATGGACTTTGCCAGCCACATTCCAGGCAGGTGTATAGAAAATACAATTTATTACTGGTCAGTGTAGTGCTGCGGTCAGCTGCGTTGTTCCTCTGTATGTCATTTTTTTCCAGTATAGAAAAGAGAACCAGTAGGCAGTGCCTCGTGTATGACCCTCGTAAGGTGGGTAAATTAGAGTATTTTAGATGTTGAAAACACCCAGGGTTTGGTCTAGGTGGCCGCTCACCTTAAGAAAATAGAAAATGCGCATATCACCCCTTGTTTTGGGGTACCATATACTCCTAAGGGAAGCTGTTCAGCCTGTTCACTAGAAGGGGGCAACCCAGCCTTTCCATATAGATGCAAGTGCATTTTTATCCAGTGAGCATGGAGGCTTCCAGGTGGTTGTTTCACTAAAATGTCTCAATAGACATAAGAAAAACACAGTTTATTACTGCTACCACATTTTGTGGAACAATCACCTGGAAATCTCAATACTCACTGGTAAAAAATTACTTGTGCACTTTTGACTTTGACACAATGTGACTATTGGCTGACCACAGTACTACACAGACTAGGAATATATTGTATTTTCCATACACCTGCCTGGGATGATCCATGGACCTCCACCGAGTTCTTTTTACTTCAATTACAGGGATGATATTAATGCAGAATATATGCTCAAGGCGAGCGATCATCTTGCTACCTGCTTTATCTGTCAATTATTTCTCCATGCTATGAGCATATACAAGGGTGGCACATGAGTCACTGTCCATTGGTCTTCTTTTTATTTTCTTTTTAGCTTGAATTGTCTGGCAGGTGTTCACCTCCCCTCCCCTAATAAACCACACATAAACATTAGGCTGAGCCAGACATTCATGTGTATTGGGTGATTGGGAGAGATAGCCATTGGCCGAACTAACTTTTACCAAAGCTATTTTAGGTATGCGGACACCATTAGTGTGGGTCTTCTGGTGAACTTGGGCCAAAGTCTTGGTTTCACAAGCTGGGACAGTTGTGCTTAACTGATTCCTAAGCTAGAGAAAATAGGTTGTTCGATGAGACAACAATTTTTAATAAAAATCTAACACAGGATTCAAACCGTCTACCTTTCATCTTGGAAATGGGTGGCAATGCAAGGGCACAGAACTTGTTCATCCATAATAAATACATTATAGATATTCTTCAATAGTTTTAGCTCTATAATGTAAACTGATGTTTCATATTCCCATTCTCCTTATTTTTATGTAGTGGATTAAACTTTAAATAGTAACAAGGAGTACTGGTGCCCTCATCAGTTATGAGACGCTAGTAAAATCAAACAAAAGACACAAACACAGAAGAACAAACTCCATTGTCCTGTAGATTATGCTGGATCTCCGCCATGGAAATAAGACTGAGCTCCTAATTTGAAGAATAATGTACGCGCTCTTAATAAACCAGTCATTTGCCAAGTGCAAGTTATGGAAGGGAATGTAACAATTTCCTGAGTCCCATTTGTAAAAATATTTTTTAATTTAAAAGGCACATCTAGTACAAAGTAACAACTGAGTAATTGTCATAAAGCAAGAATGTTATAGTTATACATACACAATGATCATTACACATAGAGCAATAACGATACAAAAATTACTACTAGGATACAATAGTTTATTGTTAAGTATTGATGTCTTGCATCTGAAATGCTCTGTAAAATTCAATTATTAATTTATTTTAGATAACTGTAAGTATAATAAATTAGTGTGTTGAAATTTTCTGTCTGCACATGATAATATATAATTTTAAACATGAAACATGCCATATTAATAATAGTCCTAATATGGCGCCCTGTATAATATAAATCATCCCCCTGTAAAATATATGTTAAAGGGGTACTCCTCTGGAAAACATTTGTTTTTATAAATCAACTGGTGCTAGAAAGTTAAACAGGTTTGTAAATGACTTGTATTTAAAAATCTCAATCCTTCTAGTACTGATCAGCTGCTATATGTTCGAGAGAAATTTCTTTTCTTTTTGAATTTCCTTTCTGTCTGACCACAATGCTCTCTGCCGACACCTCTGTCATTTTAGGAACTGTCCAGAGCAGAAGCAAATCCCCATAGGAAACCTATCCTGCTAAAATGGACAGAGGTGTAAGCAGAGAGCACTGTGGTCAGACAGAAAGAAAATTCAAAAAGAAAAGAACTTCCTCTGGAACATACAGTAGCTGATAAGTACTGAAAGGATTAAGATTTTTAAATAGAAGTGATTTACAAATCTGTTTAACTTTCTGGCACCAGTTGATTTATAAAAAAAAAAAATGTCTTCCAGTGGAGTACCCCTTTAAGCCTTACTTTTGACATACATGGTTACTACTCTGGCCAGATCCTTTTTATTCCTTCCATACATGGCCAGATCCCAAAGCTTACACCATTGCTTCTTGTTTTAAAAACATAGCAAAATATTGTCTTCATGATGATCAGACAAACAGCATATTTTATTATGGTAGTCTTTGGAAGACACTTTAAAATGACAATTTTTGTTATGAAGTTGGACAACAGTTGTCCATCAGTCTACAGATTTTGGATGGCTGCATGCTAAATACAAATACATTTATTTCTTTATTTTACTTGTTTGATTGAGTATTAAAATAAACAAACAAATACATCTAATACAGCTATCATGTAATATGAAGCAAGGTGCCTACATCAATTAATAAATGTGCATGGTCCCTGATGGAGTCCTATTTGCTTTTTATGCTTTTTTAGTCCCACAATGTTAATATAACCATCATTGCAGTTAGGTCACACTTATTTTTTATTTTTTATTTTTTTAAATCAGGTTTTTAAACATAGTTTAACAATAACATACAGTCCCCAACAACCCCCCCCCCCACACACACACAGAACCATTCCGTCTCAGCCCCTCCCCACCAATGCCCCACAACTCTCAGTGTACATAAGTCAGAAACCATAAACCAGCTCCAGCAAATCCACATCAATAACCTAGCTGAATAAAAAAGAACAAAGTAAAAAAAGGAAAAAAGAAGGATATAAAAACTCAGTCCCCCGAAGCCATGGAAAATAGCGTTCGCAATCGCCTTCCACTAAATCACTCACACAGCTGTCACGATGCCGGCTGGCAGGTAGTGGATCCTCTGTGCCAGAGAGGGATTGGCGTGGACCGTGCTAGTGGATCGGTTTTAAGTCACTACTGGTTTTCACCAGAGCCCGCCGCAAAGCGGGATGGTCTTGCTGCGGCGGTAGTGACCAGGTCGTATCCACTAGCAACGGCTCACCTCTCTGGCTGCTGAAGATAGGCGCGGTACAAGGGAGTAGACAGAAGCAAGGTCGGACGTAGCAGAAGGTCGGGGCAGGCAGCAAGGATCGTAGTCAGGGGCAACGGCAGGAGGTCTGGAACATAGGCTAGGAACACACAAGGAAACGCTTTCACTGGCACGATGGCAACAAGATCCGGCAAGGGAGTGCAGGGGAAGTGAGGTGATATAGGGAAGTGCACAGGTGAACACACTAATTGGAATCACTGCGCCAATCAGCGGCGCAGTGGCCCTTTAAATCGCAAAGACCCGGCGCGCGCGCGCCCTAGGGAGCGGGGCCGCGCGCGCCGGGACAGGACCGAGGGAGAGCGAGTCAGGTACGGGAGCCGGGGTGCGCATCGCGAGCGGGCGCTACCCGCATCGCGAATCGCATCCCGGCTGGAAGCGGAATCGCAGTGCCCCGGGTCAGTGGATCTGACCGGAGCGCTGCAGTGGGGAGAGTGTAGCGAGCGCTCCGGGGAGGAGCGGGGACCCGGAGCGCTCGGCGTAACAGTACCCCCCCCCTTGGGTCTCCCCCTCTTCTTAGAGCCTGAGAACCTGAGGAGCAGACTTTTGTCTAGGATGTTGTTCTCAGGTTCCCAGGATCTCTCTTCTGGACCACAACCCTCCCAATCCACTAAAAAAAAGGTTTTCCCTCTGACCTTTTTAGAAGCTAGGATCTCTTTGACGGAGAAGATGTCCGAGGAGCCGGAAACAGGAGTGGGAGGAACAGATTTGGGAGAGAAACGGTTGATGATGAGTGGTTTAAGAAGAGAAACGTGAAAGGCATTAGGGATACGAAGAGAAGGAGGAAGAAGAAGTTTGTAAGAGACAGGATTAATCTGACACAAAATTTTGAAAGGACCAAGATAGCGTGGTCCCAACTTGTAGCTAGGGACACGGAAGCGGACATATTTAGCGGAGAGCCATACCTTGTCTCCAGGGGAAAAAATGGGAGGAGCTCTTCTTTTCTTATCCGCGAACTTCTTCATGCGTGATGAAACCTGTAAGAGAGAATTTTGGGTCTCTCTCCATATGATGGAAAGGTCACGAGAAATTTCATCCACAGCGGGCAGACCAGAGGGCAAGGGGGTAGGGAGGGGGGGAAGAGGGTGACGGCCGTACACCACGAAAAATGGGGATTTGGAGGAAGATTCAGAGACTCTGAAGTTATACGAGAATTCGGCCCATGGAAGGAGATCTGCCCAGTCATCCTGGCGGGAGGAAACAAAATGTCGTAAATAATCACCCAAGACCTGGTTAATTCTTTCTACTTGTCCATTGGATTGGGGATGATATGCAGAAGAAAAATTTAATTTAATCTTGAGTTGTTTACAGAGTGCCCTCCAGAATTTAGACACGAATTGGACGCCTCTATCCGAGACGATCTGCGTAGGCAACCCGTGAAGACGAAAAATGTGTACAAAAAATTGTTTAGCCAACTGAGGCGCTGAAGGAAGACCAGGAAGAGGGATGAAATGTGCCATTTTGGAGAATCGATCAACGACCACCCAAATAACAGTGTTGCCACGGGAAGGGGGTAAATCAGTAATAAAATCCATACCAATCAGAGACCAAGGCTGTTCGGGGACAGGCAGGGGATGAAGAAAACCAGCGGGCTTCTGGCGAGGAGTCTTATCCCGGGCACAGATAGTGCAGGCTCGCACAAAGTCCACAACATCCGTCTCCAGAGTCGGCCACCAATAGAAGCGGGAGATGAGTCGCACAGATTTCTTGATGCCCACATGACCTGCGAGATGGGAGGAGTGACCCCATTTGAGGATTCCGAGGCGTTGGCGTGGAGAAACAAAGGTCTTTCCTGGAGGAGTTTGCCTGATGGAGGCTGGAGAAGTGGAGATCAGGCAGTCAGGTGGAATGATGTGTTGCGGAGAGAGTTCAACTTCTGAGGCATCCGAGGAACGAGAGAGAGCATCGGCCCTAATGTTCTTATCGGCAGGCCGAAAGTGAATTTCAAAATTAAATCGGGCAAAGAACAGAGACCACCGGGCCTGGCGAGGATTCAGCCGTTGGGCAGACTGGAGGTAGGAGAGGTTCTTGTGATCGGTGTAAATAATAACTGGAAATCTTGATCCCTCCAGCAGATGCCTCCATTCCTCAAGTGCTAATTTGATGGCTAGAATCTCTCGATCCCCGATGGAGTAGTTCCTCTCCGCCGGAGAGAAGGTCCTAGAAAAAAAACCACAAGTGACAGCATGCCCGGAAGAATTTTTTTGTAGAAGAACAGCTCCAGCTCCCACTGAGGAGGCATCAACCTCCAATAGGAAGGGTTTGGAAGGGTCAGGTCTGGAGAGCACGGGAGCCGAAGAAAAGGCAGACTTGAGTCGTTTAAAGGCGTCTTCCGCTTGAGGAGGCCAAGACTTGGGATCGGCATTTTTTTTGGTTAAAGCCACGATAGGAGCCACAACGGTAGAAAAATGTGGAATAAATTGCCTGTAATAATTGGCGAACCCCAAAAAGCGTTGGATAGCACGGAGTCCGGAGGGGCGTGGCCAATCTAAGACGGCAGAGAGTTTGTCTGGATCCATTTGTAGTCCCTGGCCAGAGACCAAGTATCCTAGAAAAGGAAGAGATTGGCATTCAAACAGACATTTCTCAATTTTGGCATAGAGTTGATTGTCACAAAGTCTCTGAAGAACCATACGGACATGCTGGCGGTGTTCTTCTAGATTGGCAGAAAAAATTAGGATATCGTCCAGATATACAACAACACAGGAGTATAAAAGATCACGAAAAATTTCATTAACAAAGTCTTGGAAGACAGCAGGGGCGTTGCACAGGCCAAAGGGCATGACCAGATACTCAAAGTGTCCATCTCTGGTGTTAAATGCCGTTTTCCACTCATCCCCCTCTCTGATGCGGATGAGGTTATAAGCACCTCTTAAGTCCAGTTTAGTAAAGATGTGGGCACCTTGGAGGCGATCAAAGAGTTCAGAGATGAGGGGTAGGGGGTAGCGGTTCTTAACCGTGATTTTATTAAGACCGCGGTAGTCAATGCAAGGACGTAGGGAGCCATCTTTTTTGGACACAAAGAAAAATCCGGCTCCGGCAGGAGAGGAGGATTTACGGATAAAGCCCTTTTTTAAATTTTCCTGGACGTATTCAGACATGGCAAGAGTCTCTGGGGCAGAGAGAGGATAAATTCTGCCCCGGGGTGGAGTAGTGCCCGGGAGGAGGTCGATAGGACAATCATAAGGCCTGTGAGGAGGTAGAGTCTCAGCTTGTTTTTTGCAGAAAACATCCGCGAAGTCCATATAGGCCTTAGGGAGACCGGTTACTGGAGGAACCACAGAGTCACGGCAAGGGTTACTGGGAACCGGTTTTAGACAGTCCTTGGAACAAGAGGGCCCCCAACTCTTGATCTCCCCAGTGGACCAATCCAGGGTTGGGGAATGAAGTTGAAGCCAGGGAAGTCCAAGGAGAATTTCCGAAGTGCAATTGGGGAGGACCAAAAGTTCAATCCTCTCGTGATGAGATCCGATGCTCATTAGAAGGGGCTCCGTGCGGAAACGTATGGTACAGTCCAATCTTTCATTGTTTACACAATTGATGTAAAGGGGTCTGGCGAGACTGGTCACTGGGATGTTGAACCTGTTGACGAGAGAGGCCAAAATAAAATTTCCTGCAGATCCAGAGTCCAAGAAGGCCACAGTAGAGAAGGAGAAGGCAGAGGCAGACATCCGCACAGGCACAGTAAGACGTGGAGAAGCAGAGTAGACATCAAGGACTGTCTCACCTTTGTGCGGAGTCAGCGTACGTCTTTCCAGGCGGGGAGGACGGATAGGACAATCCCTCAGGAAGTGTTCGGTACTAGCACAGTACAGGCAGAGGTTCTCCATGCGGCGTCGTGTCCTCTCTTGAGGTGTCAGGCGAGACCGGTCGACCTGCATAGCCTCCACGGCGGGAGGCACAGGAACGGATTGCAGGAGACCAGAGGAGAGAGGAGCCGAGGAGAAGAAACGACTCGTGCGAAGAGAGTCCATATCTTGGCGGAGCTCCTGACACCTTTCGGAAAAACGCATGTCAATGCGAGTGGCTAGGTGAATGAGTTCATGTAGATTAGCAGGAATTTCTCGTGCGGCCAGAACATCTTTAATGTTGCTGGATAGGCCTTTTTTAAAGGTCGCGCAGAGGGCCTCATTATTCCAGGATAATTCTGAAGCAAGAGTACGGAATTGTACGGCATACTCGCCAACGGAAGAATTACCCTGGACCAGGTTCAACAGGGCAGTCTCAGCAGAAGAGGCTCGGGCAGGTTCCTCAAAGACACTTCGGATTTCCGAGAAGAAGGAGTGTACAGAGGCAGTGACGGGGTCATTGCGGTCCCAGAGCGGTGTGGCCCAAGACAGGGCTTTTCCAGACAGAAGGCTGACTACGAAAGCCACCTTAGACCTTTCAGTGGGAAACTGGTCCGACATCATCTCCAGATGCAGGGAACATTGGGAAAGAAAGCCACGGCAAAACTTAGAGTCCCCATCAAATTTATCCGGCAAGGATAGGCGTAGACCAGGAGCGGCCACTCGCTGCGGAGGAGGTGCAGGAGCTGGCGGAGGAGATGACTGCTGAAGCTGTGGTAGTAACTGCTGTAGCATAACGGTCAGTTGAGACAGCTGTTGGCCTTGTTGCGCTATCTGTTGTGACTGCTGGGCGACCACCGTGGTGAGGTCAGCGACAACTGGCAGAGGAACTTCAGCGGGATCCATGGCCGGATCTACTGTCACGATGCCGGCTGGCAGGTAGTGGATCCTCTGTGCCAGAGAGGGATTGGCGTGGACCGTGCTAGTGGATCGGTTCTAAGTCACTACTGGTTTTCACCAGAGCCCGCCGCAAAGCGGGATGGTCTTGCTGCGGCGGTAGTGACCAGGTCGTATCCACTAGCAACGGCTCACCTCTCTGGCTGCTGAAGATAGGCGCGGTACAAGGGAGTAGACAGAAGCAAGGTCGGACGTAGCAGAAGGTCGGGGCAGGCAGCAAGGATCGTAGTCAGGGGCAACGGCAGGAGGTCTGGAACACAGGCTAGGAACACACAAGGAAACGCTTTCACTGGCACGATGGCAACAAGATCCGGCAAGGGAGTGCAGGGGAAGTGAGGTGATGTAGGGAAGTGCACAGGTGAACACACTAATTGGAATCACTGCGCCAATCAGCGGCGCAGTGGCCCTTTAAATCGCAAAGACCCGGCGCGCGCGCGCCCTAGGGAGCGGGGCCGCGCGCGCCGGGACAGGACCGAGGGAGAGCGAGTCAGGTACGGGAGCCGGGGTGCGCATCGCGAGCGGGCGCTACCCGCATCGCGAATCGCATCCCGGCTGGAAGCGGAATCGCAGTGCCCCGGGTCAGTGGATCTGACCGGAGCGCTGCAGTGGGGAGAGTGTAGCGAGCGCTCCGGGGAGGAGCGGTGACCCGGAGCGCTCGGCGTAACAACAGCCATCCTCATACACATCAGGAAGGGAGACGCAGCATACCAGGGCACCCCAACATTAGCTCTCTTGTTAGCCCTACTAGTCAAAACCACATATTAGAGGACCCATCCTAAGTTAAGATACGTCTGCAGGGGGATTGAATCTCTGCACCCAGGGACCCCACACACCATCAAACTTCCTCTCCACTTTGCGCTTAGTATAGATCCCCTTTTCTAGTTTCACTACTTGAGCTACTCTTGCAATGAGATCAGCCACTCCCGGAGGAGATGATCTGATCCAAAACTGTGCGACTTCCTGGCTTGATATAAGATTCTCAGGATCCCAACCTCCGCCAGGGAGGGCTCCTGACCGCAACCTATAAGTCCAAGTAGGCATTCCCTGGGAGCTCTGTTAATGGTCACCCCATACACTGTTCTAATGAGCTGCAGCACTTCAGTCCAATAAGTCAGCAAACAAGGGCACGTCCACATCATGTGTACCAGGTGTGCCTCCAGCTCACCGCATCGCGGACAAGCCGAGTCAGACCTTACCCCTATCATATGAAGAAATGAGGTAGTCTTATAAACCCTGTGAATAAAGAACAATTGAGACAGCCTATTAGATTCCGATAGAGACAAAAATGGGGTAAGTGCCAGCACAGTACTCCAGTCCTCATCAGTCAGGATCCCAAGGTCCCTCTCCCATTTAGACCGAACCGTCAAAGGGAAACCCTCATGATGAAAGCCAAGGAATTCCCCATAAAGCCAAGAAATTACACCAGCAGAATCACGTTTAGTCACAGTAGATTCCAGAACCCTATTAGACTGTACTTGTAACACCCTCACCCGATTCTGCGACTCATAGGCATGGCGGATCTGTAAATAGCGGTAAAATGAGGAACGCGGTAGGGCGAACTCCTCTCGTATGTCCTCAAATGACCGAACAACCCCCTGATCCGCTAACTGACCCAACTCACAAAGTCCCCTCCTCTCCCAGAACTCAGCATCGGCATAGGAATTAAAGACCGGCAAGCCAGGGTTATGCCACAGCGGAGTAAATTTGAAATAACTGGTAATACCCAAGAGTTTTCTCGCGTGGCCCCAGAGCTTACACAGTAGACGAGTCGTAGGAGAGGAGTCAGGAGGTCTGGTAAGGGCCCCAATCTCCAAAATGTGCAACGGTATCCTACCCCCATGTTTGGCCATAAACAATCGACCAGTAGGTCCCAATGTGGAGTGCGCTGCCCATCCTCTTACCTGATGCAACTGCGACGCAAGATAATACAACCATGGATTCGGTAATGCAAGCCCCCCTGAAGATTTACCCCGCTGTAATGTTTCCAATTTCATCCTAGCAGCCCCACCCCCCCAAACCAATAACCTGAATAGTCTCTGAATCCTCTGAAAGTGAGCCATCTCTATCCACACCGGGGAATTCTGCAATACATATAACAGTTGTGGCATAAGAACCATTTTGGCTAGATTAGTATGTCCAACAACCGAGAGTGGGAGCTTACACCATACGGACACTTTTTGGGAGCTCTTATCTAGAAGGGGGAGTAGATTGCAAGGAACAAAATCATGTAAGGAGGGAGTAATGTAAATTCCTAAATATTTAAAGCTAGAGACTACTTGTATCTTAGAGATAGCTATCTGAGGCACCTCTGGTAAAGGGTCTAGAGGCAACAGGACCGACTTGTCCCAGTTAATGAGTAAACCTGAGTATGACCCAAATTCTGTAATAAGGGACATCACCGGGGCAAGTGAGTGAGCTGTGTCCCCCAAAAATAACAACATGTCATCAGAATATAGGGCCACCCTTTCTTCCATATTCCCATATCGAAGCCCCCTTACATCAGGTGACATCCTTAGTATGTTAGCCAAAGGCTCAATAGCTATGGCAAAGAGCAGGGGCGACAGGGGACACCCCTGTCGCGTACCTCTCTGCAGGTCAAATGTCGAGGAGGTCCTACCATTAATTCTGAGACGGGCAGCTGGGCACTGGTAGAGAAGCTTAACATAAGAAAGGAATCTGTCACTAAACCCCATGGCACTCATCACGCGCCACAAGTAGTTCCATTCAACGCTGTCAAACGCCTTGGCAGCGTCCAACGAAAAAACCGAGCGGGCCCCTGCACCATCCGGAGACATCTGCAAATTGAGATACACCCTCCTAATGTTATCAACTGTAGATTTGCCAGGCATTAATCCAGTCTGATCCCCATGGATCAGTGAAAGTATGACCCTAGCCAGCCTGTTAGCGAGTACCCGAGCCAGCAGCTTCACATCTGTACACAAAAGAGAGATTGGTCTATATGAACCCGCACAAAGAGGGTCCTTTCCAGGCTTTGGAATAAGTACAATCATGGCTTCCATCATGGAGCGAGGCAACGAACCCTCTAAAACTGCTGACTCAATCACCCGCAACAGCTGCGGCAGTAAAACACCTGAGAATTTTTTATAGACCTCACTTGGGAGGCCATCCGGGCCCGGGGCTTTTTCATTATTTGCATTTTTCAATGCCTGTTCCAGTTCCTCTAGAGAGATGGGAGAGTCCAGCTCTCCCCTCTGCACCCGAGTAAGGCAAGGCAATCTAGCTCTACAGACATATTCCCCCAAAGCCCCCTCGGAACAGGAGACCCTAGTCGAATATGCATCCTTATAGAAAGCCAACATTATCTCCATAATCCCATTATCATCAGTGACCTCACAACCCTGCTCATCCCTCAAACAGCTAATAAACGAAATCCCTTGCTGCGCTCTAGCAACCGAGGCCAGCAGTTTACCAGTACTTTCACCACATTCAAAATACCTTTGCTTAACAAAAAAAGCGTTTATATTCAGCAGCTTCGTCCAGGTACACTTTATAATCTCTTTGTGCCTGCAACCAAACCTCCTCCGTCATCTGGGAGGGAGCCGAGACATACGCATGCTCAGCTTCCACCACAGACAATCTCAGCTTCTCCCCCTCTCCCTTGTGAACGATTTATGTATACTTATATCTCGGATAAAAAGCCCACGCAAGTATGCTTTAAGGGAATCCCACACCATAGAGACTGAGGCCAAACCCACATTCAGGGCAAGATATTCCCGAATCTCGGCACAGACAGTATCAGCAGTAGTCAGTACCTGCAACCAGAACGGATTCAGTCTCCACAGGGGGCGCACCCCTCCCGCCCCGCCCGTGAAGCAAGGTGAAGCCTGATAGGGGAGTGATCTGAAAGACCTCTAGCTAAATATTCTACCTTCCTGATCATTCTAGCCATTTCCCCATCCCCAATAGCCAAGTCTATCCTAGAGAGGGTCCTATGCGTGGCCAAATAGCAGGAGTACTGCAGAACTGAAGGATTGCGACAGTGCCACAAGTCAAAAAGATCTACCTCAGATATTATATTAGCAAGTCCAGTCGGCCTAGAGCAAGGTGGGGGGGTTGAGATCCCCAAAACCTATCCACCGAGGCATCCAAGACCTGATTAAAATCACCACAGATAAGTACGGGGGCTACTGGGAAACCCGAGACTATAGAGAGAACACGGTGCATGATAGTACTACTATAAGGGGGAGGGATGTACAACCCCACTAATATAGCCATGCGGCGAGACACCTCTCCCAACAAACAAACATATCTACCCTCCGGGTCAATGCTAGAGGAGAGGACACGAAATGGGATAGATTTATGGACCAATATACTAACTCCTCTAGCATGAGAAGAAAAGGTAGAGTGGAACGAATGACCAACCCAGGCTCTATGAAGAACCTCAGTGGTGGTTCCTGTCAGATGGGTCTCAGTAAGACATAGTATCGCTGGTTGAAAATGCCTCACCGCATTAAGAACAGCATATCGTTTGGACACATCACCCAACCCCCTAACATTCCACCCTATAAAATTAAAGGTAGCCATCCTAAAGGAGTAAATAGGCAGACAGTAGCCCCAGAGTCACCAAGCACACTCATGGGGCCCAGGAACAACCACACGGGGAACAGGAGCACATTCAGAAGGAGCAGTCGTAGAGAGCAAATAGCAGCGGAGGGAGAGACGGAAAACACACCCAACAAACAGGTAAGAATAAACCAACATTCAAAGTCAACACACCAACATAACCACACCAATCGCCGTGGCACGCGGCACCCAGGAGCGCAAACATACCCACACCAGACATCCACACAGTTTAAACATACCCAGGGAAGAAACCAGGATGAGAGGATGAAGGTGAGCGCATATTGCAACCAGTCAGACAGCAAGCCAAACATACCCAAGCATGCAGTAGTTGAGCTTCTTCTTCTATGTTTCCAATACGGGACATATCCCTTCTGAACACTAGTTAGCAGATCCCAACCCAGAAGACTCCCATCCACCTCCAGAAAATGAAACATAACATCTCCAAATTATACAAAGAATAATGCAGACCCACCCTCCCCCACCGCCCCCCACCATAAAAGTAACATTAGCAGGTACCCCTACTCAGAAAATTTCCGGTATAAGAACTAAAGCAAGGCTTAGCAGCAGAGCACTAAGAGCACATATCCGACAGGGCAGCACAAAGTCAATCCGGATCAGGTTCCGGTGATCCCCTGCGGGCCTTCCGGCGCAATTGAGCTTCATGTGTGTCCAACCAACGGACCGCAGCAGCCACTCCCTCAAAGAAATGGGTGGTCCCCAAAGCAACCACCCTCAGCCTGGTAGGGTAGAGCATAGAATATGGTAAATCCAGGGTGCGCAGTCTTTTTTTCACATCCATAAAGGAGGCGCGTTTCTTCTGCACCTCGGCTGAGAAATCCGGAAAAAAGGAAATAACATGGTTGTCCACAGTCACCAGTTGTTTTTCTCTGGCCAGTTTAAGAATTAAATCCCTGTCACGGTAATGTAGAAGTTTCACTAGCATAGATCTGGGCGGACCTCCTGGAGGGAACGGCCTCATAGGGACCCGGTGAGCTCTCTCCACTGCAAAGAGAGGGGTCAGATTATCAGCACCAAACACCTCCTTTAGCCAGGTTTCCATGTACTCTGTTGGTGCACGGCCCTCACATTTTTCAGGCAGTCCTATTATCCGCACATTATTACGGCGCATACGATTTTCCAGATCATCTGCTTTAGCCTTGAGGAAATCAATGTCCTGACTCTGTCTAGTAGAGTCCCGAACTATAGGCACCACAGTATCCTCCACATCACTAATCCGACTTTCCACAGCAGAGGTGCGCTCCGTCACTTTCTGCAAATCATGACTCAGGAGAGAAATGGCAGACTGTACTGTGCCCACCTGAACGGTCAGCTGAGATAATGTAGTGTTACATCGTTGTATTTCTGCAAAGACTGCGGCCAGAGTAGGTTCAGCAGCAGGGACATCCGGGGCACCAGCTTGCGCACCAGATATAGCAGGAGGGGTATTAGGCAATGATACATGTGATTCCACAACAGAAGCCTGCAGAAATGTGTCATAGTCCTCCAGTGGGTCTAGGGGGGTCCCTATATCTACCATGGGAAGAGGGGCTCCCACACAGACAGGAGAATCGGGGGACCACCGTCTCAGCGCAAACCTCTCCAACTTCGCCGCTACTTCCTGCTGAAAGGTTAATGTATTCCTAGATGATGAAGGCCCGCTGGCTCCCTGCTGTGAGGGACCAGCCCCCTCCTTGTTTCTCCGGCCCATAGTAAAATGCAGTCAATGAAACAGTGAAAGCCAACAGTGTGGTACCCCTTAGGCCACCAACTCCGCACCAGCCAGTTACTCAGTTCACAGTGCTATATGTATGAAATGCCTCAGCAGATGTAGGGGGGGGCACACATGTACCAGGAGCAGGGGCACAGGATGGGCAGTAGGAGAGAGAGTGTAGCCAGTACCTCCAAACACCTGCAAAGTGTCCAGTCCCAGATGTTGTAAGGTGGTCAGAGGAGGGACCCCCAAAGTACAGCAGCAGTCCAGTGGGGCAGCTCCAGCAGCTCTCAGCAATTCAGGAGTAGGCCCGCCGCACCAGAGGAAGCCCCAACTCCCAGGGATATCTCCCAGGTGCTCCCCGAGAAGGACAGTCCGCCCCACAGCCCCGTAGCCTGGCCGGACCAGTCAGGTACCTTGAGCAGGGACTCCGGCAAGAGTCCCCACAGCTCCAACAGCAGTGCGGTCTCTCCTTCACCGGACGCCACCACCCGCAGTCCAGCAGCGTGGTCCCGGTCAGCAGGCAGATGGAGGACGCACCGGGCCCTCGGGGACTCCAGAGGATGTCAGGCGTTGCCCCTCCACAGCACCGGAGCGCCACACCCCACCCTCCGCGATCCAGACCAGAAGTTGAGGAAGGCCCTGCAGGACAGCGGACTCGATCGCCCATTCCAGTCGCCGCAGCCCAGACCAGGCACCAGGATCCTTCGGTGCGAAGCTCCGGAACAGGTAAGCTGACCTTCAGCTCCTCCAGGAGCACAGTAGCAGGCAGTCCCGGGCAGGAAGATACGGGAGACCACAGGCCCCGCAGCCTAGCACGCTTCAGGCCTCAGCTCCCTTCACAAACTCCACCGAAGCCCACTATGGAGCCTCCACAGGGGTCCCTGAGGTGGTGGGGTATGCCCAGGGAGGGATGGGAGCAAATTCAACGCAGGATGGCAAGGATAGTTACAGGATGACCAGGCAGGATGGCAGGAGCTCCACACTCGCACGTCCGATCAGGCCGCCATGGAGACCACGCCCCCCAGGTCATATTTATTGAATGTTTATGAAATTTGAATAAAAGCTCAAAGGCCCAGTTTTCTCTCACCCTTTAGTTAATAAGGTTGCCCATTCTTGAACAATCTCCTGCTCCGAACCAATGTGCTGTATTTGTGATTAACTATGTACTATATATGAACCCTTTGATGCATGTAATAATTATATTTATGAGTGTAGAACACAGACAACAGATGTCCTGCACTCACCTTGTAGATTCTGGTAGAACAGCCTGCCATGCCGGATTAACAGCCCGAGATGGGAGCCGTTCTACCAGAATCTACACGGTGAGTGCAGGACATCTGTTGTCTGTGTTCTACACTCGTTATTTACTGTTACTCCTATTGTCCTAGCACCGTCGGCTTCTGTTCCTGTCTGGTTACCTGCCCGTATGCTACAGAATCCATCTCGGGGAGCTGCTTTCAGAAGGTACCGATGCCACTAGTTTTTTTATTTTTGTTTTTTAATAATTATATTTACTTTGAAAGCAGCCATCTGGCACTGGTTGCAATATTTAATTTGAGTCAGTTTATGTAAGAGTACCTAACTTAACATGCAATAGTGTTATTGGCCATAATAAGTTGGATACAAAATGACATTTAGTGAATCATAAAGTTGATATATATGTAAAGGCGGCTCAAATTAGCATTAAGACAAGCGAGACTTTGATGATATCTGGACTCCTTCCATTTACATCTGGACTGAATACCTGTCTAGTCTCTATAACAAATTTATTTCCTAATGCACAGAGTACAACACAATCTATGCCAGAGGATTTTCTACTACATATGACGAGTCACCAGGATTCACCTTTATGTTCAGTGCTGACATCAGTACAAATATATTGTACACAGATGGAACTTCTGTTTGGCTCTGAGACACAGCACAGAGTGCTCCTCTTTCTAAGGATACCATTTTATTATTGCTCCCCTCCCTCCCCTTAGATCTCTTTATACTTTATTCTGTCATTGCTCTGTTTAACAGAATACATGTAACTTTTTACTGCACTTTACATCCATAGTCATCAATCTTCTGTTTTTTACTTACATGCATGGTTGGACTATGTCTTACTGTGTAGGCTTCTGTAAATGCATAAAGAATAGAGGCGAATCAAATTCAACAATGTTGTATGGGGCTGTATCTTATCTTGGCTGTGATGTGACTCTGGTTGTTAGGTTGGTGGGCACCTATCAGTATTTAAAAATGACCTAACATTTGCATGTGACATTTGCATTTATGATGTCTTATTGTCTTATATAGGGGAACAGTGACTCTACAATAAAAAGTTCATTGCTAGCCTAACCCTATAAAAGAAAATTTCCTCTGTCCCTATGGGAAAAAAGAATTTGCATTTTACATAAAAATGCAGGTAATTCTGTTGTAGTACCTTATTCATTCTAACATTTTATTGGAATTTAACGAGACAGAAGAAAAAACTTTGTTCTTGTTTATCCATATGAATCTGGCAGAAAAAAAAATTGTGCTATGTTTCAGGTACTGTGTGAGTTTCCATAAAGGTCCTATTAAAGGGGTACTCCGGTGAAATTTTTTTTCTTTTAAATCAACTGGTGCCAGAAAGCTAAACAGATTTGTAAATTACTTCTATTTAAAAATCTTAATCCTTCCAGTACTTATCAGCTACTGTATGCTCGGCAGGAAGTTCTTTTCTTTTTAAATGTATTTTCTGTTTGACCACAGTGCTGACACCTCTGTCTGTCTCAGGAACTGTCCAGAGTAGATTAGGTTTGCTATGGGGATTTGCTCCTACTCTTGACAGTTCCTGAGACAGACAGAGAGCACTGTGGTCAGACAGAAAATAAATTTTAAAAGAAAATAACTTCCTGTGGAGCATACAGCAGCTGAGAAGTACTGGAAGGATTAAGATTTTTCAATAGAAGTAATTTACAAATCTGTTTAATGTCCTGGCACCAGTTGATTTAAAAAAATGTTTCTCACCGGAGTACCCTTTTAACTCTTAGAAATTAGGAAGAATGTCTACTATTACTCTCTGAGTTGCACAAAGCCATAACACAGTAACCACACCATTTTGTGTGGCCCAACAGTACTTCTGTAAGTCTATGATTTGAAAAGCAGGCCATGTTCCATCTGATGCCACACCACAGAGCTACAGATGTATCCATCCCTACATTTTATTTAAGTTTGGTTTGCAGTTTCTCTTGAAACCTTTTCAACACAATATCATATCAAGCTATCAGAACACTTAAACTACTTCATTTACAGGAAATACCAGTCACTGAGTGACCACAAGTACTGTGTCGAGATTTTGTTATCGTCAAAAACCATTGTTACGCCGAGCGCTCCGGGTCCCCGCTACTCCCCGGAGCGCTCACAGCGTTCTCCTGTTCGCAGCGCCCCGGTCAGACCCGCTGACCGGGTGCGCTGTGATAATGTCCCCAGCCAGGATGCGATTCGCGATGCGGGACGCACCCGCTCGCGGTGCGCATCCCGACCCGCTTACCAGACTCGTTCCCCGTCTGTGCTGTCCCTGTGCGCCCCCGCTCCCTAGGGCACGCGCGCGCCGGCTCTTTGCGATTTAAAGGGCCGGTGCGCCACTGATTGGCGCATGGTTTTAATTAGTGTGTTCACCTGTGCACTTCCCTATATATCCTCACTTTCCCTTCACTTCCTTGCCGGATCTTGTTGCCATTGTGCCAGTGAAAGTGTTCCTTGTGTATCCCAAGCCAGTGTTCCAGACCTCTTGCCGTTGCCCCTGACTATGATCCTTGCTGCCTGCCCTGACCTTCTGCTACGTCCGACCTTGCTCTTGTCTCATCCCTTGTACCGCGCCTATCTCAGCAGTCAGAGAGGTTGAGCCATTGCCGGTGGATACGACTTGGTTTCTACCGCCGCTGCAAGACCATCCCGCTTTGCGGCGGGCTCTGGTGCAACAGTAGCAACTTAGAACCGGTCCACCGACACGGTCCACGCCAATCCCTCTCTGACACAGAGGATCCACCTCCAGCCTGCCGAATCCTGACAGTAGATCCGGCCATGGATCCCGCTGAGGTCCCGCTGCCCGTTGTCACTGACCTTACCACGGTGGTCGCCCAGCAGTCGCAACAGATAATGCAACAAGGCCACCAGCTGTCTCAACTGACTGTGATGCTACAGCAGCTTCTACCACAGCTTCAGCAACCATCTCCTCCGCCAGCTCCTGCACCTCCTCCGCAGCGAGTGGCCGCATCCAGCCTCCGTTTGTCATTGCCAGACAAGTTTGATGGGGACTCTAAACTTTGCCGTGGTTTTCTCTCGCAATGTTCCCTGCATTTGGAGATGATGTCGGACCAATTCCCAACTGAAAGGTCAAAGGTGGCTTTCGTGGTCAGTCTTCTGTCTGGGAAGGCCCTGTCATGGGCTACACCACTTTGGCACCGCAATGATCCTGTCACTGCCTTCGTACACTCTTCACGGAGATTCGAAGTGTCTTTGAGGAACCAGCCCGAGCCTCTTCTGCCGAGACTGCCCTGCTGAACCTGGTCCAGGGTAGTTCTTCAGTAGGCGAGTACGCCATCCAATTCCGTACTCTCGCCTCTCAATTATCCTGGAATAGCGAGGCCCTCTGCGCGACCTTTAAAAAAGGCCTATCCAGTAACATCAAAGATGTGCTGGCCGCACGAGAAATCCCTGCCAACTTGCATGAACTTATTCATTTGGCCACCCGCATTGACATGCGTTTTTCCGAAAGACGCCAGGAGCTCCGCCAGGATATGGACTTTGTTCGCACGAGGTGGTTTCTCTCCCCGGCTCCTCTCTTCTCTGGTCCACTGCAATCTGTTCCTGTGACTTCCGCCGTGGAGGCTATGCAAGTAGACCGGTCTCGCCTGACACCTCAAGAGAGGACACGCCGCCGCAATGAGAACCTATGCCTGTACTGTGCCAGTACCGAACACTTCTTGAAGGATTGTCCTATCCGACCTCCACATCAGGAAAGACGCACTCCGATTCCGCACAAAGGTGAGACAGCTCTAGGTGTGAACTCTGCTTCTCCACATCTTACTGTGCCTGTGCGGATATCTTCGTCTAACTTCTCCTTCTCAGCTGTGGCCTTCTTGGATTCCGGATCTGCAGGAAAAAAAATTTTGGCCTCTTTTGTTAACAGGTTCAACATCCCAGTGACCAGTCTCGCCAGGCCCCTCTACATCGATCGGACTGTACAGTGAAAGATTGGACTGTACAGTGCGTTACCGCACAGAACCCCTCTTAATGTGCATTGGACCCCATTACGAAAAGATTGAATTTCTGTTACTCTCTAACTGCACCTCTGAAATTCTTCTTGGACTACCTTGGCTTCAACGCCATTCCCCTACCCTTGACTGGACCACCGGGGAAATCAAGAACTGGGGTACTTCTTGCTACAAAAAATTCCTTATGTCTGCTCCCAGTCCTGCCTGTCAAAACCCTATGGCTCCTCCAATACCAGGTCTCCCCAAGGCCTATCTGGACTATGCTGATGTTTTTTGCAAAAAACAAGCAGAGACTTTGCCTCCTCACAGGCCTTATGACTGTCCTATTGATCTCCTCCCTGGTACTACTCCACCCGGGGCAGAATCTATCCTCTGTCTGCTCCAGAAACACAAGCCATGACGGAGTACATCCAAGAAAATTTAAAAAGGGGATTTATCCGCAAGTCTTCCTCCCCTGCCGGAGCAGGGTTCTTCTTTGTCTCCAAAAAAGACGGTTCCTTACGTCCATGCATTGATTACTGCGGTCTTAATAAAATCACTATATAAAAACGCTATCCCCTGCCTCTTATCTCGGAACTCTTTGACCGCCTACGTGGCGCCAACATCTTTACCAAATTGGATTTAAGAGGTGCATATAATCTCATCCGCATCAGGGAAGGGGACGAGTGGAAGACCGCGTTTAACACCAGAGACTTTGAATATCTGGTTATGCCCTTTGGGCTTTGCAACGCCCCTGCCGTCTTCCAGGACTTTGTAAATGAAATTTTTCGTGATTTATTATATACCTGTGTTGTGGTCTACCTGGAAGATATTTTGATTTTCTCTTCTAACCTAGAAGAACACCCCCGTCATGTCCGCATGGTTCTTCAGAGACTCCGGGACAATCAGTAATATGCCAAGATGGAGAAATGTCTCTTTGAATGCCAATCTCTTCCCTTAGGATATTCAGTCTCTGGCCAGGGACTCCAAATGGACCTGGACAAACTATCAGCCGTGTTGGATTGGCCACGCCCCTCCGGACTCC
The DNA here is from genome assembly GCF_029499605.1 of Hyla sarda. Classification (NCBI taxonomy): domain Eukaryota; kingdom Metazoa; phylum Chordata; class Amphibia; order Anura; family Hylidae; genus Hyla; species Hyla sarda. The sequence goes on from NC_079194.1 coordinate 211,525,764, forward strand.
GAGCTATCCAACGTTTCTTGGGGTTTGCCAATTACTACAGACAATTTATTCCACATTTTTCCACCATTGTGGCCCCAATTGTGGCCCTAACCAAGAAAAACGTTAACCCTAAGTCCTGGCCTCCTCAAGCGGAAGAGGCGTTCAACCATCTCAAAACTGCCTTTTCTTCTGCTCCCGTACTCTCCAGACCTGATCCATCTAAACCCTTCTCACTGGAGGTAGACGCCTCCTCGGTGGGAGCTGGAGCTGTACTCCTACAGAAAAACTCTTCCGGACATGGTGTTACTTGTGGTTTCTTTTCTAGGACCTTCTCTCTGGCGGAGAAAAACTACTCCATTGGTGATCGAGAACTACTGGCCATAAAACTGGCCCACGAGGAATGGAGGCACCTGCTGGAGGGGTCCAAATACCCAGTTATTATATACACTGATCACAAGAATCTCTCTTATCTTCAGTCTGCCCAACGGCTGAACCCTCGCCAGGCTAGGTGGTCGTTGTTTTTTGCCCGTTTTAACTTTGAGATTCATTTTCGCCCCACTGACAAGAACATTAGGGCGGACACCCTCTCTCGTTCCTCGGATGCCTCTGAAATGGAAGACTCCCTGCAACACATTATTCCTCCTGACTGTCTGATCTCTGCTTCCCCAGCTTCCATCAGACAAACTCCTCCTGGAAAGACCTTCGTCCCTCCAAGCCAGCGCCTCAGGATTCTCAGGGGGGGACACTCCTCACACCTCGCCGGCCATGCTGGCGTCAAAAAATCCATCCAGCTCATCTCTCGTTTTTATTGGTGGCCTACCCTGGAAGCAGATGTTGCTGATTTTGTTCGGGCTTGTACAGTCTGTGCCCGGGACAAGACTCCTCGCCAGAAGCCTGCCGGTCTCCTTCATCCTCTGCCTGTTCCTGAGCTACCATGGTCTCAGATTGCTATGGATTTTATTACAGACCTGCCTTTATCCCATGGCAACACAGTTATTTGGGTGATCGTTGATCGTTTCTCCAAGATGGCACATTTTATTCCTCTTCCAGGTCTTCCTTCTGCGCCAAAGTTGGCGAAACAATTTTTTGTGCACATTTTTCGGCTTCATGGGCTGCCCACGCATATCGTCTCGGATAGAGGCGTTCAATTTGTGTCGAAATTCTGGAGGGCCCTCTCTAATCAGCTTAAAATCAAATTAAACTTCTCGTCTTCCTATCATCCCCAATCCAATGGGCAAGTGGAGAGAGTTAATCAGGTTCTTGGTGACTATTTGCGACATTTTGTTTCCTCCCGCCAGGATGATTGGGCCGATCTCCTACCATGGGCCAAATTCTCGTACAATTTCAAAGTCTCTGAGTCCTCCGCTAAATCCCCATTCTTTGTGGTGTACGGCCGTCACCCTCTTTCCCCCCTCCCCACTCCCACGCCTTCTGGTTTGCCCGCTGTTGATGAGGTGACCCGGGACTTCTCCACCATCTGGAAAGAGACTCAAAAATCTCTCATACAGGCCTCATCCCGGATGAAGAAACATGCTGACAAAAAAGGAAGAACTCCTCCTGTCTTTTCTCCTGGAGACAAAGTGTGGCTCTCCGCCAAGTATATCCGCTTCCGTGTCCCCAGTTATAAACTGGGACCACGTTATCTTGGACCTTTTAAAATCAAATGCCAAATCAACCCTGTCTCCTACAAACTCCTTCTTCCCCCTTCTCTCCGTATTCCCAATGCTTTTCATGTCTCTCTCCTTAAACCACTTATCCTTAACCGCTTCTCTCCTAAGGGTGTTGCTCCTACTCCTTTCTCCGGGTCCTCAGACATCTTCTCGGTTAAAGAAATTCTTGCATCCAAGACAGTCAGAGGTAAAAAAAAAATTCTTGTAGATTGGGAGAATTGCTGTCCGGAGGAGAGGTCATGGGAACCCGAGGATAACATCCTTGACAAGGACCTTATCTACAAATTTTCAGGTTCAAAAAAGAGGGGGAGACCCAAGGGGGGGGGGGTACTGTTACGCCGAGCGCTCCGGGTCCCCGCTCCTCCCCGGAGCGCTCACAGCGTTCTCCTGTTCGCAGCGCCCCGGTCAGACCCGCTGACCGGGTGCGCTGCGATAATGTCCCCAGCCGGGATGCGATTCGCGATGCGGGATGCGCCTGCTCGCGGTGCGCATCCCGACCCACTTACCAGACTCGTTCCCCGTCTGTGCTGTCCCGGCGCGCGCAGCCCCGCTCCCTAGGGCGCGCGCGCGCCGTCTCTTTGCGATTTAAAGGGCCGGTGCGCCACTGATTGGCGCATTGTTTTAATTAGTGTGTTCACCTGTGCACTTCCCTATATTACCTCACTTCCCCTTCACTTCCTTGCCGGATCTTGTTGCCATTGTGCCAGTGAAAGCGTTCCTTGTGTATCCCAAGCCAGTGTTCCAGACCTCTTGCCGTTGCCCCTGACTACGATCCTTGCTGCCTGCCCTGACCTTCTGCTACGTCCGACCTTGCTCTTGTCTCATCCCTTGTACAGCGCCTATCTCAGCAGTCAGAGAGGTTGAGCCGTTGCCGGTGGATACGACCTGGTTGCTACCGCCGCTGCAAGACCATCCCGCTTTGCGGCGGGCTCTGGTGAAAACCAGTAGCAACTTAGAACTGGTCCACCGACACGGTCCACGCCAATCCCTCTCTGACACAGAGTATCCACCTCCAGCCTGCCGAATCCTGACAACCATGTTGTGTGATCTCACACAATACATCTCAAGAGATGTTGAGTTTAGAGATACTGTAAGTTAAAATGTCACTGTCACTTGCAAAAAATTGTGACATTATGGTAGAGATATGTTAAAAGTTTTGATTGGTCTTGGCTAGAGCATCTTATCGGGTCCAGAGTTACGAAGAAACTCCCTCTGTCACTGTTTAGGGGAAAACTCCTTTGTGAGGTGTCTCTCTTGGGAGAAATTCTGTGAATCTCAACAAAAGCTTATCCTGGTTTATTCATATGGTTTCTTATTCTGCATTACACTTTCAGAGAATAATTATAAATGGCTGACACCCTGGTACAAAACCCCCAAGCAACTTTTCTATATAAGGGCTTATGAACACAAATGTTTGTTGGGGGTGTAACGTTGATGTCCGGGCATTATCTCATATCTAATGTCATTGACCTATGATACAACCCTACTGGAGAGATTCAGAAACAAATTTGAGGGTTGGTTGTGGATAATGTGCTTCATTCTCTATAGTGGTCTGTCCTCCGTAAGGTTGATTAACTTGCATATTTGATAGCATCCTGGGAACACCTTGTACCCCTGCTTTGAGGCCAACTTCACCGTCATACTTTACTACAATGGGAAGCAAAAGAAAATCTGATCTTTTGGCTTGAAGAACTGACCAGTTGGGCTTCAGGCACTGGACACTTATAAAAATGGAAAGCAGACTTGTCTGCCTGTCTCCATTCCCCTTACCTTTCCTTCCCTCCATCAACCTTTCCCACTTATTATTTCCCTCTCTCCACTCCTGTTCTAATCTTGGTCCTTCATATTTTTGAGTTGACATTTTGTTTTGCCACCCATAAGGCATTCTATATGAGCATGCCTTTATGTATAAGCCCCCACTGATTGATAGAATAAGCCAGGAGAACTGCACGGCTAAGTACCTCTTTCCTGGTCTAGCTGTTTTCTGCCAGTGATAGGCTCCAAAGACTTATTATAGAGTCCATGTTATGCAGCGTAGAGTGAGGTGGAGAGACCCCAACCAATGAAAACTTCTGAAGTGTCAAAAGTTTTTGTAAGTGACAATGACACTTTAAGAAAAGACACATATGTATTTTCAGTAATATAGCATTGTACAGAAGTACTATACAGCAGCACATGAACTTTCTATGGCTCCATAGGTGGTTCTGCAGGTCATTATGCTCCTTTGTACAGCCTCTGTGCGCACAACTCTGCCATATGCATAAGGCTTATCTTTGAGAGCCAATACTATCAACAAGAGAATAAATGACATATTTAGCTCAGTTACATCTGTATAACTACTTTTTTGGCTTCCACAACTGCGCCGTAGAAGACACGAATGAGTCATTCATTCCTTATTATAGTTCCATACGTCACTGAATAAAATGCTTTGGATGAAATAGAACATTGAAACATTTGTGTTTCTTGGTCCCATTTTTGGTGTAGGGTTTCTGCATGTATATAGGCAGGTTAAGAAGAATGTTCTTAAAGAGTTGCTGGCTGCATGGAGCATATTTTCTTATGCCTCCTGCACTCTCATAAACACAGATTGCTTTTTTTTTGTGGTACAGAAATGAATGGGAGAGAAAGTAACTGCATGCATAAACTCAGCAGCACGTTCCAAGCAACCAAATATGTGTCAGTTAAACACTCAGGCTTCCAGTTGCCGTACGAAGCGTCTCTACTCCCCTTGTGTACAATTACACAAACCTCTGGCCAAATCTTTTTAATGTGCTCTAGCTGCACTCACTAACTTCTAGAAACCCATGCCAAGTTCATATAACTATTCTCCCAGTCCCATTCAACTTATAAGCTACTCGCAACATTATTTCCAAGAAAACGTCTGTTACCATAGAAATTGTATTAAAATAAAAGAAGGAAAATATATAAAAAGTGTGATAAACGGCATGTTTTGATTAAACACTTGACTTTTCGGGCTTTAAAGGCTGTCTATGTAGAGCACTTTATACAAAAGATAAAGTTAAAAATGTATTATTATTATGGTGAACTCGAGGAAATAGCTTGTGTGGTCACCCAACACAATAATGGAATGTCATGTTCTTGGCATCGGTATGGGTGATTCATAAATCAGTTTATTAAATCTCCCCGGGAAAGTTAAAAGGTCTTCCTTTTTGAAGAAAAATCCAACAGAAAGAGCAATGCTATGTTTGTTTTATTTTTCAATGTTTTTTTTTTTTTTAATGATATTCAGTTGCAATATGATTCACAGCCTCAACCATATATGTATCTATAAACAATGAGGGGGATTAAGCCCTTGTTGAAATACTGAGCCTTTCTTTTGCTGTCAATCAAAGTATTGGTTGTTGCTGAAATGTATCCTAGGGATAGGACAGTGATATTTGAAGGGGTACACCAGTGAAAAAATTTTTTTTTTTAAATCAACTGGTGACAGAACGAGTAAAAAGATTTGTAAATTACTTCTATTTAAAAATCTTTATCCTTACAGTACTTATCAGCTGCTGTTGCTCCAGAGGAAGTTGAGTTGTTCTTTTATATCTGTCCACAGTGCTCTCTGCTGACATCTCTATCCGTGTCAGGAACTATCCAGAGCAGGAGCGAATCCCATAGCAAACCTATCCTGCTTTGGACAGTTCCTGACATGGATAGAGGTGTCAGCAGAGAGCACTGTTATAAATAATAATCTATGCAATAGTATACAGACAAACTTCTTCAGTCACTTCAGTAGTACATGGTATAGGATATATTTAATGCACACAAAGAAAATGGGTGATAAGTACAAACATAAGCAGTAGTTTACAAAATAGAGTTCTTACGTGGCTTGGATGTAACTTAAAAGAATACGTTCATATCACCTTGTTCCTTGGCATTCCTGAGAAGGGATTGAGAGGTTCCAGATTGTGTGGCCTTCCGATGGCATCTTCTGAGAGTATCTTCCTCCCTGGCCTGGCCTCCCTATCTATGGGATGCTGGGCTTATATACCAGTGACCAACACCTGATTGGGTATTGGACATTTCCTTAAAAGTCAAGGATTATATTTAAGTTTGTTCATGTAAACATGTTGTAATGTCTCTTTACAGGTTAACATACAATTATGGACATCCTAGGATACAGGATACATATAGCTTAGCTATTCTATCTATAGAATACTGTCAGATCAGCCATTTTGTCTTGTACCATATCAATGTTGATTTTATATGAACTAGATTTATATCTATGACTAGATCTTTATTCCAATGAATAGGTCTTCATACCAATAACTTCATATGGTCCTTATATTATCGGGGTTAGCAAGGTTATTAAATGAGATTTAATGGTTTACAAGCACTGTGGTCAGACAGAAAAGAAATTCAAAAAGAAAATAACTCCCTCTGTAGTATACAGCAGCTAATAAATACTGGAAGGATTAAGATTTTTAAATAGAAGTAATTTACAAATTTGTTTAACTTGCTGACACCAGTTGATTTAAAAATAAATGTTTTTCACCGGAGTACCCCTTTAAGTCCTAGCAAATACATTTTAGCCTATAATGGCTTCTGCTGTGTATGTATGGTAGATGTGTGCTATATATATATATATATATATATATATATATATATATATATATATATAATGAAAACTGAGTATGCTTCATATGTGACTGGTGCCAGAGGTTTATTATACACAATAACCCTGGCATCTAGGCAACTAGAAGGAGTCCCTTCTGTCACTTGAACATTACCTTTGACTTAGGGCAAAGTGTAATAGAAGAGTGATAACATTTTGGTACATTGCACCAATATGTACAATATAAGTATTGTAGTGTACTGGACAAATAATCACAAAAGTAATAGGAAAATAGAAAAGAAAAATCAGGAAAAAAAATTCAACATAATTGGTATTGTCTCATCTGGAAACTTTAAAAATATTAAAATATATCTTGCATATTGATGGCCATAAAAAGAAAACATACCTAATGCCAGAATAGTTTTTTTTTAGTTCCCTTGCCTCCCAAAAACGATAAATCAAAAAGTGATCAAAAGTCTCTATGTATAACAAAATAGTTTTAATAAAAATCACAGCTTACTCTGCATTTTAGCCAGCCCATTTTCACCTTAAGGACCCGGCCATTTTTTGCACATCTAACCACTGTCATTTCAAGCATTAATAACTCAGGACAAAGGACTCGCCGAAACGTGCGTTGGGGTGGCGTTGCTCCAGCAGACCTTGTTAGGAACTGGGTGTTACAGTTTGGTATGCCTATTGTCTTCACTGTGTGCATTGTACTGTATGATAATTAGAGCATTGTTGTGCCTATATATGTGCTGTTAATGCATACGTGTTACTATTCACCATGTTACTTTTCCTTATATAACTTATTAATGTGGATCTGTCTGTGAGCAACGCCTTTGTCTCTCCACTTTGTGGATGCTTCTCCCTATTTGTAATTTTAAATTAATAAATTTTTAATGTATATTTAATAAAATTATGTAATTATAATACAAGTGTCTCCATTCTCTTTTTCTGCTATGATATTTGTGTAGGAGTACACAATAGGCTGATTGTAATAAGTATTATTCTGATATATTGATACAAAATTTTGTTTGCTGTTGTACTTATATTTTGGAAACTACACTGCTCAAGTAACTTAACAAGGGGTAGGCTTAACACCCCCACAGGGGTTTGATGACTTTGGAAGTGTAAATGAATTTTTTTTTCCACTAAAATGCTGGTTTTCCCCAAAATTTTACATTTTTACAAGGGGTAGTAGGAGAAAATGCCCCCCAAAATTTGTAACCCCATCTCTTATGAGTAGGGAAATACCCCATGTATGGACATCAAGTGCACTGCGGGCGCACTACAATGCTCAGAAGAGAGGGAGTCACATTTGCAAATTTTGCTGAAATGGGGTGGGTAGGGGAACATGTCACATTTAGGAAGAACCTATGGTGCCAGAGCAGCAAAAAAAAAACACATGGCATACTAATTTGAAAACGACACTGCTCAAGGAACGTAATAAGCAGTACAGTGAGCCTTAACACCCCACAGGTGTTTGAGAAATGTTCATTAAAGTCGGATGTGAAGAGGAAAAAAATTATTTTTACACTAAAATGCTGGGGTTACCCCACATTTTTCATTTTCACAAGTGGTAACAGGAGAAAATGTCACAGTAAATTTGTAAGGACATTTCTTTGGAGTAAGGACATACCTCATATCTTGACATAAACAGCTCTGCGGGTGCACACTGGTCTCGGAAGAGCAGGAGCACATTCAAGGGCCTTAAACTTTTGCATAGCTGCCTATGGAGCCAGAACAGCGGGACCCCCCCCCCCCCCCCCTCAAGGAGTGTTACATGGGGTAAATTACTAAAATGGGGTACAGGGGGATTTAAAACTTTGCATGCACTCGTACATCGCAAATCACACCCTCCTTGAACGGCATCCCCAACATAGTCTGATTTACGACTTTTCCACATGTTGGAATTCCACCCTCCATATGTTGGACCGAATATACAAGCAGAGAAAAGCCATCACCGATTTTTTGATGATCCAAGCGGATATGGGGACTCCCCTCTGTAACTTCAATGTCAACCAGGGGCAGCTCATACATGACACCTGCCGTTTGCTCAGGCCCTTTAACCCCTTAAGGACGCAGGACGCAGTACTTAACGCACCAGGACGTTCCTTTACGTCCTGTGCATAACCGCGGGCATCGGAGCGGCTGATCGCAGCCAGGGACCCGCCGGCAGTGGCCGAAGCCCGCGATCTCGCGGGCGTCCGCCATTAACCCCTCAGGTACCTGGATCAATACAGATCCCGGCATCTGCGGCAGTGTGCGATTTCAATGAATGATCGGATCGCCCGCAGCGCTGCTGCGGGGATCCGATCATTCAGAACGCCGCACGGAGGTCCCCTCACCTTCCTCCTTCCGGCTCCCGGCGTCTCCTCCTCTGGTCTGAGATCGAGCAGACCAGAGCAGAAGATCGCCGATAACACTGATCTGTTCTATGTCCTATACATAGAACAGATCAGTATTAGCAATCATGGTATTGCTATGAATAGTCCCCTATGGGGACTATTCAAGTGTAAAAAAAAATGTTAAAAATTTTTAAAGTAAGAGTAAAAAAATAGTGAAAAATCCCCTCCCCCAATAAAAAAGTAAAACGTCCGTTTTTTCCTATTTGACCCCCAAAAAGCGTAAAAAATAAATTTTATAGACATATTTGGTATCGCTGCGTGCGTAAATGTCCGAACTATAAAAATAAAATGTTAATGATCCCGTACGGTGAACGGCGTGAACGGAAAAAAAAAAGTCCAAAATTGCTACTTTTTTAATACATTTTATAAAAAAAAATTATAAAAAATGTATTAAAAGTTTTTTTATATGCAAATGTGGTATAAAAAAAAAGTACAGATCATGGTGCAAAATATGAGCCCTCATACCGCCGCTTATGCGAAAAAATAAAAAGTTAGAGGTCCGCAAAATAAAGGGATTATAAACGTACTAATTTGGTTTAAAAGTTTGTGATTTTTTTAAGCACAACAATAATATAAAAGTATGTAATAATGGGTATCATTTTAATCGTATTGACCCTCAGAATAAAGAACACACGTCATTTTTACCATAAATTGTACGGCGTGAAAACGAAACCTTGCAAAATTAGCAAAATTGCGTTTTTCTTTTTAATTTCCCCACAAAAATAGTGTTTTTTGGTTGCGCCATACATTTTATGATATAATGAGTTATGTCATTACAAAGGACGACTGGTCGCGCAAAAAACAAGCCCTCATACTAGTCTGTGGATGAAAATAGAAAAGAGTTATGATTTTTAGAAGGCGAGGAGGAAAAAATGAAAACGTAAAAATTAAATTGTCTGAGTCCTTAAGGCCAAAATGAGCTGAGTCCTTAAGGGGTTAAGGAAGCCACATTATTAGTCAGTCGCCAGGATTACGGGATAAACTACTTAATTCCACTGCTTCATCTACTCCAACATGTGTTGGAAACAATGGCTGGTCAGGGCACTGGAGACGTGGTGCCTAAATCTCACAGCCACATGAGCCCTGTTGGGGCTGAACTGTAGGAGGAGGGGGAGGGGCACAGTGGAGCACAGTTTAGGTTTTGTGAGATGGGCGTTTTTTTTAGTCATCTGACAGGAGAGGAGGAGCAGGAGCAGGTAGAGGAGCTAGAGGGTTATGAGGAAGGCGAGGACCCAGACACACCATGGCATTATGCAGTGGAGATGGAGGCAGGGAGTCCCTCCGAGTCACTTGCACAAATGAAACGATGAATGCTCACTTGCTTGCATAGTGACCGCCGAATTGTCACCATTCGGCAACGGGATGACTTCTGCATCTCCACCTTATTGGACCCTCGCTACCAGCACAAAATGGGGGTCTTTTTAACATCCACTGAATTGGAGGACAAACTGACCTACTACAGAGACATCCTACTTGGTCAGTTGGCCGATGCCTATCGGCGCCATCATCCAACCCAGTGATTCCCAACCGCGGTGCCGCGGCACACGTGTGTGCCGTTTGCCACTGGCCATGCTGCGGGATTTTGCTGTGATTTTATCGATTTTTTTTTATTGATTTTTAAAAAAAATATCCTGCCCCGGCCTGCGCTCTTATGACTGGCGGCGCAGGGGGGGAAGGGAAGCACACATCGTTCCCCTCCCCTCCCCACTGCGTCCCCTGCGTCCCCCTCCCCCTTCTACCTTGCGGTGCAGTGGGCCGAAAATGGGTCCCTGGGGCGGAACGATCTTCACCTGCGCCGGACTCCCGTGCCTGCCGTGGACCTGCAAGCTGCGCGGACTGGCTTGCTTAAGGTACTGTACTCTTTCCACCCCTCTGTTACCCCTTCTCAACCCTGTCCAACCCCCCATCACCTGGGTCCACCGTATACCCCCCCCTGTCACCCATGTCCACCCCCCTGTCACCCATGTCCACCCATGCTGTATAAAGCAGCCCTTTAAACTACATACCCACTGATAAATAGATATAGTACATTGCATTTTTTACCATTTCCCCCCTCCCCTTTTTTTTTTTTTGCTCGTAGTGGTAGTAGCAGTACCAGCTCCATCAGCAGCAGCCTGAGTATACAGTCGCTGATCAGTAACTTTCTTCACCTGCATAGTGAGGCAACTCATCAGCAGCAGGTAGACCTGGAGCACGACCTGAACCATGAGGTCGATGGCATACCTTGACATGACCATGCCAACACACCTTGATGATCTGGTGGATTTCTGGGCAGCTAAACTTGATTTGTGGCTGCAACTAGCAGAGTTTACCCTGGAAAAGCTGTCCTGCCCGGCGAGTAGTGTGCCATCAGAGCAGGTGTTTAGTGTGGTGGGGGCCATAGTAACCGTCCTCCACGCTGTGTCATTCAGCCACTCCTCATGCTTCTGCCACTTCCAGGCTAAGTCATTTAGCCACTATATGGTCTCCTCATGCTGCCACCAACTCCAGGCTGCGTCATTAAGCCACCATACGGTCTCGTCATGATGCCGCCATCTCCATGCTGTGTCTTTCAGCCACAATATGTTCTCATCATGCTGCTGCCACCTCCACGCTGTATCATTCAGCTACTATATGGTCTCCTTATGCTGCCGCCCGCAAACTCCAGGCTGTGTCATTCAGCCACTATATAGTCTCCTCATGCTGCCGCCACCTCCATGCTGTGTCATTCAGCCACTATATGGTCTCCTCATGCTTCCGCAACCTCCAGGCTGTGTCATTCAGCCACTATATGTTCTCCTCATGCTGCCGCCACCTCCACGCTGTGTCATTAAGCCACTATACGATCTCCTCTTGCTGCTGCCACTTCCATGCTGTGTCATTCAGCCACTATATGGTCTCCTAAACCTTCTGCCACTTTCATGCTGTGTCATTCAGCCACTATATAGTCTCCTCATGCTTCCACAACCTCCAGGCTGTGTCATTCATCCACTATATGGTCTCCTCATGCTGCCCTACCTCCACGCTTTCATTCAGCCACTATATGCTGCCACCAACTCCACGCTGCGTCATTCAGCCATTATATGTTCTCTTTATGCTGCCGCCACCTCCACGCTCTGTCATCCAGCCACTATATGGTCTCCTCATGCTGCCGCAAACTCTAGGCTGTGTAATTCAGCCACTTTTGTGGTCTACTCATGCTGCCGCCACCTCCACGCTATGTCATTCAGCCACTATATAGTCTCCTCATGCTGCCGCCACCTCCACGCTGTGTCATTCAGACACTATATAGTCTCCTCATGCTGCCACCACCTCCACGCTGTGTCATTCAGCTACTATATGTTCTCCTCAAGCTGCCGCAAACTCTAGGCTGTGTAATTCAGCCACCATATAGTCTCCTCATGCTGACATCACCTCCAAGCTTTGTCATTCAGCCACTGTATGGTCTCCTCATGCTGCTGCCACCTCCAGGCTGTGTCATTCAGCTACTACATGGTCTTCTCATGCTACCGCGACCTCCATGCTGTGTCATTCAGCCACTATATGGTCACCTCATGCTTCTGCAACCTCCAGGCTGTGTCATTCAGCCACTATATGTTCTCCTCATGCTGCCGCCACCTACAGGCTGTGTCATTAAGCCACTATACAATCTCCTCTTGCTGCTGCCACTTCCATGCTGTGTCATTCAGCCACTATATGGTCTCCTAAACCTTCTGCCACTTTCAGGCTGTGTCATTCAGCCACTATATGGTCTCCTCATGCTTCCGCAACCTCCAGGCTGTGTCATTCATCCACTATATGGTCTCCTCATGCTGCCCTGCCTCCACGCTTTCATTCAGCCACTATATGCTGCCACCAACTCCACGCTTCGTCATTCAGCCACTATATGTTCTCTTTATGCTGCCGCCACCTCCACGCTCTGTCATCCAGCCACTATATGGTCTCCTCATGCTGCCGCAAACTCTAGGCTGTGTAATTCAGCCACTTTTGTAGTCTACTCATGCTGCCGCCACCTCCAGGCTGTGTCATTCAGCCACTATATAGTCTCCTCATGCTGCCGCCACCTCCACGCTGTGTCATTCAGACACTATATAGTCTCCTCATGCTGCCACCACCTCCACGCTGTGTCATTCAGCTACTATATGTTCTCCTCAAGCTGCCGCAAACTCTAGGCTGTGTAATTCAGCCACCATATAGTCTCCTCATGCTGACATCACCTCCAAGCTTTGTCATTCAGCCGCTGTATGGTCTCCTCATGCTGCTGCCACCTCCAGGCTGTGTCATTCAGCTACTACATGGTCTTCTCATGCTACCGCGACCTCCACGCTGTGTCCTTCAGCCACTATATGGTCTCCTCATACCGATGACGCTTCCAGGCTCTGTCAATGTGCTGCTCTGTGACAGTGATTCTAATAGTGATGCCCCTGATCTGCATGTCATACTGAATAACAGTATTATTTCACTAACCCAGCACACGCCCTATGCGAGTTACAGCCAGGCAAAGCTTTCTACACCCCTATTGAGACTCTCTGTAGCGATTCACAATGAATACATTCGGACTGAACCAAATTATTTTTGGAAAATTCAGTGAATCAGCCGAACCTGATTTTTCAAAAATGTGCTCATCACTATCTCTGACTATTAGAGTAAATATGTATCCCTTTGTGCGTTTGCTCCAATAAAATGGTCTGTGGGAAGGTTTTAGCAGCACCTTCCATAAAGATGTAGGTTATGTATGTACCTGAGCATATAATGCTCCCCGTGTAGAAAAAGGTGTTAGACAAGACTCTTACACGCTGACACCAGTACTATGTATAAGAACAATTAAATGTGAAATTGATTCCTGTGAATGATGATGTGATTACTGCAAAATACAATTTCACTTTAAGTATGCATTGTTACTTACTTGTTGGCACTAGTGTGACTTTATCTTATCTTGTGGGAATATAATGTGCCAACCTGCAAATTCAGCCATAGTTTATTGCTTGCTACATTTTACCTATATTAGTGAGATAATATAGTCCACAATTGTTATAGTTAAGCTGTTGCTCTACATTTATGTTTATATTTTTAAACAAAATAATGCTAGAAGTATTTCAGTTAGAAGGATTTGCTTTCAGGATTCTACTGAGCATATTCTGTATACTATGCATTGCTGCATATTGTTTTCCATATATATATATATATATATATATATATATATATATATATATATATATATTGTGACATTGTGAATAGGTGTTTTTCCAAGACCTTTATCCTTGGGAAGCTAGCAAAGATGCTCATCAGGTGCCTAATTAATGAGGCTAGCAGAAGTGAGGGAAGTTTGTATATGAGGAAAGGAAACAGAATAGTCTGGGCTATCCCCAGAAGACAGCTAGGAGGCTGAAAAGGGGGGTGGTCGGGGTCCTTGCGAGCCAGGCGCTGTGAGTGATCCACAACAGTGAAGTGGACAAGACAAGAGGTCTTAGTACACACAGCAAGAGGTTGCAGGAAACTGTTTTAAGCTGGTGGAGACTAGCTTACCAGTGAATAGAGAGGGAAGTGACTAATGTTTAGTCAGTGGCTAGACGGCCTAGGATTTTTTTTGTTCCTGTGTTATGTTTTTGTTTCTCCTGCAACCTATATAATAAAGCTAACAAGGAGTCAGACTAGCATAAAGAATTATTGTTTACCTTCTGAATGAAGTAGAAACGTGTCCTGTGGCATTATCAAGAACAATCCCAGAGCTAACCCCAGAGTGAAATCCCTACAATTGGTGTAGGATGCGGGCAGCACATTGCTAGGCGCAACCAGTGGTCGAGTTGCAGTTAAGTTGTTGCTGGGAGCAACCAACCATGCATTTTGCAAGTGATACAAGCCTAGCTGTGAAGTACAAGAGCAGGACTGAGCCTGTGGTGAAGGCGTTGCTAGGGGCAATGGATCGCATCAACCGAGTGAGCACTCTCTCAGGTGAGGAGACAGGTGGACAGGCCACCTGTGCAGCGCAACAGCAGTAAGCAGTGTGGGATTATTTTTTTTTGCAAAGATGGGTTGATGTTGAAATGTTGTTGCTAGTAGCAACCAATGTGGCCAGCAATTGGTTGTTGCCAAGATGGATGTTATGGTGAGCACCTTGATGAAATTGGCTGCAGCTCAGCAAGAGGACATCTTCACACCTGATTATCCTTTGGTCAGGATGACAGAAAAGATGGATGTGAGGACCCGTGTGTTGATGGTGGGTAGCATCCCTCTGTTCATGGAATTGGACTGTCACCACGCTGTGTAGAGTCATGCCGGACATAATACCTTTTGTGAAGTTTCGACCAGAGCCTGGTAAGACTGTTCTGATTGACTTTGAAACATGTTATGGGACAGTAAGCCATGTGATGGAGGTGTGTGCAGCGCTTAATGTGGAGTTTATAACGGGCAGAGACTTTCCATATTTTGGAAGCTGTGGGAGGGAGGAGAGTGTGCCAGAGAAATCACACACAAATGTCCCTGAGGTAAAGGTGGGCAGTGTATCACTAGTTTACTGTGTGAACTCTCTCCAAGGTGGCTCCAACCTATGTTCAAGTGCAAAATCTTATGGGGGTGAAGGACCCCTCATAAAGACTGATGGGACTGTTCACACTCTGCAGATTGGACTGAAAAAGTCTGGTGAACAGAAAATGTTGCATGCAGGACTGGGAGAAAAGTTTACAAAACACACTTTGCATGCGTTAGGTCATAGTGCCAAGAACTGTCTCGTAAATTTTTAACCTGTGCAATGTGATAATGTTTTTTGTGAAAAATGCATGCCTGTTTTCTGAAGTATTTTGTACTGCTGCCAACTTGGAAAGGACAAAAGAAAACTTGTGTGAGCTGGTAGTAGATGGTAAAAGATGATTGCTGTGATAGAGCCTAGGGTCCTACTAAGTCTGGTAAAGACCAGTTGAAGAAAGCCGGACACTGTCATAGTGTCTATGCAGACAGATATTTGGGGTTATAAAACTGTCTGTTTTTCTACTCTCTATGGTACTGTGAGTCACAAGGTTGCAATAGAGCCCTCCTTGGAGTATGATGTAGTACTGGGGACAAGTTTTTCTATTTTTTCAGCAGTTAAGAGAAGACTGTCAAGTGACTAGAATAGGTACACCTGATAGGCCCACAACACCTGACTTGCACCACACACTAGCTGAGAGTTACTCAGCAGAGGCTGATGACGGGGAGTGTCAGCAATCACTAGACAAATGTCAGATATGGGTCTGAAGACCAGACCGTGAGTCAAGTCCAAGAGGATCCAGAGACTCAAGTGTGTTTCTGACTGAAACAGAGCCTACAGTAAAACCAGAAACAGAGCCGGTGCCAAAATATGGGTTCCATTCACCAGTTAAAGATGAGCCCAAGAGGGGGCTGAAATTGCATGGTCATCTGGAAGAGGTGATGTTGACTGAAAAATATGCTACAGTGAAGGCTGTGGATAATGCAGAAGTACTGAAGAGAGTACATGTGGAGCTGGGTGCTGCACTTACTATCACAGACAGAGTCCTGAGTGAAGGAGATATCATGTCTGGACCAGAGGTGGATCATGACCAGGAAGGTCGAACCACTAAACCAGATGTTGTTGCAGAACCCGGAGCTCTAGACCTCTCTGCTGGGCAGCGGAGAGATGGTGGTAAAGTGAAAGAGAAGTCTGCGACTGAGCAGAGAGACAGCAATAAACTGTCTGGGAACTACCCTGAGGCCCAAGGGGCCAAGATCCTTGCCAAGGGGATGACAACTCCTAAAGGAGGAAAAGAGTCAGAATGAGTTGGCTTCAAGGAAGAGACAGGCCAAGGACAGGTGACTGTCAGAGGACAAGAGAATGTCTCAAGGTCCAGCAGTGAGAGTGAGGAGACCACTGTATGTAAGAGATTTCGGGGGGAAAAACGAGCTGGTCTTGTTAAGAAAAGGGTGCAGATCCAGAATCTTGAAGAAACCTTACAGATAGTTTCTGCTAAAGAAAGAAGAGGTTCATCACCTGACAGAGGAGAAAGAAAAAAAAAACGCTAGCAGACTTGAAAAAAGAGCAAGAAGCAGAGCTTCTGCTGCAGAAACATATGGAGCTCCACAAAAGTGAGTTTGGGGCTCTGCATGATGAACTGTCCAGCTCCCAGGATCTTGTGACCAGCAATGAGAGTGAATTGGAGAGTCTGGTCAAGCAGATCTCATTCAAGGAGGAATAAGTAAATGTTCTGTGTGAGGCATGTCTGGCTCTACAAAGTGATCACCAGGCTAGCTTGGGAGCCATGGAAGAGCTCAAAAAGGATAAAGGGGTAATGGCTGGTAAGGTGCTGAGCCTGGAGACACAGAACGAAACAAACATTAAGTCTCCTGCAGCTACCTTGCATTCGCTGGACAAGCAGCTATCCGAACAAGAGGCTCAGCTAAAAGTCTATGAGCAGAAAATGTCCAAGATGGTGCAGCTGAGTAAAGACAATTAGCAGATGAGAGAACAACTGCTGTCCCTGTAGGATACTGTCAAATACTTGACAAAATTGCTGATAAGAGAGAAGGTGAACTCTGCTAAGAGTGAACAGCAGAAAAAATTAAAGCTGGAAGGGGTCATGAAGGTCCTAAAAGAAAGCAGAGGCCAAGCTGTAGCGGAACTAGCTAAATAGAGGTTAACCTCCCTGGCGGTATGATTCTTTCTGGAAATTTGTACCAAAAGCAGTACAATTTTTTGCACTGAATTTCACATTTCCCCCCGCCCAATTCACATCTCCCCCATCACATTCCCCCTCCCTTGTCACATTCCCCCTCTCCCTTGTCACATTCCCCCCGTCACATTCTCCCCCCTCCTTGTCACATTCCCCCCCTTGTCACATTCCCCCCCTTGTCACATTCCCCCTCCCCTGTCACATTCCCCCCCCTTGTCACATTCTCCCCTTCATGTTACATTCCCCTCCCCCTGTCACATCCCCCCCTTGTCACATCCCCCCCTTGTCACATCCCCCCCTTCATGTCACATTCCCCCTCCCCTGTCACATTCCCCCCCTTGTCACATTCCCCCCCTTGTCACATTCTCCCCCTTCATGTTACATTCCCCTCCCCCTGTCACATTCCCCCCTTGTCACATCCCCCCCCCCTTCATATCACATTCCCCCTCCCCTGTCACATTCCCCCCTCTTGTCACATTCCCCCCTCTGTCACATTCCCCCCCCCTTGTCAAATCCCCCCCCTCTGTCACATTCCCCCCTTTGTCACATTCTCCCCCCCCCCCCTTGTCACCTTGTTCTGCAGCAGAATACCTTAGGTTTGCCGGGCAGATTTCAAACCTAGTGTATTTGCTGCGGAACAAGCCCTTTCCCCTTCAGCCAATCACAGGCTTTACACCACTGCGGCCTGTGATTGGCTGAAAAGTGAAAGGTCCTGTAAGATGAATAAAGCAGGGACCAGAGCGCACGGAGGGGAACGACATCTTCAGGGACCGGGACTAGGTGAGCAAAAGTTTTTTTTTATTTTACTACTTTTTCCTTTTACATTTAGCTCAGTGTTTTTCTAACAGGGTGCCTCCAGCTGTTGTGAAACTACTACTCCCAGCATGCCCGGACAGCCTTTGGCTGTTCGGGCATGCTGAGAGTTGTAGTTTTGCAACAGCTGGAGGCTCCCTGGTAGGGAAACACTGACTTTTAGTATTTTTCTTTACCTGCTCTGGCCGGCCCCCGCAACGGGAGCCGACCAGAGCAGATAATCGCAAGTTTTCCCGGGGGCCGCATCGCTATATCGCATTGCTTTTGCGATATATCGTGCAGCCTGGCCGGGAACTCTGCAATTCTACCCCGAGCGTGACTCGGGGTTATCGATCCTGGCAGGGAAAATTAACCCCGAGTCACGCTCGGGAATACCGCTCAGGAGGTTAAAGGTGTCTCAGATGGAAACTGAGGCCAAAGCCACAGCTGTCCGTGTTGAAGAGGAAAAACTGCTTGTAGGGCAAAAGCTGCTGGAGACGGATATGCTTACTCTAAAAGTGACAGAATCTGAGCAATAGACTCAAGAAACAGAAGAGTCTGAAGACCATGAGAAGAAGTTATATGAGAAGTCCTCTGAAGTTGAGACTGAGGTAAAACCCTATGAAAGGTCCTCTGAAGCTGCAGAGATATTGGCATTTCATTGTGAAAATGTTGAGGCAGATAAGTTCTCTGAGGGAGAAGCTAAATCAGTGATAACTGCAGAAGCTGCAAGTAAAGTCAGTGACACATCTGAAGGTGCTGGTGAAGAGAAGCCTAAAGGAGCCAATAGTTCTCAGCCTGAAGATGAGCCTATGAAGGTTGGCAAAAAGAATTGTTGTTTGCCTGCTGAATGTAGTTGAAACATGTCCTGCGGCTATGTCAAGGACGATCTGAAAGCTATCCCCAGAGTGAAATCCCTACAAAAAAAAATGATATATATATATATATGTTACGCCGAGCGCTCCGGGTCCCCGCTCCTCCCCGGAGCGCTCGCTACACTCTCTCCGCTGCAGCGCTCCGGTCAGATCCACTGACCCGGGGCGCTGCGATTCCGCTTCCAGCCGGGATGCGATTCGCGATGCGGGTAGCGCCCGCTCGCGATGCGCACCCCGGCTCCCGTACCTGACTCGCTCTCCCTCGGTCCTGTCCCGGCGCGCGCGGCCCCGCTCCCTAGGGCGCGCGCGCGCCGGGTCTTTGCGTTTTAAAGGGCCACTGCGCCGCTGATTGGCGCAGTGATTCCAATTAGTGTGTTCACCTGTGCACTTCCCTATATCACCTCACTTCCCCTGCACTCCCTTGCCGGATCTTGTTGCCATCGTGCCAGTGAAAGCGTTTCTTTGTGTGTTCCTAGCCTGTGTTCCAGACCTCCTGCCGTTGCCCCTGACTACGATCCTTGCTGCCTGCCCCGACCTTCTGCTACGTCCGACCTTGCTTCTGCCTACTCCCTTGTACCGCGCCTATCTTCAGCAGCCAGAGAGGTGAGCCGTTGCTAGTGGATACGACCTGGTCACTACCGCCGCAGCAAGACCATCCCGCTTTGCGGCGGGCTCTGGTGAAAACCAGTAGTGACTTAGAACCGATCCACTAGCACGGTCCACGCCAATCCCTCTCTGGCACAGAGGATCCACTACCTGCCAGCCGGCATCGTGACAGTAGATCCGGCCATGGATCCCGCTGAAGTTCCTCTGCCAGTTGTCGCTGACCTTACCACGGTGGTCGCCCAGCAGTCACAACAGATAGCGCAACAAGGCCAACAGCTGTCTCAACTGACCGTTATGCTACAGCAGTTACTACCACAGCTTCAGCAGTCATCTCCTCCGCCAGCTCCTGCACCTCCTCCGCAGCGAGTGGCCGCTCCTGGTCTACGCCTATCCTTGCCGGATAAATTTGATGGGGACTCTAAGTTTTGCCGTGGCTTTCTTTCCCAATGTTCCCTGCATCTGGAGATGATGTCGGACCAGTTTCCCACTGAAAGGTCTAAGGTGGCTTTCGTAGTCAGCCTTCTGTCTGGTAAAGCCCTGTCTTGGGCCACACCGCTCTGGGACCGCAATGACCCCGTCACTGCCTCTGTACACTCCTTCTTCTCGGAAATCCGAAGTGTCTTTGAGGAACCTGCCCGAGCCTCTTCTGCTGAGACTGCCCTGTTGAACCTGGTCCAGGGTAATTCTTCCGTTGGCGAGTATGCCGTACAATTCCGTACTCTTGCTTCAGAATTATCCTGGAATAATGAGGCCCTCTGCGCGACCTTTAAAAAAGGCCTATCCAGCAACATTAAAGATGTTCTGGCCGCACGAGAAATTCCTGCTAATCTACATGAACTCATTCACCTAGCCACTCGCATTGACATGCGTTTTTCCGAAAGGCGTCAGGAGCTCCGCCAAGATATGGACTCTGTTCGCACGAGGCGTTTCTTCTCCTCGGCTCCTCTCTCCTCTGGTCCCCTGCAATCCGTTCCTGTGCCTCCCGCCGTGGAGGCTATGCAGGTCGACCGGTCTCGCCTGACACCTCAAGAGAGGACACGACGCCGCATGGAGAACCTCTGCCTGTACTGTGCTAGTACCGAACACTTCCTGAGGGATTGTCCTATCCGTCCTCCCCGCCTGGAAAGACGTACGCTGACTCCGCACAAAGGTGAGACAGTCCTTGATGTCTACTCTGCTTCTCCACGTCTTACTGTGCCTGTGCGGATGTCTGCCTCTGCCTTCTCCTTCTCTACTGTGGCCTTCTTGGACTCTGGATCTGCAGGAAATTTTATTTTGGCCTCTCTCGTCAACAAGTTCAACATCCCAGTGACCAGTCTCGCCAGACCCCTTTACATCAATTGTGTAAACAATGAAAGATTGGACTGTACCATACGTTTCCGCACGGAGCCCCTTCTAATGAGCATCGGATCTCATCACGAGAGGATTGAACTTTTGGTCCTCCCCAATTGCACCTCGGAAATTCTCCTTGGACTTCCCTGGCTTCAACTTCATTCCCCAACCCTGGATTGGTCCACTGGGGAGATCAAGAGTTGGGGGCCCTCTTGTTCCAAGGACTGTCTAAAACCGGTTCCCAGTAACCCTTGCCGTGACTCTGTGGTTCCTCCAGTAACCGGTCTCCCTAAGGCCTATATGGACTTCGCGGATGTTTTCTGCAAAAAACAAGCTGAGACTCTACCTCCTCACAGGCCTTATGATTGTCCTATCGACCTCCTCCCGGGCACTACTCCACCCCGGGGCAGAATTTATCCTCTCTCTGCCCCAGAGACTCTTGCCATGTCTGAATACGTCCAGGAAAATTTAAAAAAGGGCTTTATCCGTAAATCCTCCTCTCCTGCCGGAGCCGGATTTTTCTTTGTGTCCAAAAAAGATGGCTCCCTACGTCCTTGCATTGACTACCGCGGTCTTAATAAAATCACGGTTAAGAACCGCTACCCCCTACCCCTCATCTCTGAACTCTTTGATCGCCTCCAAGGTGCCCACATCTTCACTAAACTGGACTTAAGAGGTGCCTATAACCTCATCCGCATCAGAGAGGGGGATGAGTGGAAAACGGCATTTAACACCAGAGATGGACACTTTGAGTATCTGGTCATGCCCTTTGGCCTGTGCAACGCCCCTGCTGTCTTCCAAGACTTTGTTAATGAAATTTTTCATGATCTGTTATACTCCTGTGTTGTTGTATATCTGGACGATATCCTAATTTTTTCTGCCAATCTAGAAGAACACCGCCAGCATGTCCGTATGGTTCTTCAGAGACTTCGTGACAATCAACTCTATGCCAAAATTGAGAAATGTCTGTTTGAATGCCAATCTCTTCCTTTTCTAGGATATTTGGTCTCTGGCCAGGGACTACAAATGGATCCAGACAAACTCTCTGCCGTCTTAGATTGGCCACGCCCCTCCGGACTCCGTGCTATCCAACGCTTTTTGGGGTTCGCCAATTATTACAGGCAATTTATTCCACATTTTTCTACCGTTGTGGCTCCTATCGTGGCTCTAACCAAAAAAAATGCCGATCCCAAGTCTTGGCCTCCTCAAGCGGAAGACGCCTTTAAACGACTCAAGTCTGCCTTTTCTTCGGCTCCCGTGCTCTCCAGACCTGACCCTTCCAAACCCTTCCTATTGGAGGTTGATGCCTCCTCAGTGGGAGCTGGAGCTGTTCTTCTACAAAAAAATTCTTCCGGGCATGCTGTCACTTGTGGTTTTTTTTCTAGGACCTTCTCTCCGGCGGAGAGGAACTACTCCATCGGGGATCGAGGGCTTCTAGCCATCAAATTAGCACTTGAGGAATGGAGGCATCTGCTGGAGGGATCAAGATTTCCAGTTATTATTTACACCGACCACAAGAACCTCTCCTACCTCCAGTCTGCCCAACGGCTGAATCCTCGCCAGGCCCGGTGGTCTCTGTTCTTTGCCCGAATTAATTTTGAGATTCACTTTCGGCCTGCCGATAAGAACATTAGGGCCGATGCTCTCTCTCGTTCCTCGGATGCCTCAGAGGTTGAACTCTCTCCGCAACACATCATTCCACCTGACTGCCTGATCTCCACTTCTCCAGCCTCCATCAGGCAAACTCCTCCAGGAAAGACCTTTGTTTCTCCACGCCAACGCCTCGGAATCCTCAAATGGGGTCACTCCTCCCATCTCGCAGGTCATGTGGGCATCAAGAAATCTGTGCAACTCATCTCCCGCTTCTATTGGTGGCCGACTCTGGAGACGGATGTTGTGGACTTTGTGCGAGCCTGCACTATCTGTGCCCGGGATAAGACTCCTCGCCAGAAGCCCGCTGGTCTTCTTCATCCCCTGCCTGTCCCCGAACAGCCTTGGTCTCTGATTGGTATGGATTTTATTACGGATTTACCCCCTTCCCGTGGCAACACTGTTATTTGGGTGGTCGTTGATCGATTCTCCAAAATGGCACATTTCATCCCTCTTCCTGGTCTTCCTTCAGCGCCTCAGTTGGCTAAACAATTTTTTGTACACATTTTTCGTCTTCACGGGTTGCCTACGCAGATCGTCTCGGATAGAGGCGTCCAATTCGTGTCTAAATTCTGGAGGGCTCTCTGTAAACAACTCAAGATTAAATTAAATTTTTCTTCTGCATATCATCCCCAGTCCAATGGACAAGTAGAAAGAATTAACCAGGTCTTGGGTGATTATTTGCGACATTTTGTTTCCTCCCGCCAGGATGACTGGGCAGATCTCCTTCCATGGGCCGAATTCTCGTATAACTTCAGAGTCTCTGAATCTTCCTCCAAATCCCCATTTTTCGTGGTGTACGGCCGTCACCCTCTTCCCCCCCTCCCTACCCCCTTGCCCTCTGGTCTGCCCGCTGTGGATGAGATTTCTCGTGACCTTTCCATCATATGGAGAGAGACCCAAAATTCTCTCTTACAGGCTTCATCACGCATGAAGAGGTTCGCGGATAAGAAAAGAAGAGCTCCTCCCATTTTTTCCCCTGGAGACAAGGTATGGCTCTCCGCTAAATATGTCCGCTTCCGTGTCCCTAGCTACAAGTTGGGACCACGCTATCTTGGTCCTTTCAAAATTTTGTGTCAGATTAATCCTGTCTCTTACAAACTTCTTCTTCCTCCTTCTCTTCGTATCCCTAATGCCTTTCACGTTTCTCTTCTTAAACCACTCATCCTCAACCGTTTTTCTCCCAAATCTGTTCCTCCCACTCCTGTTTCCGGCTCCTCGGACATCTTCTCTGTCAAAGAGATCTTAGCTTCTAAAAAGGTCAGAGGGAAAACTTTTTTTTTAGTGGATTGGGAGGGTTGTGGTCCTGAAGAGAGATCCTGGGAACCTGAGGACAACATCCTAGACAAAAGTCTGCTCCTCAGGTTCTCAGGCTCTAAGAAGAGGGGGAGACCCAAGGGGGGGGGTACTGTTACGCCGAGCGCTCCGGGTCCCCGCTCCTCCCCGGAGCGCTCGCTACACTCTCTCCGCTGCAGCGCTCCGGTCAGATCCACTGACACGGGGCGCTGCGATTCCGCTTCCAGCCGGGATGCGATTCGCGATGCGGGTAGCGCCCGCTCGCGATGCGCACCCCGGCTCCCGTACCTGACTCGCTCTCCCTCGGTCCTGTCCCGGCGCGCGCGGCCCCGCTCCCTAGGGCGCGCGCGCGCCGGGTCTTTGCGATTTAAAGGGCCACTGCGCCGCTGATTGGCGCAGTGATTCCAATTAGTGTGTTCACCTGTGCACTTCCCTATATCACCTCACTTCCCCTGCACTCCCTTGCCGGATCTTGTTGCCATCGTGCCAGTGAAAGCGTTTCTTTGTGTGTTCCTAGCCTGTGTTCCAGACCTCCTGCCGTTGCCCCTGACTACGATCCTTGCTGCCTGCCCCGACCTTCTGCTACGTCCGACCTTACCGCGCCTATCTTCAGCAGCCAGAGAGGTGAGCCGTTGCTAGTGGATACGACCTGGTCACTACCGCCGCAGCAAGACCATCCCGCTTTGCGGCGGGCTCTGGTGAAAACCAGTAGTGACTTAGAACCGATCCACTAGCACGGTCCACGCCAATCCCTCTCTGGCACAGAGGATCCACTACCTGCCAGCCGGCATCGTGACAATATATATATATATATATATATATATATGGAAGAAAAATCTTGTCCACAGCACCAAAGTTCATGAAAAAATATGTGTTTTTATTCCATAAAAGGTGTCATTACAACAGCGACGTTTCAGTCAGCTCAACCTGACCTTTCTCAAGCATCACACAACCAGTGCTAACCATATCTTTATAGAGGCACCAATTACAAATGGTACCAATTAATGTGCAAAACCAATCATTAAATAAAGTGCAAATGCATAGTGTAAACAATCCAAAAAATATATGCACATAAGTAATAAAGTACAAAACCAAAAAAATACAAAAGTGAGACTTATACACAATACAGTGCAATAAATACATTAGGATAAACACTAATTGTGTTTAATGAATAAAGTGACACACATGTGTAATCAGACATACAGGGTTAAAAAGGTGGGGGAACACACACTCACCGGATGACAAAGTATATCCACGCTATTACAGTATTCGGCATCAGGAAGTAACAACAGCGCCTGCGCGCCTCGTTCTAAGAGCGTCTCGTGTGGCAAGTAGATCTAGGCCAATCAGCGGATGGCGTCCAGGTGTCCATGGCGACGTGCCGCGAAATCCAACGCATGCGTACATCACCACGAGACGACCTGCGCCATCTTGAGTGTGGGAAATCAGCCTCTCATATCTCAAAAAGGAATAAACTGAGAAAATAGTAAATCTCTATCAAATACGACTACCAGGTGGCGGTATAAGGTCC
This sequence comes from Hyla sarda, assembly GCF_029499605.1. NCBI lineage: Eukaryota > Metazoa > Chordata > Amphibia > Anura > Hylidae > Hyla > Hyla sarda. The sequence goes on from NC_079194.1 coordinate 211,551,109, forward strand.
TAGTCCCCTGCAGCCATCGTATCATACACACTCAGGAGGTCTGCACTCATGTGTATCGCCAGCATCCGGCTTTCGGAGGCGAGAAACGCACAGTGTGCACGCGACCCACATCTCCACACTTCGTATGAAGGTGTGTGGTCACAGCACACAGTTACGCCGATATATACATATATATATATATATATATGTATATATGGTTTACTTTTCTTCCAATGTTCCTCTATACTGTACTTTACTTGAACCTCCTGGTACAGCCTTCTGTAGCTATGCCCTGTGCCACTGTGATTGTTTCTTTGTATGCACCATTATGAATCATTCATGATGTTTTTTGTGAGTATTCAACTTTTTTATGAGAATCCAACTGTGTTTTTGTATAGTCTGGATCTGAAATCTGTCAAACTATATGTGACATCACTCTTCAACTTATGATTAAATGTAATTTCCATTGAGAACCATAGTTTCCAATGTAAATTCTCTCCTGGAATCATGATGTCTGATGCTACTGCTACTGTCTGTTGTATAACATTTAAATACAATTAATGAATGAACTAATCATATGAAATACTTTCATCTTTACATACAGTAATTTAATGTGCTGACAACAAAATCACACAAAAATTATCAATGGAAATCAAATTGGAGGTCTGGATATGGAGTCACACTCAAAATCAAAGTGGAAAACCACACTATAGGCTGATCCAACTTTGATGTAATGTCCTTAAATCAAGTCAAAATGAGGCTCAGTAGTTTGTTTGACCTCCACAAGCCCGTATGACCTCCCTAAAATTGCCTGGGCATGCTCCTGATGAGGTGGCAGATGGTCTCCTGAGGGATTTCTCCCTAGACCTGGACTAAAGCATCCTCCAACTCCTGTACAGTCTGTGGTGCAATGTAGCGTTGGTGGATGGAGCGAGACATGATGTCCCAAATGTGTTCAATTGGATTCAGGTCTGGGGAACTGGCGGGCCAGTCCATAGCATCAATGCCTTCCACTTGCACGAACTGCTGACACACTCCAGCCACATGAGGTGTAGCATTGTCTTGCATTAGGAGGAACCCAGGGCCAACCGCACCAGCATATGGTCTCACATGGGGTCTGAGGATCTCATCTCGGTACCTAATGGCAGTCAGGCTAACTCTGGCAAGCACATGGAGGCCACCCCACACCATTACAGACCCACAGCCAGGGCTGGCGGGACACAAGGATGTCTCTGTTACCGTTCTGCGGCGATTATCTTTAAAAACGCAGGGGCCGCCGGGAGTTAGCGCGCGTAGGGACGTCACTGATGTCCAGTGCATGCGCCCATAGCAACGGAGGAGCGGAGCTGTGAGGAGGACGTGCGCCGGCTGGAATGGTAAGTCACCAGCACAAGCTGGCAGCATGTCCCCTTTGGTGCTCCGACCACCAGTCCTCCGGTTTCGGGACCTACTGCTATGGTTTATAGGCCATAGCAGTAGATAGCGACCCTGGACCGGAGGGGCAGTGGTCGGAACACTGAAGTGGGGCAGTGCACAGACATACAGCCTCCAACCATACACTCTATTGCTGAAGGCTGTATGTCTGTGGGGGAACTGTACTGCACTTAATGTGGGGAACTATACTGCACCTAATGTGGGGGAACTATACTGCACCTAATGTGGGGGAACTGTACTGCACCTAATGTGGGGGAACTGTACTGCACCTAATGTGGGGAACTATACTGCACTTAATGTGGGGAAACTATACTGCACCGAACTATACTGCACCTAATGTGGGGGAACTGTACTGCACCTAATGTGGGGGAACTGTACTGCACCTAATGTGGGGGAACTCTACTGCACATAATGTGGGGGAGCTCTACTGCACCTAATGTGGGGGGGAACTGTATTGCACCTAATGTGGGGGGAATTATACTGCACCTAATGTGGGGGAACTGTACTGCACCTAATGTGGGGGAACTGTACTGCACCTAATGTGGGGGAACTGTACTGCACCTAATGTGGGGGAATTGTACTGCACCTAATGTTGGGGGAACTGTACTGCACCTAATGTGGGGGAACTGTGCTGCACCTAATGTGGGGGGAACTGTACTGCACCTAATGTGGGGGGAACTGTACTGCACCTAATGTGGGGAGAACTGTACTGCACCTAATGTGGGGGGAACTGTACTGCACACCTAATGTAGGGGAACTGTACTGCCAACCTAATTTGGGGGGACTATACAGCTAACCTAATGTGGGGGAACTATACAAAAATATAAAATTGTACTATTCTTATCCCTATAACTCTTTTATTTTTCTGTATATGGGGAGATGTGAGGGTCATTTTTTGCACTTTGATTTGTAGTTTTTATCGGTACCATTTTTGTTTTAATGGGACTTTTCAATTGCTTTTTAGATATTTTTTATGGTATTTGAAGTGACCAAAAATGTGCAAATCTGGTTAGTGCACTATTACAACTTTTGGGGTTTCACTTTTGATTTTGCCTAGGGCCACGTTAAGCCTAAAACCGGCCCTGTCCACCGCCAAACCGGTCATGCTGGAGGATGTTGCAGGCAGCAGAATCTCCACAGCATCTCCAGACTCTGTCACATGTGCTCAGTGTGAACCTTCTTTCATCTGTGAAGAGCACAGGGCGCCAGTGGCGAATTTGCCAATCTTGGTGTTCTCCGGCAAATGCCACAACCCCCACTTGTGGACATTGGGCCCTCATACCACCCCATGGACCGTTTGAGTGGACACATGCACATTTGTGGCCAGCTGGAGGTCATTTTGCAGGGCTCTGGCAGTGCTCCTCCTGCCCCTCCTTGCTCAAAGGCAGAGGTAGCGGTCCTGCTGCTGGGTTGTTGCCCTTCTACGGCCTCCTCCATGTCTCCTGATGTATTGGCCTGTCTCCTGGTAGCGCCTCCATGCTCTGGGCACTACGCTGACAGACACAGCAAACCTCCTTGTCACATCTCGCATTGATGTGCCATCCTGAATGAGCTGAACTACCTAAGCCACTTGTGTGGGTTGTAGACTCCGTCTCATGCTGCCACTAGAGTGAAAGCACCACCAGCATTCAAAAGTGACCAAAACATCAGCCAGGAAGGATAAGAAGTGATCCCTGGTCACCACCTGAAGAACCACTCCTTTATTGGGGGTGTCTTGCTAATTGCCTATAATTTCCACCTGTTGTCTGTTCCATTTGCACAACAGCATGTTGTTTCTTCCTGAGTGGACAGTGTGATTTCACTTGAGTGTGATTGACTTGGAGTTACATTGTGTTGTTTAAGTGTTCCCTTTATTGTTTTGAGCAGTATCTAAATAGTCCTGCTTTTGCTGTTGTCATTCAATTCCCGGAGTGGCTCTGGAGCAGTTGATCAGTGCTCCAGCCACCATCTTCACACTGCAGGTGGTCCGATGAGTCTCTCATCGCTCCTCCTAATGCTTCAGATACTGTTATCAGTATTAATTATGGCATTAGGATGATCGCTGATGTCCACCTTAATGGTGGGTTCCCGGCTGCTGATAGCAGCTGGAACCTGCGGTCTATAAAGAGAATGCAGTCCCTCATCTTACTTTACAGTCCATATGCCTCTTAGGACATACATGTAAATCCTGGTGCGCCAAGTAGGGCAGCCAGGGAGTAGCTGTACATACTGCCTCCTCTAGGAGTTAGAGGGGTTATCCAGGAAAAAACTTTTTTTTTATATATATCAACTGGCTCCAGAAAGTTAAACAGATTTGTAAATTACTTCTATTAACAAATCTTAATCCTTTCAGTACTTATGAGCTTCTGCAGTTGAGTTGTTCTTTTCTGTATAAGTGCTCTCTGATTACACGTGTCTCCGGAACCACCCAGTTTAGAAGCAAATCCCCATAGCAAACCTCTTCTAAACTGGGCGGTTCCCGAGACACGTGTCATCAGAGAGCACTTAGACAGAAAAGAACAACTCAACTTCAGAAGCTCATAAATACTGAAAGTATTAAGATTTTTTTTAATAGAAGTAATTTACAAATCTGTTTAATGTTCTGGAGTTTTTTTCCTGGATAACCCCTTCAATCCCTGGCCTGTCATGTAGTGAACTAGAAACCTGTCCACAACTCCCTATGTCATGACTGGGATGAGAATCGTGGAATATGTAGTTACTAATTTGACTGCAGAAGATGAGAAAATTGCAGAGAAAAGATGGATTATTGTTTTCTAAAAAGCAATTTAAAGGTAGCATGGTACATATGTATTCCTAAGTGGGTGTGCTTTAGCTCAGTCAAGGCCACATGGCTAAATATACTTAGAAGACTTTGTAAACTACATACAGTATATAAGGAAAACTCTTTGAGCCACCCACACATGTTTGTAAAGATAAATGTTCTATTATGTGGGTGTTACTCTGCAGTTTAAAGTAGGTAATGGAGCAAGCAAAAATATGCACACAAACATACAAATGATATCATGAATGTGCCCCAATTCACGACTTTTACAGTGTGCCAAATTACTTTTCTCCACCCATAGCACCCCCTTTCATTTATTGTCCCCAGAATTACCCCACTCTAGCATGACTCCCATCTCATTTATATTCTCCAGCATGGCTCTCCCTCTCATTCTTAGTACTCATCAGAATGATCCCACTCCATTTACTCCAGCATAGCTCTCATCTCATTCGTATGCCCTATCACAGCTCCTATCTCATACCTATTCCCCAGCATAGCTCTCTGTTGGAATTCCCTCCCTCCAACTACAAGTCCTAGGATCCCTTGTTTGTAAGTGTGAGGTCTCTTTTCTCCCTCCCACACATCAGCCATCCCATCCATTGCAGTACAGCTGAGCTATAATTCCCTGCAGCTCTGTGGAAAATGATCTTCCTCCTACCCAGCAGTCTTTTTACCCATTGAAGCAAAGACAGGCTCCTTTTCAAAACCTGACTAGGGGTGTATTGTCTTGGGCCATACTGCAACCTGGGAAAAGCTGAGACAACAGTCATTTTGTATGCTGCTAAAAATAAACATCCGGACAAAGATCACAAAAGCATTGTGAGACCAGTCGTCAAGCTTTAGTACAGACACTATATTGTGAACTACACAAACTTTTTTTTCTTTCAATAGTTTTTTATTGAATTTTACCATAATAGAAAAACAAACATGTATAAAGGACAGATGCAGCTGTCAACTTATTATTTTATGACAACAAAAACAGCGAACAGTTGTTTACTGCATATAGGAAGACTTGATTGTCGATTCAATCTTACATATAAGATAGGCAGTTGTTTGACCAAACCAAAAGGAAAACAGAAATAAAAGACTAAAGTAAAATAAATAAAAATAAATGAAATATAACATCTCCCGAGATAACTTGCATAGTAGTATGCGTGCGTACCAATAATGTTATATATATATATATTTTTTTCTTTTATCCTTATATATCTGATACATAATGAAACGTTGTAGAAAAGTGCAAATGCTAAGACATTACTTATAGAACAAGATGATGATAAGGTTTAACTCTAATAATGGATGTCAATGTGCCCAATGTAACATAATGTCTTTTTGTAAGTATCATGTCAGTGGAAAAATCACTTTTAATCTAAATATCTCTACAATGAGAGGACAGAGACCATGAAGACCATCTGATGTTAAATTTGTACAACTTTCCAGAACCCCTAGCTATAACCTTTTCGAATGAATAAGTAGTATTTATTTTATTCAGGATGATATCAAAACAGGGGACCAATGGAGTTTTCCAGTTAGTCAATAACGTGTTTTTAGCAATTATCGCGATAATACAAAATAATTCTCTTAGTGGAGAGGGGTATAGTTTGTAAACCTATATAAAGAAGGGTTAGTTGGGGTTTCCACGTAATGGATCAGTTATATATAGAAGTCAAGAGATTTTTGCACTCTAACCAGAACATTTGGATGATTGGGCAGTTCCATGGTATGTGAAGGAGAATACCTTTTTGACCGCAACCCCTCCAACAAAATTTTAAAGAACCAGGATAAGTTTTCGCAATCTTTTCAGGAGTAAGGTACCATCTGAGGATAGTTTTGTATGTGGATTCAATGTGAGAAGAGCATTGAAAGGATTTATGTATATATTTAAAGGTGTATTGCCAGTCTTCTGTTTCTATGTCTAATCCTAAGTCACCTTCCCATAACCGGAATGGGTAGCTTTTGTAAAATGTATCACATTTAGTATACAAACTTAAAAAAACAACAACAAAAAATCTGAATACCCCTTTTAGTCTCCCAAAATAACATTTTCATTGGCATTTTGTATTACAGCGTAAAGTGGTGTGTCAATACATTGCTAAGACAAAATATCTGTAGATTTGTCCCATTTTATTGGGCTCAGTATAGGTTGGGACTTAGGGTATACAAGCCCATCTGTGCATCACTCCAAATCATTCATTATATAAAAAAAATACTAAAAATGACTTTAATGAATTTAATTATTCTCAACCCTAGAAATAATGTTTTCCCCGAAGCTAATAGTTTAGTGGTCATTTCATTTTTTCTGGACAAAAAATGGAGGCTATTAGATAAGAATTCTAGAAGTAGCCTAAAATAGAAAGGCTGGAACCAATTAACATTAAAACAAAAAGCAAAGATTACAGACAGCAGCACATGTGAACTCCTTCCAGTTAGAGCAATCGGAAAAACTTGTCTATATCTGAGAGTTATACATCAGACCTACTTACACTATGAGAAAGATTAGTAATGTCTGGCTCACCAGAAGCATTTATATATGTAAAGTGAATCTACCAGAGTTTTACAAATATCTAAACAATTCTTAAAAATAAATAGAATAAAATAATGAAAAAAAATTCATGTTATAATATTCAATGATTAATATCTATACCTATACTCTAGATGAAAAAGGTTTATTTATGATTTATGAAACGTAAATAAAAATGTAAATGATGTCTGGTACATCCCTGTATTTATTCAATGTATTTTTATTAATTCTTCTTTTCTAAATTTTATTTATTTAATGTATTAGTAAACTGTATACACAAGTCAATACAAAACAGTATTTCCCCATGTGATTTTCTGTAGTCTTTTTTTTTTTTTTTGATGAAGGAAAACAAAATATGATAGATAGATAGATAGATAGTTAGATAGATAAGTAGATGGATAAAAAATTGAATATTTTCAAATAGCACTGCTTACTTCTAAACGGATGCATTGAATGAGACGCTTTTCTTAAAAAAAAATATATTAAATAAATAGCAAGGGAGAGAAATAAAGAAAGAAAGATTTATATGTCAAAATAAGTTAAGGAAATGGCACTACTCTCTGGCTGATTGCATAATGGGGAAGGTGACAAGTGCTATACCTGGAAAAGCTAAAGATACACAAGTTCTCGGTTGTCTCCATGAAGACATGGAGGCAATGAGAGGGAATGCTAACCCCACTCTGTGCACATCACAGATTTATTGTAGACATTTCTCCAAAAAATAATCAGATTTAATTATCTAAATAGGATTTTCTCTGGAGTAGAAATCTAAAAAGGATACTGCGGGTCCTTAACACCAAAAAATAATAAAATCAGCAACAACAAATTATGAAAATATGCAAAAACTTTATTAATGATACATCTTTAAAAGACAAATTTTAAAACACTGTAGAGAAGGGCACAGTGCACAAAGTTGGATGAAATGGCAGGACATTGCAGACTAAGACATTGGTATATGAGATAGACTAGACTGCTTAAACCACAATAATGAACGTAATTACAGAACAGAGATCAACTTAATCTCAATAAGGGTATACAAAATAGTGGATTAACAGAAAATAAGCATAAATCAGAAAGAAAGGGTTACCAATGCAGAGCCATGCACCACCTGCACTTACCCCAACGCACGTTTCACGCCAATGCGCTTTGTCAGGGGACGTGGCTATTGCTTGGTCAATGTGCTCTATATATATTCAAGATTGGCCTATCAAACACTGTCTCTATCTGATTGACACCTCATATGTCCATTAACTGCAGAGATGTAACAGGAAAGCACTCTCTTGATTCATTATTACCTGCTGTGTAGATATCATGAACGCCGCGGCCACCGGCAGGGCGGTGCGTATGCACGGAAGTAACTCTGATCATGTGACCGGACTGGGTCACATGACCGGAGGAACGCTTGCGTGATGACGCATGTAAGCACAAGGCTGGATATTAGACATACACTGCAGGGTGAGGAGAGGCGGGGATACCACACATGGATAGTAAAGAGTCGCGATGCCATGGCTGTGAGCAAATCAAAAAGTGCAAGTGAGGTGAACAAAAACAGTGAAGACACGTGAAACAAAGTGAATGCAGATATATACCCACCGATGTTGATAACACCTATGGTTTACTTAAAGAAAACAGATACTAATAATGCATAGTCACATGTTAAAATACACATATTCCTAATGTACTGTTAGTTCAAATGTGAACATAATGAGGCCAAATATGGGAAATATCGGCTGTTATTGAAAAAATGTGTATAAGTTCATGTGAGCCAAAAATGTGTGCAATGAGAAGAAAAAGGTGCATGTGAATGTGAAATGAGTGCAGAATTAGTGAAAAGTGATGAAGTGTGTGAATGATGGTGAATGGGAATGTTAAAGCATGTGTAAATGAAGGGAAACAAGAGAGAAGTATGTGTAGGCCAAGGAAAAAGGAAAACTAATGGAGGGAATAAGGGGGAATGTATGCATGTAAAATGGATAATGATGTGAGGATGAATGTGTAGAAGTGTGGCAAATGTGTATTAGATAGGTGATGTGACAAGAAGAATAGTGCATGAAAAAAGTGCTGATTAGAGAGGTATGTGGTATTAGAAATGTGTATGAATGAGTGGAAAAAGACAAGTAGTGTTGCCAAGCAACATCATGAAGTTTAGCTGCAGTACAACAATATTGAATAATTACATACCAGGGTGGCAGCACACCATATATATGTGTGACAATAGTAAATAATTTATTAATAATATAAGTAGAAAAATTCAGAAGCGATCATACTTAATGTAATAAAATCAATAAAGTGCTAAAGTGCAAATGGAATATGGCTCAGCAGTGGATGAAAAGACATGTAAAGAAATAAGGTGCTATCCATATAAAATCACAGCAGCAATTATATATAAAGTGCATATGAGGGTGGAAACTTCTTAGGTGGTGGATTCCCAGATGGGCGAAGACTAGAGAGCTCAAGAAACAAAGTAGGAAAAAGAAATATTAAAATCAAAGGATAAAAACGATAAAAAACTGAAATAGACATTAGGGACTTTGACCAAATGAATAATACGTATGTTGGTATACTCTTACAGAAAGAGGGCATATCTTAGGTAATCTTTCAGACCCAGAGGTTTCATAGTTTTTAGTTTGACAATCCATTTAATCTCACGTTGGGCTAATAATTTCTTCCACTCATCTCCTCGAGGGCTGATGAAAATCCTGTCAATGCCCCTGAATTAAAATTCAGAGGCATCGCTTTTATGATGTATCTTAAAGTGCCGTGGGATAACAGTAAGACTGGATAGATCGTCTTGACTAGCAGCAGCCTGAATACCAAGGACGTGTTCTCTTATTCGGCATCGGAATTCTCTGGTCGTGATGCCAACATAGAAGAGTCTGCAGGGGCAGGTGGCGTGATAGATGATGCCTACGGTATTGCATGTGATCCTGTGAGTGATCCTGTAGGTTCTTTCTCCACTAGAATCAAGAAAGTGGGTGTCATCAACTACATTTTGACATGTCACACATTTACCACACGATTTACAGCCCCATTGGGAGCCTTTACTGTTGGATATCATTGTGGTCGAGGGTCCTGTGTAATGGCTGTGAACAAGATTGTCCCGTAGGTTTGCGAATCTTCTATATGTAATCGATGGATGCTTCTTAGTACATAATTTCAGAATCAGATCCAATGTCAATAGGTCCCAATATTTAGCTAATGCATTTCTCACTTCACTAGCTTGTGTGTGGAATGTAGTAATGAACCTCACCTGATCGTCTCTGTTCTGCTTTGGTCGAGATTGAAGTAGCGTGTTGCGGTTAGTAGCTTTCGCTCTGTAGTAGGCTCTCTGAATGATGTGATCTTCATAGCCACGGTCTCTAAATCTTTGGCTCAGCTCTCTCGTTCTTTTCTCAAATGCCTCCGCAGTGGAGCAAATGCGGCGTATCCGTATGTATTGTCCGATGGGTATGCTTTGGATCAATTTCCTAGGATGAGAGGAATTTGCATGAAGCAGTGAATTAGTGGTCTGTATTTTAACATGTGCATTATTAGCATTTGTTTTCTTTTTGTAAACCATAGGTGTTATCAACATTGGTGGGTTTATATCTACATTCACTTTGTTTCATGTATGTTCACTGTTTTTGTTCACCTCACTTGCACTTTTTGCTTTGCTCACATCCACTTATGCGCATCCATGGCATCACAACTCTTTACTATCCATGTGTGGTATCCCCGCCTCCCCTCACCCTGCAGTGTATGTCTAATACCCAGCCTTGCGCTTACATGCATCATCACACGAGCGTGCCTCCGGTCATGTGACCCAGTCCAGTCACATGATTGGAGTCACTTCCGTGCATATGCACCGCCCTGCCGGCGGCCGTGGCATTCATATCTACACAGCAGGTAATAATGAATCAAGAGAGTGCTTTCCTGTTGCATTTCTGCAGTTAATGAACATATGAGGTGTCAATCAGATAGAGGCAGTGTTTAATAGGCCAATCTTGAATATATATAGAGCACATTGACCAAGCAATAGCCATGCCCCCTGATGAAGAGCATTGGCGTGATACGTGCGTAGGGGTAAGTGCAGGTGGTGCATGGCTCTGCATTGGTAACCCTTTCTTTCTGATTTATGCTTTTTTTCTGTTTACACTATTTTGTATACCCTTATTGAGATTAAGTTGATCTCTGTTCTGTAATTACCTTCATTATTGTGGTGTAAGCATTCTAATCTATCTTATATACCAATGTCTTAGTCTGTAATGTCCTGCCATTTCATCCAGCTTTTTGCACTGTGCTCTTCTCTGTAGTGTTTTTAAATTTGTCTTTTAAAGATGTATCATTAATAAAGTTTTTGCATATTTTCATAATTTGTTGTTTCTGATTTTATTACTTTTTTTGGTGATAAGTTTTCTACAAAGCTATTTCAGCAACCCTACCCTACATTGTTTTTTTTGGTGACATACTGAGGGTCCTGTGGAACCCGATAAAAAAACTTGTGGGTGCGGGCGTTTTTTAGTCTTGAGCGGGAAAGAGTAGGCAGTCACAGAACATACAGCAAAATCTTATGCAGTCCTGCAGACCACTGAAATGGCACAGGGGGCTAATGAAATGACACAAAGGGGAAATTAAATAGAACCTGGGGGGGGGATGATGATAAAACATGTAGGGTGATAAAATTGCCTGGAGGGAAGGCAATTTCTAAAAACTGTTACAGAATGTTTGCAAGAGAGGTCAGGATTGGACACATGTTGTGGGAGGGGGCTGGAACGGAACACACACCTTGCGGGAGCAGGAGATAATGGTCTGAAATCCAGCAGGAGTGGGAAGAAATGGGTTTAGGAAAACAGTCTTTGCCGACTCTAGTCTGAAGTGTAATGATCTTGTGTATGGATTTCTGCATAACCCATAGAGGTAAATGGGAAAGCCTCAAAAACCTTTAAATCTGCCAGAGAGTAGTGTAAATATGTGTTTGCATTTGGTAAATGTATAAGGCATCAATATTTAAAAATGAAATACTTAAGTCTCATTGTAACCATAAAAAGGCTAAAGGACCTCCAATACACACATTTAACCCCTTAAGGACCGGGGGTTTTTCCGTTTTTGCATTTTCGTTTTTTGCTCCTTGCCTTTAAAAAATCATAACTCTTTCAATTTTGCACCTAAAAATCCATATGATGGCTTATTTTTTGCACCACCAATTCTACTTTGTAATGACGTCAGTCATTGTGCCCAAAAATCTACGGTGAAACGGGAAAAAAAATCATTGTGAGACAAAATTGAAAAAAAAAACGCCATTTTGTAACTTTTGGGGGCTTCCGTTTCTACGTAGTACATTTTTCGGTAAAAATGACACCTCATATGTATTCTGTAGGTCCATACGATTAAAATGATACCCTACTTATACAGGTTTGAATTTGTCGCACTTCTGGAAAAAATCATAACTTCATGCAGAAAAATGTATACGTTTAAAATTGTCATCTTCTGACCCCTATAACTTTTTTATTTTTCCGTGTATGGGGCGGTATGAGGGCTCATTTTTTGCGCCGTGATCTGAAGTTTTTAACGGTATCATTTTTGCATTGATAGGACTTATTGATCACTTTTTATTCATTTTTTCATGATATAGAAAGTGACCAAAAATGCACTATTTTGGACTTTGGAATTTTTTTGCGCGCACGCCATTGACCGTGCGGTTTAATTAACGATATATTTTTATAATTCGGACATTTCCGCACGCGGCGATACCATTTATGTTTATTTTTATTTTTATTTACACTGTGTTTTTTCTTTTATGGGAAAAGGGGGGTGATTCAAACTTTTAATAGGGAAGGGGTTAAATGATGTTTATTCACTTTTTTTTTGCACTTTTTTTTTGCAGTGTTATAGGTCCCATAGGGACCTATAACACTGCACACACTGATCTTTTACATTGATCACTGGTTTCTCATAAGAAACCAGTGATCGATGATTCTGCCGCATGACTGCTCATGCCTGGATCTCAGGCACTGAGCAGTCATTCGGCGATCGGACAGCGAGGAGGCAGGTAGGGGCCCTCCCGCTGTCCTGTCAGCTGTTCGGGATGCCGCGATTTCACCGCGGCTATCCCGAACAGCCCACTGAGCTAGCCGGCATGGTTTCGGTTTCACTTTAGACGCGGCGTTCAACTTTGAACGCCGCGTCTAAAGGGTTAATAGCGCGCGGCACAGCGATCAATGCCGCGCGCTATTAGCCACGGGTCCCGGCCGTTGTTAGAGGCCGGGCCCGAACCGCTATGACGCGGGGCCACGCCGTGGCCCCGCGTTATAGATCGGGAGTGGACACATGACGTTCCAGTACGTCATGTGTCCTTAAGGGGTTAAGTGAGAAAAATGAAGCTGCTTTTGCAAATCCCCCTTGCTGTAACTCATCTCACCATAAAACATTAACTCCCAATGAGTCATAGGATGCATATGAAATTAAAAGCCATCAATGTTTACTGGGTGACGTGATATTTTAAAATAATGAGTATATGTATGCAAGTTTACATGAAAATAAGTGGAATGGTAGATGACAATGTCTGGCACGTCACTTGTTTAACTAGGAAAATTACATATAAATACTAATAAATAACCCAAAAGATGTATCACAAGTGTAAATGTGCTGCAGAATTTCCAGAAAGCATAACATCTTTTTAGTTATTATTTGCAATATTTCTAATACTCTGTAATTACAAAGAAGCATTTAGGATGAAATGTTGATATCTTACAAAAATGATGTTGATTTTTTTTTCTAGCTGTGCCAAACTCTCCCATGCAGCTTGCTGTAAATAGTCTAATGACGTCTGGAAGCACAGCCATTTACTATAGCTTGAGGCTCAACATTCCGATAACCTGTTTCTAGTTAGAAAGACATTAGAAAGATCTAACATTTGTTGCAAATGGTTTCCTGTTATAATGTAGATTTAGGAAACTTCACTTCCTGTAAATTTACTAAGCATCAATAATATTCTAACGGTTAGCCTTTTATGATGGTCAGTGACACTCCGGTTCACGACCTACCTGAAGGCAGCGTCAATTAAACCTCCATTTCCAAGCATATGGAGAGGGGTAGGAGGAAGCAGCAGTGTTATAATCCAGCTAGTGCCACTTTGTGTGTATATATGTATAGTACACTCATTACCAAATACCTAAAATTTTTGTTTGAAAAACACCTACACATTTTCATTTTTTTGTCTTTTGTTAAGTAAGCCATTGAAGGTTTCATTTATACTTAGCGTATAATTAACATTACGGTATTACATTTACATATTTACTGGATTGTCTAAGAAAAGTGTGATATGGTTTGTTATAGTGTAGCAGAATGAGAAGTGTTACCAGCTTGGCATTCAAGTCAAAAACATATGCTTCTTTGTGAAGCTAAAGGACCTTATTACACAGAGCCACTATTGGCTGAATAAACGAAAATATTTACAATAGTGCCAACAATCAGCCAACAAGCAAGCAAATGCTCGGCTGATCACAGGGTTTTAACAAAAAGTTGAGTGTGACTGACAAATGACAGAAGAAAGGGCTAACAATCCAGTGATCATACATGAGACACTACCTGCTCGCTACAAAGTTATGTACTAGGCTCAATAAAGGAGTGGAGATCAAGGTGATCAGTGCTTATATTGAGTGAGGCTGTGCTAGTACAGCCATAAGAGATCAGGGCTGCCATCAGAAATTTCGGAGCCCCTTCCACTGCTCGAGGCCTGGGCCACCCCCTAACCCCTCACCCCAACATACACATGACCAGCCCCCAAGTCCGCCCTCAAATTTATTTTATTTTCAAATTATATTTTTCTTCACATTATAGTAGAGTGCAGTGCAGTAAAACACTGTCCTGCAAAGTATTTTACTGCACTGCACTCTGCTATAATGTAATACCCCTTATTATACTGTGAATCCGCCCTAACAAAATTGGACTAAAAATGTGCTGATATTCCTACATACTGACCATATAGAAGTAGATACCAACAAGCACTTCACAGCTTGCATAAGTAATTACAGTAAAATTTAGTGGCTCACATAGGGCATCTTCTCTGATCAGAGTCACTATCCAGCCTGGGCTATCATGAAGACTTCTGGTGAAGACTTGTTTCCACAGAGCAGCCGGACAAATATTTTAGGATTATTTCTCCATTTGCTCCAATATATAGCACCCGCTTTGTTCCCCATATATAATTTTAGCCCCCCCCATATAGAATTTTAAGCTCCCATTTCTAATTATATGCCCCTTCTGTGCCCCCTTTTTATAATTATAGGCCCCCTCTGTGCCCCATTTATTATAGAAGGCCCCTCAGTGCCCCCATTTTTAATGATAGGCCTCCTCTGTGCTACCATTATAATTTTAGGCCCCCTCTGTGCCACTTTTCATAATTAAAGGCCCCCTTTGTGCCCCTTTATAATTATAGACCTCCTATGTGCCTCCATTCATAATTATAGGCCTACTCTGTGCCTCCTTTTATAATTATAGGCCCCCTCTGTGCCCATATTCATAATTATAGTCCCACTGTGCCCCCATTAGTTGGTGTAGGCCCCCTGGGCCCCAAAGACATACTGCCTCCAGCCATATAAAGTATATGGCTGAAGGCAGTATGTCTGTGTCCTACGCCCCTTCTGTGCTCCTATTACTGCTCCTCAATTTCAGGGCCTATGGGCTATAGCAGTAGGTCCCTGGACCAGAGGAGCAGTGGTCAGAGCATTGAAGGCAGCGTGCTGAGCATGTATAATTACCTGGCCGGCTGCATGTCTTCCTGCTCCTCTGCTACTTCTCTCCGGGCTTACGTAGTCATGTCAGTGACGTGCCTGCGTGCGCCACCTCCCGGCAGCCTACAAGGATTTAAAGTGGTCACGCGCCCATGGCAGAATGTGTAGGACATCCATGTGTCCTGAAAACATCTTTCGGGACACAAGGATGTCCTGGTTCTACTGGCAGCGCCAGTGGGTGGCAAGCGACATGAGTCACTGTGCCTGGGCCTCCCTGGGAGCCCAGGCCCTTTACATAGGTACTGCCTGTACCCCCCTGATGGCTGCCCTGTAAGATATAGATAGATCAGTGTTATGACAACCATACTGTCCTCGTCCCGTGGTCCCATTGTCTCGCTGCTAGCAGATGGAAGTTATATTTTAGCTAAAACTAGGAGTTGGTTCAGCATACAGAAAAAGGTATAAATCTGTCCATTATACTTTTCCTTTGTGTTTATTCTGCTCATGTTTTTGGCTGAAGATACTGTGTGTGAATACTCTTCATTACCTATATCATTATTCATCCTGTCTTCTTTACTTGATAGATTTTCTTAAAAATACATATTTGAATTCTAAGGTTACCCATAA
This sequence comes from Hyla sarda, assembly GCF_029499605.1. Classification (NCBI taxonomy): domain Eukaryota; kingdom Metazoa; phylum Chordata; class Amphibia; order Anura; family Hylidae; genus Hyla; species Hyla sarda. Next base: position 211,567,142 of record NC_079194.1, read on the forward strand.
ATAGTGAATACAGAGAATTGGTTGTAATAGTGACATTGATTGGGAAAAGGCTAAATATTGTTTGTCTTTATTCCTGTATACCATTGTATAGGCTGTGTTCACTATATGCTTGAGCTTTACGTCAGAGTGATAAATCAGGTATATACCTCTTATATAAAGCTCCAATGTATGCCTTGTATCACTAATTAACCAGGGTTATATTAAAAATATACTGCTCAGTATATGTCTTTTTATTTATTTATATTTCTTAAATGGGCACTGTCAGATTCCAAAATTTTGTATATGTTGAAAATCTTGGTAAAACTTTAACCTACCTAATATACTTTATAAGAACATTTTATTTCCTTTTTATTAAAAATGTGGCTTTTGAAAACGACATATACCATCCAGAACACAATCCTATCTGGCCGCAGCATCATCTTTGTCCAAGCTGAAGCACAGGCATGGACAAAGTCCAGTAAGTGAGGGTGGGACTAGCATTCCTCTGTGCTCTCTCCTTTCCTATCAGGCTGCAGCACAAAAAGAGGGAGGGGTTTACAAAGCAACCTGCAGAGATTGGATGAAAAGACCCAGCACTCAGGGAGTAATCTGAGTCATGCAAACTGAGGGACACACCCCAAGGGCACAGAATGGCAAAGCAAGTGAGAAAAAGAAAGAATGTATTTGTGAGAAATTTAGCTGGACACATAAAATTTATATGTACATAATCAGGATTAGGTACTGAGTAACTAAACTTTTTTTGTGGGATATGACAGGTATGCTTTAAATATTGCCCACAGTATAGAAAAGCACAATGTGCTGTGGACAGGAAGCCTGGAGGGAATTCTATTGATATCTTCAGCATATGCGCCTGGTTATATCACATACGTAGCGTGATATGGTCCTGCATCAACTTAATTAATAAATGAGTGAGTTATGTAGGTTGTGGTGCACCATTTTTTTCACCATGCCTCTTTAACCCCTTAATGACTCAGCCCATTTTGGCCTTAGACAATTAAATTTTTAAGTTTTCATTTTTTCCTCCTCGCCTTCTAAAAATCATAACTCTTTTATATTTTCATCCACAGACTAGTATGAGGGCTTGATTTTTGCACGACCAGTTGTCCTTTGTAATGACATAACTCATTATATCATAAATTGTATGGCGCAACCAAAAAACACTATTTTTGTGGGGAAATTAAAAAGAAAAACGCAATTTTGCTAATTTTGGAAGGTTTCGTTTTCACGCCGTACAATTTATGGTAAAAATGACGTGTGTTCTTTATTCTGAGGGTCAATATGATTAAAATGATACCCAATATTACGTACTTTTCTATTATTGTTGCGCTTGAAAAAAATCACAAAATTTTTAACCAAATTAGTACGTTTATAATCCCTTTATTTTGATGACCTCTAACTTTTTAATTTTTCCGTATAAGCGGCGGTATGAGGGTTCATTTTTTGCGCCATGATCTGTACTTTTTTATATGACATTTGCATATAAAAAACTTTTAATACATTTTTTATAATTTTTTTTAAATAAAATGTATTAAAAAAAAGTAGCAATTTTGGACTTTTTTTTTTTACGTTCACGCCGTTCACCGTACGGGATCATTAACATTTTATTTTAATAGTTCAGGCATTTACACATGCGGCAATACCAAATATGTCTATAAAATTTATTTTTCACGCTTTTTGGGGGTAAAATAGGAAAAAACGGACTATTCATAGCAATACCATGATTGCAAATACTGATCTGTTCTATGTATAGGACACAGAACAGATCAGTGTTATCGGTCATCTTCTGTTCTGGTCTGCTCGATCTCAGACCAGAGCAGAAGATGGCGGGAGCTGAAAGGAGGAAGGTGAGGGGACCTCCGTGCGGCGTTCTGAATTATTGGATCCCTGCAGCAGCGCTGCGGGCGATCCGATCATTCATTTTTTTAAATCAGCTGGCTCCGGAAAGTGAAACAGATTTGTAAATTACTTCGATTAAAAAATCTTAATCCTTCCAATAGTTATTAGCTTCTGAAGTTTTCTGTCTAACTGCTCAATGATGACTGCCCGGGATGTGAGTCATCAGAGAGCAGTTAGACAGAAAACAACAACTCAACTTCAGAAGCTAATAACAATTGGAAGGATTAAGATTTTTTAATAGAAGTAATTTACAAATCTGTTTAACTTTCCGGAGCCAGTTGATATATAAAAAAAAAGTTTTGGCCTGGAATACCCCTTTAAGATTTTTTAATAGAATGATTTACAAATCTGTTTAACTTTCTGGCACCAGTTGATTTAAAAAAAAATAATAATAATAATAATACGTTTTCCACCGGAGTACCTCTTTAACTACAGGAAACCCGCTCAAATTAGGATACTGTATCTAGGAATAAATTAACATGCAGACTTATTATTGATCCATTTCTAATTGTTAATATATAAAAGGTCAATCTCAGTTGGAAATCAATAAAATTGATACATTCATTCATATTGGTAGTCTTTGGAAGGTCAGTCCACTGTATGATTTAGGAACATGCTAGATTAACCATTTATTACATAGAGACAAAAGAGAAAAATAGACGAGTGTACTCACCCAGGATACAATCTTGTTCCAATCAACTTTATTCTTCAATACATGGAACATACAGTGCAGTGCGAGGTGCCTGATGAAACGCAAGTTAGCGTGAAGCCAGGGGATCGTCCCCCGCTTGCTCTGTGATGCACCTGCACTGCACTGTATGTTCCGTGTATTGAAGAATAAAGCGGTTTAAAGCAAGATTGTGTCCCGGGTGAGTGCAGTCATCTATTTTGTCTCTATGCATTATGATTGGGACTTACATCTGAGACTTGAGTACCACACCGACACATTTAGCCAATGCAGTGCTCCCATCTCCCTGTCGGAGTATATCCCTAGTACATGGGCAGTGCCGAGTCCTTAGTTTTCTTCAAATCTATTGCTTTTGACACCCCCCCCCCCTCTCAATTATCTTCAAATTGCACCTTTTTTTCTTGTGTTTTTGGATTTAAAATCTAATGTTTTTTAGGGGTGATATGTCATATCTGCACCCTGCTTTTGTCCCTGAAATACCAGTACAATAGAAATCTCACAGAAATGACGCGATTTTAGAAACTATCCCACAAAAAAAGAATAAATCTATGAATAAATCGAGGTTATTGACTTTTTTTTTGGGGAATTAGGTTTAATTTTCATGACAAACCTATGAGTAAAAGTAACCTACAATTTGTCATCCTGAAGACAAAATAACCTATGTGTGGTAATCATAGACTGCTATATGAGCACATGGCAAGGCTCAGACGGGAAAGGAAGCCATATAAAGAGTACCTGTCACGATCTTATTAAATTCCTATTGCCCCCATCATGATAAACTGCCCCCTGCCTTTACTTTTATTATTTGTCAGTTTTCTACCTTGATATTGCTCTGTATCTTCTGCTCAGTCTCAGTCACATTCACATACTGGGAGGGGGCGTTCCCAAGCAGGCGTGACATCATCTGAAGCCAAACAGAGGAGAACTCCCTCAATCACTCTGCTACACACAGCCCAGAGCAGTTCTGTGTGTGAGATGAGCTATGGTTGGATAAGGTTGAACCCCCCCCCCTCCCCTCAGCACTCCAGACTGCATTTCCTGATTTTGGACTTCTGCCAGGCCAGCCAGCCAAGAAGCACTGATAAGGAAGGGAGAGAGATTGAGAGAGAAAGTGCAATTGTGGGTGTATTACAGCAGCGATTTGCCTCAAGCCCAAATCCAGCCTAGAATCACTGATAGGGAAAGGAGAGAGATTGAGAGAGTAAGAACCATTTTGGGTGTAGTATACAGCGACTGTGTGCTGCAGCACTGGTGTGTACAACAACTGAAAAGCTAATAGTTCCCAGCCAGGTAGGGTGACCAGAGCACTAAAAGCCATAAAAGTCTTAAGGGCCTATTTACTATGAAAGGCCAGCCAAAAGTACACACCTGCTGCTGTTCTTTACAAATACTGTTTTAAGCGTAGTGGAGCACATTGTACTCCCCTCATAAGTGCAAACCACATACGTACATCAAGGTGGTGTACCATTTTGTTCCTGTTAAAGTCTTAAGGGCCTAGTTACTAGGAAAGGACAGCCAAAAGTGCACACCTGCTGCTGTTCTAGACAAATACTGTTTTAAGTGTAGTGGAGTGTATTGTACTCCCCTCATATACACACTCAGTATGTCAGGCAGAGAAGTGCCAGGACATGCACAGAGGAGTGGCAGAGGCCTAAATTAATCAGGCGCAGGCAGAGGTCGCAGCAGACTAGGGTCAAGCTGCAGCAGGAGTCGCAGTGAGAGGCCTTAGCTCCTGGTATCAGCTAGTGGTCGTGTCTTGACCAGCAACCCATCTGTTGCCATTGACTGGTTAACTCGGTCATCTACTTCCTCACAAGTGACATCTGACACCCCCAGTTAACAGTCGGTAGGTTCTTCAACCATCAGTTGGCATGGCCCGGGAGCAGTCCCTTCCTCCAATTGCTCCAGTTCATGTTAATCTATTTGAAATCTTGTCAGGCTGTTGTCACCTTCATATGGTCTCCTCATGCTGTTGGCACCTTAAATTAAACTTAAAAAATGTTTATCTATAATCTTCAATGTAAATTTTGTAAAATATCTTTAATCTCTTCTATTGTGATGCCCTAGGGTCTCGTCTGGCTGCTTACACCTCTAGGCTCTGTCATTGTGCCGCCATGTTACTCCTTGTTATGTTGTGTTTTGTGGTCATACAGTATTGGTTAAAAGTAAACGCTTCCAGCACCCGGGACATTGTGAATGTAATCAAAATCTTAAAAGGGGATTCCAGGCAAAACCTTTTTTTATATATATCCACTGGCTCTGGAAAGTTAAACAGATTTGTAAATGACTTCTATAAAAAATCTTAATCCTTCCAATAGTTATTAGCTTCTGAAGTTTTCTGTCCAATTGCTCAATGATGTCACGTCCCGGGAACTGTGCATGATGGGAGAATATCCCCATAGGAACTGCACAGCTCCCGGGACGTGAGTCATCAGCGAGCAGTTAGACAGAAAACAACAACTCAACTTCAGAAGCTAATAACTATTGGAAGGATTAAGATTTTTTAATAGAAGCAATTTACAAATCTGTTTAACTTTCCAGGAGCCAGTTGATATATAAAAAAAAATTTTGGCCTGGAATACCCCTTTAAATTTAAATTTAAAATATGGCCGTCAATGTCATATTTTACCTATGGAATTACCACAAGAATCCAATGAAACAGTTTGAAGCGATAACAATGAACCATAACTGAGTAAATGAAACATTCGCACTTTCACCTCTGGAGGGGGGGGCGCTGAGAGGCAGAGGCTGGAACACGTGGTAGATCGCCTCTCGGCGGACCGCCAGCTGGATGATCACCAGAATTGGTCCTTTATAAAAGGATTTAACCCCTTAAGGACCGGGATTTTTTCCGTTTTTGCATTTTCGTTTTTTGCTCCTTGCCTTTACAAAATCATAACTCTTTCAATTTTTCACCTAAAAATCTATATGATGGCTTATTTTTTGCGCCACCAATTCTACTTTGTAATGACGTCAGTCATTTTGCCCAAAAATCTACGGTGAAACGGGAAAAAAAATAATTTTGCGACAAAATTGAAAAAAAATGCTGTTTTGTAAATGTTGGGGGCTTCCGTTTCTATGTAGTACATTTTTCGGTAAAAATGACACCTTATTTTTATTCTGTAGGTCCATACGATTAAAATGATACCCTACTTATATAGGTTTGATTTTGTCGGACTTCTGGAAGAAATCATAACTACATGCAGGAAAATTAATACGTTTAAAATTGTCATCTTCTGACCCCTATAACTTTTTATTTTTCCATGTATGGGGCGGTATGGGGCTCATTTTTTGCGCCGTGATCTGAAGTTTTTAACAGTACCATTTTTGCATTGATAGGACTTATTGATCGCTTTTTATTCCTTTTTAAATTATATAAAAAGTGACCAAAAATGCACTATTTTGGACTTTGGAATTTTTTTGCGCGCACGCCATTGACCGAGCGGTTTAATTAATGATATATTTTTTATAATTCGGACATTTCCGCACACGGTGATACCATATATGTTTATTTTTATTTTTATTTACACTGTGTTTTTTTTTTATTGGAAAAGGGGGGTGATTCAAACTTTTAATAGGGGAGGAGTTAAATGATCTTTATTCACTTTTTTTTTTCACTTTTTTTGCAGTGTTATAGGTCCCATAGGGTTAATAGCGCGCGGCGCCGCGATCGGCGCTGCGCGCTATTAGAGGCGGGTCCCGGCTCCACTATGACGCCGGGCCCACCGTGATATGATGCGGGGTTACCGGTACGTCCTTGGTCCTTAAGGGGTTAAAAAATAAAAATAAATGAAATAAAATAAAAATGACATAAAATCTCTTTAATCTCTTCAATTGTGATGCCATATGGTCTCCCAGCGTTCATCCAGGATGTACTTCCTTCTGTACATGCTTTCCATGGTTCCCTACGCAATATCAGGGGAGACAGGACACATACATTTAGCTAAAGTTACTTATAAAGGTGAAAATCCAGTCACAGATCCCTGTTATAATTTTGTGACCACAAAATACAAATGAGGAAAGACAAAGCAAAGCATAGCAATAGTGAAAAAGAACCCCACTATAGACCAATAATGCAGTATAACAAAGTACCCAAAATTGCTAATAAAAATTTACATTTATAAGACATGTCCTGACAAAGCTAGGTGTAGGTGATATGCCCAACACTTTTCACCATGACCTTGGCATTATCGAGGGGAATGTTCGGGGCGGATGAAGCAGTGAGTGAAATGTGTGGCTAAGTATGTTACTCTCCCACTGGGGATATATTTTCATCTATTTTTGGTAGACTCTTTTTTTACCTTTTCTCTTTGTTAAAGCACTTGTAGTTACAGTTTGGTCTTGATTGCTGACCTGCATGGGGATCATAACATGACATCCTATATATATATATATATATATATATATATATATATATATATCACTGTATTATGTGATTACCGTATTTATCAGGGTATAACACGCACCGGCCTATAACACGCACCCTCATTTTTCCAAGGAAATTTTGGTAAAAAAGTTTTTTACCAAAATATCCTTGGAAAAATGAGGGTGTGTGTGTGTGTGTGTGCAGGTGTACCTCGATAAACTGTTTCTGGCGGCTTCTGCAGTTCAATGATTTAAAGCAAATGCTTTAAATCATTGACATGCAGTGGCTTCTGTGGGGCCAGAGTGCCGCTGCTCTATTCGCTCCCGGTCCCCGGTTTTATAGTTAAATATCCCGCCGCCACTGCCTAATTCCCTCCCCGTCCCTGGTTTTATAGTTACATGTGCTCTGGGGACTGCGGTCCTTCATGCTCCGGCAGTCTCCTGATCTGTGACTGTGCCCCGCGCACTGACTGATGAGTGACGTCGTGTTGAGGACGTCACTCGTCAATACGAAGTGCACAGTGACAGATCAGGAGACCGCCGGAGCATTAAGGACCGCAGTCCCCAGAGCACATGTAACTATAAAACCGGGGACGGGGAGGGAAATGGGCAGTGGCGGCGGCGGGATATTTAACTATGAAACTGGGGACGGGGAGGGAATTGGGCAGCGGCGGCCGCGGGACATATAACTATAAAACCGGGGACGGGGAGGGAATCGGGCAGTGGCGGCGGCGGGACATATAACTATAAAACCGGGGATGGGGAGGGAATCGGGCAGTGGCAGTGGGACTCTGGCCAGGCAGAAGCTGCTGCAGTTCAATGACTTAAAGCGCCCGCTTTAAATCATTGAACTGCAGCGGCATTTGCGTGGTCACAAACAGTCTATCGGCGTATAACACGCAGATAGACTTTAGGCTAAAAAAATTTGTATAAAAAATGCGTGTTATACGCCGATAAATACGGTATTTAGCCACCGCTGGTAGTTCTTGTCCACTGCAGACATTGGGGAAAATTTCTCAAAACCTGTCCAGGTTACGGAGTTGCCCATAGCAACCAATCAGATCGCTTCTTTCATTTTTTAAATGGCCTCTGAAAAATGAAAGAAGCAAACTGATTGGTTGCTATGGGCAACTCAGCAACTTTTACTCTGGACAGGTTTTGATAAACCTCCCCCATTATCTTTTATTTTTGTTCTGATTTTAACATGTTGTCAATGTTTTATGCCTTTTTTATACCAATAAAATAAAATACATTTTGATCCGTTAACGTATATAATTTCTTTGTTGAATTGACTTACTTTGACGTTGTGTCAGCTACTATATTGGGGACTCCTTTAATGTATACTGCCCAGATCTGTTTACATAGCGAAAACTATCATTACATAATTTCATAACAATATCATTATATATACCTATTGAGAATGCCCTGTAGGAATGTATTTTTTTTTCTTATCTAGTGCAGCATTTGCTATTATAGCATAATGTAGGGGTTCATGTGTATACCTTGTTATTACCTGCTTTAGCTGGCAGGCATGGGTTTTCAGTTACAGTTCCTCTTTCGAAACAGAAATGATTTTCTCATTCTGCCTACATTTCCCAACATTTTTCAGAAAGAGGGTGGAGTGTAATATGTATATACATTAGTTACTACCAAAGTATCTAGAAAGGTGTATATGTACAGTTCTGAGCATAATGTTAATTCTCGGTGACATTGCTTCTAAAGGATCCCTGATAAATATGCAGGAACAGTTCTGATTAATTTGAGGAGCCCGTTATGATTCATAACCCCCCCCCCCAATTAAGGTAAAAGGAAAATATAAACACAGAAAATTATGGTGGCGCCAGGACTACAATGATTTTTTTTTTTTTTTTGGTTATAAGATATCTGACTTTATTGGTGCAAGTCTGCTAAGATTTTTCCTCCTTAGAGTCAGGGTCTAGTGGGTTAGTCATGTTTCTGCCAAGGTAACCTTTTTTATTTCTTTTATTTTTTTACTGGGTAAAACATTCTGGCAAAATTAAAAAAATAAAAAACTTAACAGATCCGAATAGAAGCCAGTAACCCAAGAAAGCTAATGCAAAAATTCTGATGGTTTGGCTGTAAATATATTTATTACATATAACATGAAAAAAAAAAAGTCCTCACAACCCACAATGGGATTATAGGATTTCTATCTGAAAATAAAAATCCCTATTACGTGAACTTTTTTCTTACTGTAAGGGCCCTAATATAAGACATTCAGATAATATAATTAATAAACCACACATTGTTATTGTAGCCCCACAAAGACCTATTAAATCATAGTGTTGTCATTGGTATATTGCTTTTTCTTGGGCAGAGTCATGTTTTAATTACCAAACCTTGAATTTCAGCTTTAGACCCCAGCTTGTTCTCAGCAATTATCAATAACTTTTCTTCCTGGAACTCTCCCAAAATAATGAAATAAGCACCTATTATGGATTCTTGTAATCTCCGTCAGACCTTTTTCACAAAGGAGATATAACATTTTTTAGCCGCACCAGGCTGTGCTATGGTGATGGTGTGTGACCACATCATCTTGGCTGCAGTTCTCTATTAGTCATAGGGGCAGTCTGCTGTTCACAGCAATGGAAGCGTAAACAATGTTTTCAATACAGTTTATGATTGTGAGGTTTTCTTCCAGCAGCCGTTCCATTTTTGTCTCATGTGGTCACAACAATAAATACAGAAAAAGGTCACATTGCAGTTCTAGTTTAATAAAAAAAAAGTGTAAGATACAAAGACTTTTGTCATATCGGGAAGGGATTATGTGGTTGAAAAGAGATATAAATCAGCGATGCGTAAAGATGGCAAAGCGTTCATAAAAGTACAGATGTAGCCATCAGCGTGCCAGGGGAGCTGCAGGATTGTGATAATTTAGTAGCTCTTTCACTGTGCACTAACTGCCCACGGCAATTCGGGGCAAGTCATGATGACTACTTGTGAATGGTTAACCAAATATTTATGGCTGCATAAGTTCTTTTGTGACTAAAATAAACTTGATTGAGACATATTTTATTGTGACAGCACAACCTCAGCGCTATGCTGGGAGCTTTAACTGTTGAACAGTGACACCAAGTGACATCCAGGTTGGCTTGTAGTGCCAGTCAAATATTTTACATGAATTTTGTTTTTCCCATCAGTGTATAATGCAACAAAATTGACATAAACTCAAGGAGATTCTGTAAGTCGTCACAGTGTCAAAACTTTGCATAAAGCAAAGCAGAAATCTTTTCGCAAGCTTGCTAAATATTGGGTAACATATAATATATTGTATATATATATATATATATATATATATATATATATATATATATATATATGTGTGTGTGTGTGTGTGTGTGTGTGATAGTGGAGTAATGGCAACAATTAACCAACAATTTGATTTTGAAAAAAAAAAGGAGGACAAATAGAAAAAAAGTTAAAAGTAGGAATTCTAATAAAAAAAGGAAGGAATCATGTACCATTTGTTTCCATTCTATTTGTATTGCTGTTTTGTTCTTGATTAAACAAGTTTCAATAAAAAAAAAAAAAAAAAAAAAAGCTTTTAATGTTGTATGAGTTCCGGTCTTCATCCAAATTTTACTGGAATGATGCATGACAAAAGACAATAGTTTTCATGTTGGGCATTTTATCAATAAAGCTGCCAACTGTGAGCTAAATTGGGCATCACATAATTTAAAGCAGATTTCTGGTTTGACCCAGGTCATAACTAAGCTTTTTTTTTTTCACCTGGGGCAAAGATTATACTAACTGCCCCTGGGCCTTTATTTAAACAGCATAAACATAGCAGAGGCCCCATAGAGAATGAATTATAATTATGTTTTAAATTATATTTTCTTACACTTTTTAGTCTCAATAGAGGAATAATATAAGCAATCGGATTGCTTATATAGACCAATGCTTTGCTATTGCAAAGCATTGATCAGTTAGATTAGCACTCTGCTAGTACAGTCGGCCTGATTCAGACTGTATCAGCAGAGCTAATATTGCCTAGCTAAAAACCTATAAAAAATAACATATAAACCAAAAGTTACAGACATGGCTTAACCCTAGAGTTCATTGTACCTCTTTCGTTTCCTTTTTTAATAATGTACCAAGTATATATTTTATTCATATTTACAATGGTGTAAGACAAGGCCGGCTCTTGGTGAAATAAACTGCTATATACATGTACATGTCTGTAATATGCATGTATTTCTGATTCTGAGCCTATCTGGCATTTCAGAATAGCTCCCCGACAATATGGCAAGCAAGCATGGATAACTTCCGCCTGCCGTATTATCTGATTGGCACCCCACAATAGTGTTGCAGGAATGCTGATTGGTCACCTGAAACCTCTGAGAATTGTTACTTGTCCTTTTAAATGTGATCACATGCCATTTAGGATGCAAGCTGAGCTCCTAAGTTCATGTCATAGTTGCTAATTACGTGTATAATGTACATCATATCCCGTGAAAGGGTTAATGTTCAGAATAATGCATTGCTGTGGTCATTTGTTCAGTAAACCAAAGGCCAAAAACACCATAACTGAAACATTAGGAATCATTTGTAAGAAAAAAAACAGCCATATTGGATTTAGGAAATGGATAATAATGATAGGTCAGAACGGATTTGTCAAATATGTCATGGACCTGACAAAATTTGAGCCAAAAGGCCAATGTGAACAAAGCCTAAAGTAGGCTAAAGTAGAGTATTTATCAAACCTAGTGCAAATGAGCAGTGAAACATCTGATTTGTTACTATGGACAACTGCTCCATTAAAGTTGATTTAAGGTTTTCTAGAAGACAGAGAAGCAGAAAGATTTGTACCTTTTAAAATCAGAGATGGGAAAGATGGGAACTTATGTCTTAATAAAAAAAACATCTATTACAACCTCTTTATCAGGTTTACCACATAAAACTATATGTGCAGTGCTAATCTTCATATAAAAAGCTTATGGACATGGCAGGACTAGTGCCTCTTATTCTGGTACACAGATTATCTTCCCATTACCTTTGGATAGCAATAGAGTAAAAGGCTAGTCCCAAGGGTACGTATCATTCTAAACAAACTACTTGGATTTATGATCCAAATGGATCCTTCGATATTCCTCCTTAATCTCCTGCCGAATAGTCTTAATAAGTTCCAGGTCAAACTGTGTCTCCACGTTTTAACTGCGTCTAAATGCCTTATAGCCCATTGGTGACAACGTACCTTTACCGGCATTACTGGACAGGATTAGGGAGGTAGGGCAGATGAAATATCTCTCTGCCCTTATTGACCATTAGTGTTGAGCGGCATAGGCCATATTCGAATTCGCGAATATTCGCGAATATATGGACGAATATTCGTCATATATTCGCGAATATTCGCATATTCGTTATATTCTCGTTTTATTTTCGCATATGCGAACATTCGCGTATGCGAAAATTAACATATGTGAATATTAGCATATGCAAAATTAGCATACGCGAAAATTCGCATATGCGAAAATTAGCATATGCTCATTTTCGCATATGCAAATTTTCGCGCGCCAGTCTCACACAGTAGTATTAGAGCCTTCTTTACACCACACAAGCTGGAAGCAGAGATGTGTACTGTGATGTGTACTGTGATGTGTACTGTGAAGAAGAAAAAAAAAAAACGAATATTCGTAATTACGAATATATAGCGCTATATTCGCGAAATTCGAATAATATTCGAATTGCGAATATTCGCGAGCAACACTATTGACCATACCATGTCTCAATTCTACTCGACATGGCAGCCCTTGGACCTATGGTAGGAAGAATCATATGGAGCCTGGTTAGTTTTTACTCCCTCCAAAGAATTAGACCGTGCGGATATAACTCTCCAACTCTTTTCTCCTTTTCTCTATCTTTGTTTCCTTTTACCTTGTTTCTGTTTTCCTCATACAGTATATTATCTGTTTCCTCTAGGGGTGTATTTCCTCTCTCAATAAAATCTGTAGATGGTACAATGTTTTTTTTTTTTTTTTTTGGCCTACTGGGATAGACTACACATCTGGTTTACACTGAACCACTGAATCTTTAGGCATTTTAGATACTATTATTTAAATACTCCAATGAACTACATGTTGTTTTCCTGTACGCACACATTGAGGAATATACTGCCTTCGATTTTTAATGTCATGCACATTGAATATATGATTCTGTTTTCTTTAAATTCATTACATGATGTACTTTTTGTTTTCTGTACCTCATGTGTTATATAAAAAAATTTTAAAAAATCCTTAAAACAAACAGTTATAAAAGAAAAAAAAAAGGTGAGTCCCTTAACTCCCATCTATTGGCTTGGGTACCTGCTACAAATCATGTTATGATCTTTTGCCCTGTCCTCTAATTTAGATGTGCAGGAAAGGTTGAAAAACCTTCATAATCTGAACTTGGCACACACCCCTTCTATCAGGTTGTTCTCAAATTCAACTCTTCTTCTGGGACTTCAATCACATGCTTTTCAGTACTGGACTGATAAAGGGCTCTGATCTAGAGAATTCATAACAGACTTACATTTTTTTTTTTTTTTTAGATACAATCAAAAATTATACTTTCTGAATGCTTTGGAACCAGTTTTCAGATTTCACGGTTTCCAGATTCTTTAAAAAATGTACTCCAACCTTACTAAACTATCTATAAAAATGTCTTTAGTTTAAAGCCAACTACAAAGTATTCCTTAGATAGTATTCATACTAGATTGGATAGTGACAACAATTCTCACAAAACCTCTCCACACCTTTTATATCTGGTGGGAGTTTCCTAAAGTTAAGCCTTTTGGAGACAGATGTTTAATAAGCTTTGCTCCATAACATGTGCTGCTATCTCCCAGTCACAATTAGTTAAATGAAAAAAATCCCTGGGACCTCTAAGTACATTCATAGATTTGCCACCTTTTTATTTTGGCAGCAAAATTTTTCCCTCTTCTTATGCCTTTCTTCTCTTTTCTCTTGGCTCCTTATACAATGGAGCCTTATAACATGGACACATTCTTATTATTGAGCTATTATCATATACATTGAGTGTATTTTTGCAGTTATAGCCACAACCTTGGATGGCTACACTGGTTATATCTTAAAACCTATCTTTAAAGCTAACTTGTTATATCTTACAATGGGCCGGATTGATATTCAACTACAATGTGTAACATGCCATGTTTACTGTTTTTGACTATTTTTTTTTTTTTATAATGTTTTTATTTATGAAAAAGTTACAAAAATCGTTATTTTCAGAAATAAAAAGAAAAAAATTATAAAACAGACCTTTTCCTTTTTTTTCTTTCTATTTACCCCATGTTCTCCCCCCCTTACTTCCCAGTGTCGACCAGCGAGAGAAAAAAAAAAAAAAAAAAATGATAGCTTATGATATTTAAATTTGCCATAGTTTCCATTTCTCTTGCCATCTGTGATATTGCTTTTCAGATTTCCTACAGTTAATTTCCTCATATCTGCTAACCTTTTCAATCTCTGTTATCCATTCTATCGATAGCGGGGACTCTCTTGCCATCCATTTTCTCATAATTATCAGTCTTAGGATATTCTTGAGTAGATTTCTTTTATTTTCCTGTACTAAAGGCAGTACTCCGAATAGAAAAATTTATGGTCGCCATGCCAGTTCTATTCCTAGCCTGTCCTTTATCTGGAATCGTATTTTTTCCCAAAAATCCTGCACCTTCTCACAGAACCACACCAGGTGTAGCATATCTGCTCCTTCTCTCCCACATTTTAGACAACTGTCCTTTTCTAATAATCCATAACTATGTAACTTTTTAGGGGTATAAAACAATCTATGGAGCAACATAAACTGTGATAATCTAAGTTTTTCATTATCGGATATATTAATTGTACTTTCGATCATTGTCTTCCACATTCCATCATCTAGATCTTTTATATCTTTTTTCCATTCTTTTTTGCTACGATTTGTTATCTTTCCCAGTTTTTCCTTTGCAATTATTTTGTATATTGTTGAAATCCTCATATTACTTTGTGAATTTAATAGCCCTATCAAGACATGATCTTGTACTTTCAACCTCTCTTTTTCTTTCGTGTACTTTGCAACGTGCTCAATTTGCATATATCTAAATTTTGGGATTTTTTGTGTGTTCTTCTCTTTTTGTAGTTCTTTTAACTTAATTAAACCCCCTTCGTGAAAAAATTGATAGACACATTTAAGTCCCTTCTGCACCCAGTATTCGTATTCCTCCATTTTATTAAACTCTTTTGTTAAATTTCTATTTGCCCATAGTGGTGTGAATTTTACACTACCTTTAATATTAATATTTTTTTTAAAATTTTTCCCTTTATTTGAGTGATTAATTCATCCTTTCCTGTTTCTTTATTTAATTATAACCATTCATATATATGTTTGGTGTTTATTTTATACTTAAATTTCAGGTGATCACGCAATGTGTTACCATACACCCCTGTAAGTTGTGAGATTTGAGAGGCTAAATAATATTTCCTGAAGTTTTTGCCTAGTTAAAAACCTATAAGAATAACCTATAAACCAAAAGTTACAGATATGGCTGCACCCCAGAGTTCAGTGTACCTCTTTCAGTTCCCTTTTTAATAATGTACTAAGTGTATGTTTTATTCATAGTTACAATGGTGCAAGACAGGGCCAGCTCTTGGTGAAATAAACAGCTGTTATATACATGTACAAGTCTGTAATATGCATGTATTTCTGATCTATCTAGCATTTCAGAACAGCTCCCCACTATTGAAAAAAATAAAATAAAATAATCAAGCACCAACAACCAGCCCTGCATTACCATGCACTGAACATTTCTTGGTGGACTGTGTTTATTATGTAGTGGTTTGTACAGTTATCTCAGGCCAAAATTTGTATTCATCCTTTGACTGATCTGTTATTGTGTGATGTGTGGCGCTTTAGAGATGGTTTAAAGCCTGATCCCTGGAGGTCAAGTTGTTATCATATGGTGCTTCATTAACTAACCCCTAAGGGTATTTTATGCACGTGTTCCTGGTGCTACAGTAACTTACAGTGAATTTTAGCAGCTGAGGGATTATACACTGAAGTAAATAAGATTTTCTAAAACACCATTCACTGAGTGTGGCTATTGACCATCTGGCTTCAGGGCATGCTGCCTTTTTTTAGACTACAACATGTCTGATTAGTCATGGTTTTTAGTTGGGAAAGCTGTAGCAATAAAACTCCACTGAAAAAAGTAGCATATGAAGTATCACAATATTTTTTTCTGTGTAAAAATGACAGTAATTGTGGCAAAACCATGTAAAATATGTAGCTATTTGCACATTGTCCTTTTATGGCTCTCTGCTTCATTGCCATGCCAATATGCAGTGGTTTACAAATACGTAAGCGATCAAGTTGCTGGTGTATCATAGGCCAGTGGTCACACCCAGTGGTATTATGTTGGAATTCTCATATCTAATTAGTATTTGCTTGATTTTCTTCCAGCCCAGTGGTATCTGTATTTCCTAGCTACCTTTTCAGAGGATAGGCCAATGCTGTGATGTGACTTGCCATGAAGTCAAAACAGAAAGACTTGTTAAGTGAGCATAAGCAGCTCAGTGGGTTACATAGTTATACGGCTAAATTCTGTAGTTCCTAAAGTTGAAAAAAGACAAAGGGTCTATCATGTTTAATCTATAACTTTACTGTGTTGATCCAAAAGAAGGCCAAACACCCTTATGAGGCTGATGCCATTTGCCCAATACTAAAGAAAAAAAATTCTACTCTAAATTTGGTAATTAGAAAAGATCATCATATCACTGCCCCACCTCCAGAAATCTAGTAATCTTGGCCCATGTTTGCTCTGCACCAGTCCTATAAAACAAACTCTGTCTTAAGATGATGAGCGATTTGGCTACTTCTAGCCTACAGAGAGCCTCAAAAGGACTGTGTAACACTGTGCCTTGCTGTAACATGCATAGGGTATGTGCTAGGTAAGTTAAATAATACTTTTATTCAGTATGACATGAACATTAGTGGTGTCGCTATTAGAATCACTGTCGCAGAGCGGCACAATGACAGAGCCTGGAGGAGGCATCAGTATGAGGAAAACATATAGTGGCTGAATGACACAGTGTGGAGGTGTTGGCACCATGAGGAGACCATATAGTGGCTGAATGACACAGCGTGGAGGCGGCAGCAGCATGAGGAGACCATATAGTGGCTGAATGACACAGCATGGAGGTGGCAGCAGCATGAGGAGACCATATAGTTGCTGAATGACCCAGCCTTGGGGTGGCAACAGCCTGACGAGACCATAGGGCCTCACAATTGAAAATATTGAATATATTTTTTAACATTTAAATTGAAGATTTTAAATAGATGGACCTAAAAAGTTTTATCTCATGTGCAAGCAGCAAGAGGAGACCACATGTCGGTACAGTGACACAGCCTGGAGGTGGCTTAAGCATGAGGAGACCATATAGTGGCTGAATGACACAGCCTGTAGTTGGTGGCAGCATGATGAGACCATATAGTTGCTGAATGACACAGCCTGGAGTTGGCGGCAGCATGAGGAGACCGTATAGTGGCTGAACGACACAGCCTGGAGGTGTCGGAAGCATGAGGAGACCATATAGTTGCAGAATGAGACAGCCTGGAGGTGACAGCAGCATGAGGAGAACATATGGTGGCAGAATAAGACAACCTGGAACTGGCATCAGCATGAAGAGAACATATGGTGGCAGTATGAGACAGCCTGGAGGCAGCATCAGCAGCATCAGGAGTCCTGAAAGTGACAAGGTTACATAGTGGGGTGGTGGGTGGCAATACCAGTACCCGGTGATGAAGGTGGGTGAAAAACAGAATACTTGGCATC
Organism: Hyla sarda; assembly: GCF_029499605.1. Taxonomy (NCBI): domain Eukaryota; kingdom Metazoa; phylum Chordata; class Amphibia; order Anura; family Hylidae; genus Hyla; species Hyla sarda. The sequence continues at coordinate 211,584,916 of NC_079194.1, forward strand.
ATTGGTACAGTGGTCCCTCAACATACGATGGTAATTCGTTCCAAACGAGCCATCGTTTGTCGAATCCAACGTATGTTGAGGGATTCGTGCAATGAAAAGTATAGGAAGCTGTACTCACCTGTCCCCGCCGCTCCGGACCGCGTCCCGCCGCTCCCGATGGTGTCCCCTCCGCTGGGCTCTCCTGGTCTTCTCTGTTCCTCTGCTGGGCTCTCCTGGCCTTCTCCAGTCCTCTGCTGTCTTCCGCAAGGCCTTACTGGGCCTGCGTAGCGACGTCATTACGCCGCTGCGTACGCCGTTCCTATTGGATGACGGGATGACGTGCGCAACAGCGTATTGATGTCACCGGAGGGGGCCGAGAAGACACCGGAGGACCAGCGCTGGACCCGAAGGGCACCCCGGAGCATCGTGGAGGGGTAAGTAATACTCACCGCATAGCACTTAATGCGGATAGCACTTGCGATGGCCGCGACATAAAAAAGCATCGTATGTCGATGCTGACATAGACATGCGATGGCCTCTGAGAGGTCATCGTATGTCGATTTGATCATTAGTGTTGAGCGGCATAGGCCATATTCGAATTTGCTATATTTCGCGAATATATGGACGAATATTCGTCATATATTCGCTAAATTCGCATATTCCTAATATTCGCGTTTTATTTTCATATGTGAAAATTAGCATATGCGAAAATTAACATATATCTAAATAAGCATAATCGATAATTAGCATACACAAAAATTAGCATATGCTAATTTTCGCATATGCGAAAATTTGCACGCCAGTCTCAAACAGTAGTATTACAGCCTTCTTTACACCACACAAGCTGGAAGCAGAGAGGGGTGTTCACTTTGATGTTAACTGTGAGAAAAAAAAAACGAATATTCGTTATTAGGAATATATAGTGCTATATTCGCGAATATTCGCGAAGTCGCGAATATGCGATATTCGCAAATAAAATTTGCATTGCAAATATTTGCGAGCAACACTATTGATCATATGTCGGGGCCATCGTATGTAGGGGGGGGTCACTGTATGGTTCATTGTAACCTGTAGGGGTAAAAACTCCCCCTGCAAGGCCCTACTCTCGCATTATTAATTCCCTTTTTGGCAAGTGTTACTCACCCTAAAAAAGGCGGCCCCACACAGGAAACTCTCCCTATTTCCACCTAAAAACCCTGTGAAATGGCAGTGTTTGTAGGTGGAAATAGGGAAAGGTTCCTGTGTGGGCTGACCTTTTTCGAGTAACACTTGCCAAGAAGGGAATTAATGATGCTAGAGTAGGGCCTTACAGTGGAAGTTTTCACCCCCACCGGATAAAATGGACCATACGTTGTTCCCTTACACCTTTAGAGGTCTTTGCATCACATCAATACTTGGTGGTGTAGGTGGCACATGGAGTTTTTTGCACACCTTTCCTTTTGTTTGATTAAAAAAAAAAAAATAATTGGGTACATATATTTTATCCTAAGAAAAGTTAAATGGGTTATCCAGGAAAAAACTTATTTTTATATATCAACTGGCTCCAGAAAGTTAAACAGATTTGTAAATTACTTCTATTAAAAAACCTTTCAGTACTTATGAGTGTCACGATCCCGGCTGGTAGGAGGTGGATCCTCTGTGCCAGAGAGGGATTGGCGTGGACCGTGCTAGTGGACCGGTTCTAAGGCACTACTGGTGTTCACCAGAGCCCGCCGCAAAGCGGGATGGTCTTGCTGCGGCGGTAGTGACCAGGTCGTATCCACTAGCAACGGCTCAACCTCTCTGACTGCTGAAGATAGGCGCGGTACAAGGGAGTAGACAAAGCAAGGTCGGACGTAGCAGAAGGTCGGGGCAGGCAGCAAGAATCGTAGTCAATAAGGCAAGCAGGAGGTCAAGTACACGGTATGGATAATCACAGTAACGCTTTCACTAGGCTCAAAGGCAACAAGATCCGGCAGGGAAGTGCAGGGACAGAGAACAGATATAGTCTGGGAGCAGGTGGAGCCAATCAAGCTAATTGGGCCAGGCACCAATCACTGGTGCACTGGCCCTTTAAGTCTCAGGGAGCTGGCGCGCGCGCGCCCTAGAGAGCGGAGCCGCGCGCGCCAGCACATGACAGCAGGGGACCGGGACGGGTAAGTGACCTGGGATGCGATTCGCGAGCGGGCGCGTCCCGCTGTGCGAATCGCATCCCCGACGGCCATGACAGTGCAGCGCTCCCGGTCAGCGGGACCGACCGGGGCGCTGCGGAGAGAGAGACGCCGTAAGCGCTCCGGGGAGGAGCGGGGACCCGGAGCGCTAGGCGTAACAGTACCCCCCCCCCTTAGGTCTCCCCTTCTCTTTGTCCGGTAACTGCCTCCCCTGGGATGAGGAGACCGGGAAAGAATGGAGGGTTTCCTCAACGGCAGGCAGTACAGCAGGAGTGGGAATGGGGAGGGAGGGCAGAGGGCGAGGCCTGGCACGGGGTAGTGTGACACCAGGACGGGGGCCATGGGGAGGCACCGAGGCTTGCCTGACTGGACTGGGAGGGGGGGAGAGGCACTTCTTATGGCAGGACGGCAGACCGGTTACAGGGGGAACCACAGGGTCACGGCAGGGAGTGCTGGGAACCGGTTTAAGGCAGTCCTTGAAACAAGAGGAACCCCAGCTCTTGATCTCCCCTGTGGACCAATCCAGGGTTGGGGAATGGTGTTGAAGCCAGGGTAGTCCAAGGAGAATTTCGGAAGTGCAATTGGAGAGGACCAAAAACTCAATTTTTTCGTGATGAGGTCCGATGCACATTAGGAGGGGCTCCGTGCGGTAACGCACGGTGCAATCCAACCTGACTCCGTTGACCGCGGAAATGGAGAGTGGCTTGACGAGACGGGTCACCGGGATGCGGAATTTATTCACCAAGGACTCACGAATAAAATTCCCAGAGGCACCAGAGTCCAGGCAGGCCACGGCTGAGAGGGAGGAGTTGGCTGAAGGGAAAATCCGCACGGGCACCGTGAGACGTGGAGAAGCCGACTTAGACTCAAGAGACGCCACACCCACGAGAGCTGGGTGTGTGCGTGCGTTTCCCAGACGTGGAGGACGGATAGGGCAATCCACCAAAAAATGTTCGGTACTGGCACAGTACAGACAAAGATTCTCTTCCCTACGGCGATTCCTCTCTTCCTGGGTCAGGCGAGACCGATCCACTTGCATGGCCTCCTCGGCGGGAGGCCTAGGCGCAGATTGCAATGGAGACTGTGGGAGAGGTGTCCAGAGATCTAAGTCTTTTTCCTGGCGGAGCTCTTGATGCCTCTCAGAAAAACGCATGTCAATGCGAGTGGCTAGATGAATGAGTTCATGCAGGTTAGCAGGAGTTTCTCGTGCGGCCAGAACATCTTTAATGTTGCTGGATAGGCCTTTTTTAAAGGTCGCGCAGAGGGCCTCATTATTCCAGGATAGTTCAGAAGCAAGAGTACGGAATTGTATGGCGTACTCGCCAACGGAAGAATTACCCTGGACCAGGTTCAGCAGGGCAGTCTCAGCAGAAGAGGCTCGGGCAGGTTCCTCAAAGACACTTCGAATTTCCGAGAAGAAGGAGTGTACAGAGGCAGTGACGGGGTCATTGCGGTCCCAGAGCGGTGTGGCCCATGACAGGGCTTTTCCAGACAGAAGGCTGACTACGAAAGCCACCTTAGACCTTTCAGTAGGAAACTGGTCCGACATCATCTCCAAGTGCAGGGAACATTGCGAAAGAAAGCCACGGCAAAACTTAGAGTCCCCATCAAATTTGTCCGGCAAGGACAAGCGGAGGCTAGGAGTGGCCACTCGCTGCGGAAGGGGTGCAGGAGCTGGCGGAGGAGATGGTTGCTGCTGTAGCAGAGGCAGAAGTTGCGACTGAAGATGCTGCACCGTGGTGGACACTTCCGACAGCTGGTGGGTTAGATGGGCGATCTGTCGGGATTGCTGGGCGACCACCGTGGTGAGATCAGAGATATAAGGCAGGGGAACCTCAGCGGGATCCATGGCCGGATCTACTGTCACGATCCCGGCTGGTAGGAGGTGGATCCTCTGTGCCAGAGAGGGATTGGCGTGGACCGTGCTAGTGGACCGGTTCTAAGGCACTACTGGTGTTCACCAGAGCCCGCCGCAAAGCGGGATGGTCTTGCTGCGGCGGTAGTGACCAGGTCGTATCCACTAGCAACGGCTCAACCTCTCTGACTGCTGAAGATAGGCGCTTTACAAGGGAGTAGACAAAGCAAGGTCGGACGTAGCAGAAGGTCGGGGCAGGCAGCAAGAATCGTAGTCAATAAGGCAAGCAGGAGGTCAAGTACACGGTATGGATAATCACAGTAACGCTTTCACTAGGCTCAAAGGCAACAAGATCCGGCAGGGAAGTGCAGGGACAGAGAACAGATATAGTCTGGGAGCAGGTGGAGCCAATCAAGCTAATTGGGCCAGGCACCAATCACTGGTGCACTGGCCCTTTAAGTCTCAGGGAGCTGGCGCGCGCGCGCCCTAGAGAGCGGAGCCGCGCGCGCCAGCACATGACAGCAGGGGACCGGGACGGGTAAGTGACCTGGGATGCGATTCGCGAGCGGGCGCGTCCCGCTGTGCGAATCGCATCCCCGACGGCCATGACAGTGCAGCGCTCCCGGTCAGCGGGACCGACCGGGGCGCTGCGGAGAGAGAGACGCCGTAAGCGCTCCGGGGAGGAGCGGGGACCCGGAGCGCTAGGCGTAACAATGAGCTGCTGAAGTTGAGTTGTTCTTTTCTGTCTTATCCTCCCCCCCCCCCCCCCGATGACACATGTCTCGGGAACCGCCCAGTTTGGAAGCAAATCCCCATAGCAAACCTCTTCTAAACTGGATGGTTCCCAAGACAGGTGTCACCAGAGAGGACTTAGACAGAAAAGAACAACCTTAACTTCAGAAGCTCATAAGTACTGAAAGGATTAAGATTTTTTAATAGAAGTAATTTACAAATCTGTTTGACTTTCTGGAGCCAGTTGATATATAAAAAATGTTTTTTCCTCGATTACCCCTTTAAGTTTTAGCTAATGCATATCCTCAATACTTACTTGTGGTCTGATGCAGAGGAATGTCTGAAACTGGGGGGCAGCACCTTAAATATGTTTTGCACTATCTATATTTGTGAAGTGTTTGTGTGGCACCATGGTCAATCTATTCTGATGCATCAGGCATTGATGGGTGGAAATCCTGGTTGATCCATGCCTGATTCATCTTCACAAAGATCAGTATCTCCACATTTTTCATGGACAGACGAGTCCTCCTTGAGGTTGCTATGGCCCCCGCCGCACTAAACACCTGTCTGATGGCACACTACTGGCCGGGCAGGACAGCTTTTCCAGGGCAAACTCTGCTAGTTGCGGCCAAAAATCAGGTTTGGCTGCCCAGAAATCAAGAGTATCTTCAAGGTGTGTTGGTTCAGGTCCTGCTCCAGGTCTACCTGCTGCTGAGGAGTTGCTTCACTATGCAGGTGAAGAAAGCCACTCATCAGCGACTGTAGACTCAGGCTCCTGCTGATGGAGCTGGTACTGCTCCTGCCACCCCACCCCTCCCCAGCAGCCATGGCAGTGGAAGGTGAGTGCAGAGGGCCCCCGATTCAAACCTGCGAGAGGATGGACGATGGCGCAAATAGGCATCGGCCAACTGACTACGTAGGACGTCTCTGTAGTAGCTCAGTTTGTCCTCCCTCTCAGTGGGTGTAAAAAAGGCCCCCATTTTATGCCCGGCAGCGAGGGTCCAATAAGGTGGAGAGCCAGAAATCTTCCCGCTGCCGAATGGTGACAATTTGGTGGTCACTACGCAAGCAAGTGAGCATGCATCATGCCATTTATGCAAATTACTCAGAGGAACTCCCTGCCTCCATCTCCACTTCATACTGCAACAGTGTTTCTGTCTCCCCTTCATCGTAACCCTCTAGCTCCTTTAGCTGCTCCTGCTCCTCCTCTCCTGTCAGATGACAAGAAAAACCACCCATCTCGCGAAACCTAAACTGTAGACTTGAGCACTAGAAAAATTGGAAAATTTTTTCGGTTCGGCAATATTTTCGGTTTAGATTTTTCGGATACATTCGGTATTCGGGTGTTCGGGTTGATTTTTTTTCGGATACATTCGGTATTCGGGTACATTCGGTAAATTTTAAATTTTTTTGGACTTTAGCGATCCTAAAAAATTATGGAGATACTTTTTTTATTAAAATTTCGTAAGGTACCATAAAAAAATTCAATGGATTACGGCGGATTATTATTTTTTTTTCTTTTAATAAAATGGTTAACGAGGGCTGTGGGGGAGTGTTTTTTTAAATAAAATAATTTTTCCAATGTGTTTTTTTTTTATTGAATTTTCAGGGTTAGTAGTGGAAGCTGCCTTATTGACTGAATCCATTACTAAGCCAGGGCTTAGTGCTAGCCCCAAAAACAGCTAGCACTAAACCCCAATTATTACCCCGGTACCCACCGCCACAGGGGTGCCGGGAAGAGCCGGTACCAACATACCCGGAGCATCGAAAATGGCGCTCCTGGGCCTAGGCGGTCACAGGCTCACGTTATTTAGGCTGGGGAGGGCCAGTAACAATGGTCCTCGCCCACTCTGGTAACGTCAGGCTGTTGCTGTTTGGTTGGTATTGTGCTGAGAATGAAAATACGGGGAACCCTATGCGTTTTTTTAAATTTAAATAATAAAAAACGCATAGGGTTCCCCGTATTTTCATTCTCAGCACAATACCAACCAAACAGCAACAGCCTGACGTTACCAGAGTGGGCAAGGACCATTGTTACTGGCCCTTCCCAGCCTAAATAACGCCAGCCTGTTACCGTCTAGGTCCAGGAGAGCCATTTTTGACGCTCCGGGCCTGTTGGTACCAGCTCTTCCCGACACCCCTGTGGCGGTGGGTACCGGGGTAATAATTGGGGGTTAGCGCTAGCTGTTTTTGGGGCTAGCACTAAGCCCTGGCTTAGTAATGGATTCAGTCAATAAGACAGCTTCCACTACTAACCCTGAAAATTCAATAAAAAAAAAAACACAACACATTGGAAAAATTATTTTATTTAAAAAACCTCCCCCAAAGCCCTCGTTAACCATTTTATTCAAAGAAAAAAAAAAATAATCCGCCGTAATCCATCGAATCTGCAGTAATCCTCTGCATACACGGATCTGAAACGAGAAGAAAAAAAACACAAAAAATTGGTTATGACATTTTTGGCGCTGTCCGCTGGGGAAAGCACCCATGATGCAATGTCTACCCAAACAGGGAGCCACCAATTGGTGCAAAACTACAACTCCCAGCATGTCCAGACAGCCTTTGGCTGTCTGGGCATGCTGGGAGTTGTAGTTTAGCAACAGCTGGAGTCTCCCTGTCTGGGTAGACACTGCCAGAAGGGTCTGTTCACATTATACAAAACGGACAATGTGAACAGAGCTTAAGATTAACTAGCCTTGTTCCCTTCTGTAGCTCCGCCCCATAATGACGTCATCACTAGGGGGCAGAGCTACCGGACCTGCCCGGGACTTGAGGAAAGTAAGCGGACTTCGTCTTCTGTATACACTGTATATAGCTATCTATATATAGCTGTATATAGTGTATACCGTCCAAAGGGTTAACCTACACTGTCCAGCAGTGCAAGTTAACTCTTCCCTTGCTGGGCTTGCGCATAGCGCACAGCTCAGCAAGGGGTTAAGTGAGCCAGCAATGTGTATACTGTATACACATTGCATGCTCACTGTAAGTTCTTGCTGGGCAGTAGATATGCGATGTATACCTACGGCTTAGCGTCAGCGGTTCTCCCGGTTCTCTAGCCCTGAGAACAGCTGATCCCGACATTCACATCAGGACGATCGCAGCGGGTGTCAGGAGAAGTGACATCCCTGGGATCTGTCCCTTACTGCAGGTACTAATACTCCCAACATGGAGCACACTCTGCTCCATGCTGGGAGCTGTAGTACCTGCATTAATAGACATATCGCAGGGAGTGTAACTTCTGACACCCGCTGCAATCTGTCTATTAATGCAGGTACTACAGCTCCCAGCATGGAGCAAAGTGTACTCCATGTTGGGAGTAGTAGTACTTGTAGTAAAGGACAGATGACTGCGGGTATCACTCCTGACACCCGCTGTGATGCTCCTGTATAATGTATGAATGCGGCGGCCGCTCTCCTATGGTCCCCTGCATGGCCGTATATATACACATATTCCTATTTCTCACAGAGAGCTGTGATTGGCTGGAACCATCTGGCCAATCACAGTTCTGCGTGAAATATTCATATGTGTATATATATGTGAGTGCAGGGGACCATAGAAGAGCGGCCGCCGCATCTATACATTATACAAGAGGATCGCAAGGGACCCCTGCGATCTGTCAATTAGTACAGGTAACTACTACTCCCATCATGGAAGAGTGTGTTCCATGCTGGGAGTAGTAGTACTACCTAAAAAATGTAAAAAAAAAAAAAAAAAAGTGAAAAACACGCACACACTACATTTTTATTTTTGTTGGCTACATTTTTAGTGCTTTACCCGCTCACATAAATTGATCCCTGTTTAAAAATGAATAAACATTTCATAATAAAAATGATACATTACGTTAGATACAATTTTTTCCATCACTACTGTATCTTTTTTATTATGATTTTTTATGGTACCCTACAAAATTTTAATAAAAAAGGTATCTTCATAATTTTTTAGGATAGCTAAAGTCCAAAAAAGAATAAAAAGATTTACCGAATGTACCCGAATACCGAATGTATCCGAAAAATTAAACTGTATCTGTATTCTTTTTATTATCTTTGTTATCAGAATGAATTCTTTATATTCGTTTGTGGATAATGAATGCATTCGTTATTTACAGCAAGTATTCGGGAAATAACGAATGCATTCGTTACTTTGCTATTCGTATTATCGTGGCTATTCGGGAATGTTCAAAATATGTTTTCGTGCATTCGGATCGGTCCGAATGCCCGAAAACGGTAAAATTTGGTAAATTAGAAATTTGTGCCGAACCGAATTGCACATGTCTACTAAACTGTGCTCCACTGTGCCCCTCCTCCTCCACTTCAGCCCCCACGGGGCTCATGTGGCCGTGAGATGTAGGCACCAGGTCTCCAGTGTCCTGACCAGCCATCATTTCCAACACATGTTGTAGTAAATGAAGCAGTTGAATGACATTGTTCATCCCGTAATCCTGGCAACTGACTAATAATGTGGTTTCCTCAAAGAGCCCGAGCAAATGGCAGGTGGCACGTATGAGCTGCCAATGGTTGACATTGAAGTTACACAGGGGAGTCCCCCTAACCGCTTTGATCATCAATAAATCGGTGATGGCTTTTTTCTGTTCATATAGTCGGTCCAACATATGGAGGGTGGAATTCCAACATGTGGAAACGTCGTAAATCAGACTATGTTGGGGGATGCCGTTCTGACACTGCAGCGCAAGGAGGGTTTGCTATGAGGTGTACGACTGGCTGAAGTACATGCAAAGTTTCCTTCCCATTGTTAGGATGTCTTGTTGATTGGGGGAACACTTCAGAAACCACTTGACAACCAGATTGAACTTGTGTGCTATGCAGGGTGCATGCCTCAGGCTTCCTTGTCGCAGCGCAGACAAGATGTTCTACCCTTTGTCGGTCACCATGGTTTCCATGCCCAGTTTTCGTGGAGTAAGCCATGATTCCATTTCTTGATGAATGACTTTTATCAGTTCCTCCCTGTGTGACTCCGTTCACCAATGCAAACCATGTGAAAAACAGTGTGACACCGCCGCGCCCTGCACACATGGTATTCTGGAGGGGCACTGAAACTTGTCCTTGCAGTGGAGGTTGAGAACACGGTGGAGCATGAGGAGGCGGAGTCGCACACTCTCACAGGACCAATGAAATGAGACCATGAAGGCGGAAGCGGTGTGACCTGTCCAAGTTGCTGTTGTGGCTGTGCAGGAACCCCATTCACCCAGTAAGCCATAAAGGACATATATTGTCCCTGACCATAGTTACAGCTCCACATTTCGGCGCTGCTATGCACTTTGGTACACACTGACAGGCTCAAGGACTGGCCCACCTTCTGTTCCACAAAATTGTGCAGGGCTGGTACTGCCTTCTTTGCAAAGAAATGACGGCTTGGGACTCTCCATCTCGGCTCGGCACAAGCCATCAGTTCTCTGAAAGTGCCGAGTCCACCACTTTAAAAAGGAGGGACTGCAGCACCAGCAACTTGAAATGGAGCACATTCAACTTCTGTGCCATTGGATGAGTCGGCGCATACTGTTGTCTCTTGGATATGGCTTCGCCGATGGATTGCTGGCTGAATGGCTGACTCGAAGTAGAAGCAGGAGCATCTGGAGCGACAGAAGATGGGTATGAAACACAGCTCCCTGTGGCTGAAACAGGGAGCAGCATGTCACTGGGTGATGCAGCAGGCTGGACTACCACATTGGAGCCATGGTTCTCCCAGGCCGTTTTATGGTGATGCTGCATATGTTGACACAGGACCATGGTGCCAACATCGGGACCCTGGCCACGCTTCACCTTCTGCCGACATATCTTGCATGTTTCCAAGTTAACATCCTCCGGATGCTTGATGAAAAACTGCCACACTGCCGAGTAGCTGGTAGTGTTGAGCGGCATAGGCCATATTCGAATTCGCGAATATTCGCGAATATATGGACGAATATTCGTCATATATTCGCGAATATTCGCATATTCGTTATATTCCCGTTTTATTTTCGCATATGCTAATATTCGCGTATGCAAAAATTAACACATGCGGAAATTTGCATACACAAAATTATCATACGCGAAAATTCGCATACGCGAAAATTCGCATATGCTAATTTTCACATATGCGAATTTTTGCACGCCAGTCTCACACAGTAGTATTACAGCCTTCTTTACACCACACAAGCTGGAAGCAGAGAGGGGTGATCACTGTGATGTGTACTGTGAAGAAAAAAAAAAAAAAAAAAAGAATATTCGTAATTACGAATATATAGCGCTATATTCGCGAAATTCGCGAATTCGCGAATATGCGATATTCGCGAATAATATTCGAATTGCGAATATTCGCGAGCAACACTAGTAGCTGGTTTTCCCACCAAAAGTCCGCACTGATTGACTGCTCCCACTGTTCCACTACCTCCCAGGAAGGTAGGCTGTCGTGAAGCAGGTGGTCTACCCTGGTCACGTTTGGCTCCAGACTTTCCACTTCTGCCACTATGCTGACTGCCAACGATGCTACAACCTTGCTGGCTCAGCTGCTGCCTCACGGACAACCTGCAACCTTCTTCTCCTGATGATGATGAAGCCCCTTCTGCACCCGACTCCCAAGTGTGATCGTCTTCATCATCATCGAGTTGTGTCTGCACATCACTCATGTCCCCCTCAGGTTCCTCAACAGTGTGTGCTTCAGGAGCCTGAATGCTCGCAACACCACCTACAATTGCCACTCTCCTCATCACTACTTGCCCACCTAGCGGAGGAAGTCTCCTCCACTTCTTGGCTAGGCAGTAGCTGCTGACTGTCCTCTAGTAGATCGTCCTCACTAAATAGTGGAGATGAACCCACAGTATAAGATACTTCTGTAGTGGAGGGAGCAGCATAAGACAGAGGCCATGGGATTACAGGGACTGCTCCCGGGCCATGCCAACTGAGAGTTGTGTCTGAGGAACCCACTGACTGTTGACTGGGGGTGTCATATGTCACTTGTGATGAAGTGGATGACTGTGTTAACCAATCGATGAAGGCAGATGGGTTGCTGAACGAGACAAGACCGCTAGCACATACTGGGAGCTCAGGCCTCTGGATGAGACTCCTGCTGCCACTCGCCCCTAGTCTGTTGCGACCTCTGCCTGATGAATTTAGGCCTTTGCTACGTGCACGTCCTGGCACTTCTCTACCTGACATACTTAGTGCGTCTATGAGGGGAGTACAATGCGCTCCACTACTATTAAAACAGTAGTTGTCTACAACACCAGCAGGTGTGCCCTTAAGGCTTTAACAGGAACAAAATTGTACAACACGTACGCACAAGTTACACTTAACATCAGACTCATTTCAGGTGCATGCTTACTCTTCGTCAGTAATGAAGGGTGCACATGCGCCTGAAATGCGTCTGATGTTTGCTTTGGTTGCTGTACCTGTTTTTACATGAACTTTCAATAAAGCTGGATTTATTTGACATATTGCTGAATCAATGCTTCTGTGAACACCGTTATTTGTGCATATGGCAGCTGGATCTAGCAGGAGAATTTTAAAACTGTCTGCTGCGGTATCCTTATTGTATCCGTGCCATACCCCATTCATTCCATTGAGACGAATGGAGACAGCTTGTGTCTCCAGTCAGCTGAATATCCAACCTTAAGCAGCTTTTGAACTGGACTGAAAATCGTGGTCTGCTGTGGTTTTTAGTTTTGGTCAATAGCAGAATACGGTTGGAAAATCAGATGACTGGAGTCTCACGCTGTCTAAGTTCAGCAGCTTGAGACTGGGGGGGGGGGGGGGGGTAGGTCATGAATGTGGCAGGGATACCAGAACAGGTGATTTGAAAATTCTCCCAGATCTTTCTGCCAAATGCACACTTCATCGTGTGCATGCACCCTAAGAGAAACACAATCTTGTTTTATTACCAGCACTGTTTGTTTGTATTTATTTATATATTCTTTAAATTGCTTACATCGTGAAGAACAAAGGCCAGCATACCTTAAAATGTAGGGGAATTAGGGTCAGATTTTAGGTCATCTGAAGATCAAGTCACTCAAGGACAACAGCCTATGCAACTAGCATTAATAGCTAGATCAATATTACACAAACTTTTAATATACAACTGATTATGAAGCTTCTTTCAAATGAAAGTAAATCTATTGAACATTTTGACATTGGGAATGTGTCCTTCAACAGGAAACCCATACATAAGTCAATAATCTATTATGATTTTCATCTTGGAGAAGTAGCCCATTATTTCCATAGGTCTGAGAAATCAATTTAACATTCCGTATATCAGTGTAATAATGACATCCCAATTAAAAAGAACCATCAGAAAACTAAGTTGTAATCAATGTCTTCTGATAGTATGAGAAATTGATGCCAAAACCTTTTAAATGAAAAACAGATAGGGATACCTTTTTTTCCTTAAATGCATTGAATTAGTAAAATTGTGATGAGACTTGTATCTGTTGACTGAGATATGCAGATATACTAATGCACTACGATTTATTTATATAATAAGGAAGATATAAAATAATAGTTTTTGACAGCTTTTATTGCATGAATTACAACTTTGTATTTCCTCAACTTATGAATTGATAATTAAAAACAACAGGAATTCATCTGTCTTCACCTTAGGGGTATAGTTATAGTGGGTGCAGATTTAGCTGTTATAACCAGGGTCAAAGGCCCATCTGGCCATTGGTCCATAAGATGTCACTAGTCATCTAAATGATATTTGGTACAGGGGGGCTATGTTACATATTTAGCATTTGTCACTACAATCACTACTTGCATAACACATAGAGATAAGGGAACTTTTAAAAAATTTGACTCGACCGATTTGTCAAATTTTTCAAATTTTTTCAGTTCAATCCTAATTTATTTGCGGTGAATCTATATCCTCAATAGAAGCGTAGAACACTTTGCTTTGTTCTAACACGTATATGGAGTGTGCTTGGGTAGGGAAATAATACTGTTATTCAGAATGGCATGTAGATTACAGGCATCGCTTTTAGAATCACTGCCACAGAGCGGCACAATGACAGAGCCTGGAGGTGGCATCAGTATGAGGAGACCATATAGTGGCTGAATGACACAGTGTGGAGGTGTTGGCAGTATGAGGGTACCATATAGTGGCTGAATGACAAAGCTTGGATGAGACTGAAGCATGAGGAGACCATATAGTGGTTGAATGACACAGCGTGGAGGTGTTGGTAGCATGAGGATACCATATAGTGGCTGAATGACACTTCACGGAGGTGTTGGCAGCATGAGGAGACCATAAAGTGGCTAAATGACACAGCGTGGAGGTGTTGGCAGCATGAGGAGAACATATAGTGGCTGAATGACACAGCATGGAGGTAGCAGCAGCATGAGGAGACCATATAGTAGCTGAATGACACAGCGTGGAGGTGTTGGCAGCATGAGGAGACCCTATAGTGGCTAAATGACACAGCATGGAGGTGGCAGCAGCATGAGGAGACCATATAGTGGCTTAATGACCCAGCCTTGAGGTGGCAACAGCCTGACGAGACCATAGGGCCTCACAATTGAAAATATTGAAGATATTTTTTAACATTTAAATTGAAGATTTTAAATAGATGGACCTAAAAAGTTTTATCTCATGTGCAAGCAGCAAGAGGAGACCACATGTCGGCAGCATGAGGAGACCATATAGAATTTTAGGCCCAGGCACAGCAGAATCAGTAAACCACATATTGGCTGAATGGCATAGCCTGCAGGTGGCTGAAGCATAAGAAAACCATATAATATCTAAATGGCACAGCCTGGAGTTGGCAGAAGCATGAGGAGTAGACGTACAATTTGTTTCGGCACAAATGCAAATTTATACAACTTTTACCGTTTTCAGGCGTTCGGATTGATCCAAACGCACAAAAACATATTTGGAACATTTCCGGAGGTCACATGATTGGAGTTCATTGTTATACCTTTTAGCCAATTAGCTTATTCCAGTCTTGTGAGAGTTTGCCTGGTGTTACTGGAGTGTGGAGTCACTGGATTTGCAGAAATGGACAGTTTACCTGAGGAAAACTTGGCTTCTGGCACAGGGATAACTGCAAAACAAGCTAAGGTAACACCTGCTACTTTTTTACAAGAGAGGGTCAGCAAGGCCTGCGTTAGAAATAAGCGTTAGAAATAAGCATTAAAACAAATAATGAAATAGTCCGAAAACGAAAGGGAAATTAATGATATATTTAACGAATAGATCCGAAATAACGAATGCATCCAACAGCCGAACAGTTTCCGGATAGAACCAAAACAAAAAATACATACAAATACGTCCGAAAACAGAATAAAACAAATTACTGTATCCCGAAGGTTTAACAGAACCGAAAAATGTTTTATCCGGAAAAAAAAACGAAACAAAACGAAAATTTTGGTCGTGCACATGTCTAATGAGGAGACCATTGAAATGTAAGATTTTGAAATAGAAATAGAGGATTTTGAAATTGAAATTTTAATTCTCAAGTTTTAGTGCCCCTGCCCCAGCGTTTGGTAACAAAAGACCAAATTTAACAAGGCGGCACAATGACAGAGCCTGAGATGGCATCAGTATGAGGAGACCATATAGTGGCTGAATTGCACAGCCTGGAGGTGGCTGAAGCATGAGGAGACCATATAGTGGCTGAATGACACAGCCTGGAGGTGGCTGAAGCATGAGGAGACCATTGAAATCTAAGATTTTTAAATTTAAATTTAAGATTTTGAAATTGAAATTGAGGTTTTTGAATTTGAAATGTTAACTCCCAAGTCATGTCACATGGCAGCACAATGAGAGAGCCTTGAGGTGGCAGCAGCAGCATGAGGGCCATGCCAACTGAGGGTTGAGTCTGAGGAACCCACCAACTGTTGACTGGGGTGTCATATGTCACTTGGGATGAAGTGGATGACCGAGTGAACCGATCAATCATGGCTGCTGGGTTGCTGGTCGAGACACGACTACTAGCTGACACCGGGAGCTGATGCCCCTACTCTGCTGCGACCTCTGCCTGCACCCGATAAATTTAGGCCTCTGCCAGACCACTGTGCACATCCTGGCACTACTCTGCCTGACATACTTATTGCGTATATGAGGGGAGTACAATATGCTTCACTACGCTTAAAACAGTATTTGTCTAGAACAGCAGCAGGTGTGTACTATTGGCTGCCCTTTCACAGTTTATAGACCCTTGACAGATTAACAGGTACAAAATAGTACACTACTTAGATGTGGTATGCACTTATGAGGGCAGAAAAATGTGCTACAGTACATTTAAAAATACTTATTTTTACATGTGTCCCAGATGCCAACATTCCTTTATAATCAGAAAATGTCAGAATATCTGTCACGCCGAGCGCTCCGGGTCCCTGCTCCTCCCCGAAGCGCTCGCAGCGTTTCTCTCCCTGCAGCGCCCCGGTCAGACCCGCTGATCGGGAGCGCTGCACTGACATGGCCGTCGGGGATGTGATTCGCATAGCGGGACGCGCCCGCCCGCGAATCGCATCCCAAGTCACTTACTTGTCCCGGTCCCCGGCTGTCATGCTCTGGCACGCGCTGCTCCGCTCTCTAGGGCGCGCGCGCGCCAGCTCTCTGAGGTTTAAAGGGCCAGTGCACCAATGATCGTGCCTGGCCCAATCACCCTAATTAGTTTCCACCTGCTCCCTGGCTATATGATCTCACTTCCCCTGCACTTCCTTGCCGGATCTTGTTGCCTTAGTGCCTTGTGAAAGCTATTACTGTGTTACCCATACTGTGTTCCTGACCTCCTGCTATTTCCATATTGACTACGAACCTTGCCGCCTGCCCCAACCTTCTGCTACGTCTGACCTTGTCTCTGCCTAGTCCTTCTGTCCCACGCCTTCTCAGCAGTCAGCGAGGTTGAGCCGTTGCCAGTGGATACGACCTGGTTGCTACCGCCGCAGCGAGACCATCCCGCTTTGCGGCGGGCTTTGGTGAATACCAGTAGCTTCTTAGAACCGGTCCACCGGCACGGTCCATGCCAATCCCTCGCTGACACAGAGGAGCCACTATCAGCTAGCCGAATCGTGACAGTAGATCCGGCCATGGATCCCGCTGACGTGCCGCTGCCTAGTATCGCTGATATATCCACGCTGGTCACCCAGTAATCCCGACAGATCGCCCAACAAGAACACCAGCTGTCGTACTTGACCACCATGGCACAGCAACTTCAGTCACAGCTACAGCAACTTCAGCCACAGCTACAGCAACTTCAGTCACAGCTACAGCAGCTGCAACAGCAACAACCATCTCCTCCGCCGGCTCCTGCACCTCCTCCGCAGCGAGCGGCCGCTCCTAACCTCCGCTTGTCCCTGCCAGACAAATTTGTTGGGGACTCTAGACTCTGCCGTGGTTTTCTGTCACAATGTTCCCTACATTTGGAGATGTTGTCGGACCAATTTCCTACAGAACGGTCGAAGGTGGCTTTCGTGGTCAGTCTCCTGTCTGGGAAGGCTTTGTCTTGGGCCACACCGCTCTGGGACTGCGATGACCCTGTCACCGCCACTGTACACTCCTTCTTCTCTGAGGTTCGCAGTGTCTTCGAGGAACCAGCCCGAGCTTCTTCTGCCGAGACTGCCCTGCTGAACCTGGTCCAGGGTAATTCTTCAGTAGGCGAGTACGCCATCCGATTTAGTACTCTCGCTTCCGAATTATCTTGGAACAACGAGGCTCTCTGCGCGACCTTTAAAAAAGGCCTATCCAGTAACATCAAAGATGTGCTGGCCGCACGAGAGATTCCTGCCAACCTGCATGAACTTATCCATTTGGCCACCCGCATTGACATGCGTTTTTCGGAAAGACACCAGGAACTCCGCCAGGAAAAAGACCTTAATCCCTGGGCACCTCTCTCACGGTATCCCTTGCAACCTACCCCTGTGCCTCCCGCCGAGGAGCCTATGCAAGTAGATCGGTCTCGCCTGACTCTTGAAGAGAGATCTCGCCGTAGGGATAAAAATCTTTGTCTGTACTGCGCTAGTACCGAACATTTCTTGGTGGATTGCCCTATTCGTCCTCCACGTCTGGAAAATGCACGCACGCAACCTGCTCACGTGGGCCTGGCGTCTCTGGGTACGGAGTCTGCTTCTCCATGTCTCACTGTGCCCGTACGGATTTCTCCTTCTGCCAACTCCTCCTTCTCTGCCGTGGCCGTCTTGGACTCTGGTTCTTCTGGAAATTTTATTCTGGCCTCTTTGCTTGATAGGTACTGCATCCCGGTGACCCGTCTCATCAAGCCGCTCTACATTTCTTCAGTCAACGGAGTCAAGTTGCACTGCACTGTGCGTTATCGCACAGTGCCCCTGCTGATGAACATTGGACCACATCTCGAGAAGATTGAATTTTTGGTTTTACCCGGCTGCACCTCTGAAGTCCTCCTCGGTCTGCCATGGCTCCAGCATCATTCTCCCACCCTTGACTGGACCACCGGGGAGATCAAGAATTGGGGTCCTGCTTGCCTCAAGAAATGCCTCATTTCTGCTCCCAGCCCCGCCTGTCGAGTCTCACTGTCTCCTCCTGTGCCTGATCTCCCAAAGGCTTATCAGGACTGTGCCGTGCCTCCTCATAGCCCCCGTCCTGGTGACCCTCTGCCCCCCCTCCCCATTCCCACTCCTTCTGGACTGTCTGCCGTGCATGGGCATACCCAGGACTTCGCTGTCCCCCGGAAGGAGACTCTACAGTCGCTCCCGATGTCCTCGTCCTGTGTGGAGCGACATCCCGACAAAAAGAGGGGGAGACCTAAGGGGGGGGGGGGTACTGTTAAGCCGAGCGCTCTGGGTCCCTGCTCCTCCCCGAAGCGCTCGCGGCGTTTCTCTCCCTGCAGCGCCCCGGTCAGACCCGCTGACCGGGAGCGCTGCACTGACATGGCCGGCGGGGATGCGATTCGCATAGCGGGACGCGCCCGCCCGCGAATCGCATCCCGAGTCACTTACCTGTCCCGGTCCCCGGCTGTCATGCTCTGGCGCGCGCGGCTCCGCTCTCTAGGGCGCGCGCGCCAGCTCTCTGAGATTTAAAGGGCCAGTGCACCAATGATAGTGCCTGGCCCAATCACCCTAATTAGTTTCCACCTGCTCCCTGGCTATATGATCTCACTTCCCCTGCACTTCCTTGCCGGATTTTGTTGCCTTAGTGCCTTGTGAAAGCTATTACTGTTTTACCCATACTGTGTTCCTGACCTCCTGCTATTTCCATATTGACTACGAACCTTGCCGCCTGCCCCGACCTTCTGCTACGTCTGACCTTGTCTCTGCCTAGTCCTTCTGTCCCACGCCTTCTCAGCAGTCAGCGAGGTTGAGCCGTTGCCAGTGGATACGACCTGGTTTCTACCGCCGCAGCAAGACCATCCCGCTTTGCGGCGGGCTCTGGTGAATACCAGTAGCTTCTTAGAACCGGTCCACCGGCACGGTCCACGCCAATCCCTCGCTGACACAGAGGATCCACTATCAGCTAGCCGAATCGTGACAATATCTTTATAATCAGATAATGTCAAAATAATAAAATGATACATATGTTCTCTGAAGAAAAGTATCCTTCATTAGATGACAATATGAGTATTGTGTGTTCCAGTGACATTAGCTCATCGGAGGAACAGGAAAACATGATACAACTTAATTCTGCAACTGAAGAACCACAACAAAGAATGAACGACTTAAAGCCTACTGGAACTGAGGAACTTCAAAATGGTAAATCCACCACCTGGGATAGTCAGTCAATTCCAACAGTCGGTGGTCAGTATCCAGGGGCGTAGCTAGAAATCAAAGGACTCCGATGAGAAAAATTGTTCTGGGCCCCCCTACCCCTCGACGACCCACTTCCCCAATCCCTGATGAACTCCTTACCCGGCCTTGATCGCACAAAGATAATAATGACTTACAGGCAGGGTCGGACTGAGGCCAAAAATAGGCCAAGGCATTTTAAAATAAGCAGCCCATTTTTATAGTGGGGTCCGACTGCTTAGACCCTAACCAATCACCTTGGTTCAAGTGGCCCTCCAGCTGTTATAAAGCTACAACTCCCATTATGTCTGAAGATCCTCATGCATTATGGAAGTTGTTGTTTTGCAACAGCTGGAGAGCCACAGATTGGGTCAGACAGAACACACAGTGATATCAGTGATCTGAGTGACACCTTCACTGTTGTCTTCTCTTTCTGATATTGTCCGGGTACCAGGTCTTCTTCCAGCTCCATCTTCTCTGCAGAGTCTGACACCCGGACATCATTGATTCTTCAGCTTGCCAGCAAATCCTCATTCTCTATATAAAGACTTTCATCATTATAATCCTGCCAAATACTGTGCCCCCTAAATATAATACTGCCAACCCCTGTACCCCCTGAATATAATACTACCACCCACTGTACCCTCTAAATATATTATTACTACACACTGTAACCCCTGAGTGAAATACTGCCACAAACCGTACCCTCCAAATATAACACTTCCTCACACTGTTCCCCTAATAATAATACTGTCACACAGTGTTTCTTCTTAGTCCGGCTGAATCCAACCACTGCACTGTCCTCCTCCGGGCTTCTCTGTCCCCCCCAGGACCCCTAAGTCTTTACCCAAGTCATTACCTCATGCACCAGCACCCATGACCCCCCTGGCACCCCGTTCTCAGTCTCCTTCTCATCACCTCATACACAACCACCCAGCCCCCCCCCCCGTACCCCATCCTCAGTCACCTCATCACCTCATACACCGCTACCCAGCCCTCCCCGTACCCCATCCTCAGTCTCCTTCTTATCACCTCATACACCACCACCCAGCCCCCCCATACCCCATCCTCAGTCTCCTCATCACCTCATACACCACCCAGTCCAACCCCCCTGTACCCCATCCTCAGTCAATCCCCCCTGCACCCTATTCTCAGTCTCCTCATCACCTCCTTCACCATCACCATGTCCAACCCCCCCGTACCCCACCCTCTGTCTCCTCATCAATCACTCCATCCTCAGACTCCTCATCAATGAATAACTAACACACACACCCCATCCACCATCCACGATCTCCTCATGAATTTATCCCCCCCCAGGCCCCAGCACCTGCCTCTGCCTGGTATCGATATCACAGGGTCAGAGGCAGGGATGCATCAGGGGCTTGGAGCGGAAGTACGTGCGTGCGTACCTGCGCAGAGCACGTCAACTCCCATCAGCCCCTGGCCTCCCATCATGCCCCTGACCCTGCACTGATTTTTAAAGGGCCAGTGCTCAGGTAATTAAAAAAAAAATAAAGATTGCTGGCAGCGATGGGCCCAGGCTCTCGGGCTGCGCCCGAGTGGTGGACCTGTTGCTGCAGCTGCATCGTGTAGTGGCAGGGGGGCTTGCGGGCCCCCCAGGCTATGAGGCCCGGTAGCTATTGCGACCCCTGCAACCTCTATAGCTACGCCACTGTAAGTATCCACAATTCCCTGTTCCTGCTAGTCCTTGGCAATATTCCTTTTATTACTGGTATCAACATGGCAATAATGCTGGAAGAGTAACTCAAGGATACCCACATGTTTCCTACAATACACAGTCAACAAATCCTTATAAACGGTGATTTGCATTTGCGGTGCCAAATTCCTATAATACAAACCAGCCTTACTCTGATTTCAATGGACAGATTCAATCACAGATGTATTCAGTATCTTGCCCCTTTGGTGCCAATTTGCCATACAATTATGCAGATCCATCCTCTTCTTCAAATCAGAATCCAGTGCCAAATCCATACTCTTATAGTTCTACTGGAAATACAAGCTGGCCATGGAGTTCTTGGCAATAATGAAGAAAACACGATGAAAGATGAAATAAGATGAAAAGATTAAATAAAACAATGATCTCTGGATTCAATATCTGAATTTGTAATTGCAAGAAATTTGTAGTTGACTACTTGCAGTAGTACTATTTATGCCAATGACATTTGTAGTTGTTGGCACATTTCTTAACTGTGCTAACTTTTTTGTATGTTTTTGCATTATATTATCGAAAGTTAACATGTCTCACCAGTATTTCATTTTTATAAGCAAAATACTTATTTTTATTTATTTTTCATAGAGTTTTCCTCAGGGCACTTGCTTAAAGTGTCTATAACTATTTTAAATATTTGTTTGTTAGGAGTCACAATATATGATTGTGTTGTTTTGTAATTGTTATTTATATTTGAAAGATTTATTGAGTTCAATAATTGTTGTGTGTTTGCTGTCTTGTATTAGAAAACTGAATTGACACTTTTCAGCTCTTAAGTGAAAAATGAAGTCAGCACCCTTATCATCTGTTGAGCAGCGATTAAAAAGTGAAATAGTTTAAAAAAACATGCCCTTTGAAAAAGTTTGGGGGGTTTGGGGTTTCCCAACAAAGGGGAAAAAATACATACAAAGAGGGCAGAAAAATGCATTACAGTACGCTTACAAAATACAAACACCAGCTGGTGATCACTTTTGCCTGGAATTTCACAGTATCTAGGCCCTTGACAGATTAACAGTAGTGATGTCGCAAACATAAAATTTTCGGTTCGCTAACCCCGAACGCGAACTTACGCAAAAGTTTTCGAACCGGCGAACCGAGCGAACCGCCATTGACTTCAATGGGCAGGCGAATTTTAAAACCCACAGGGACTCTTTCTGGCCACAATAGTGATTAAAATGTTGTTTCAAGGGGACTAACACCTGGACTGTGGCGTGCCGGAGTAGGATCCATGGCAAAACTCCCATGGAAATTTACAAAGTTGATGCAGAGTCTGGTTTTAATCCATAAATGGCATAAATCACCTATTGTTCCTAAATGGTTTGGAATAACATGCTTTAGCCCCCTTTAGGCAGCACATAGAGCCCCCCCTTTAGGCATCGCATAGTTAGATTCCCCCCTCTAGGCATCACATAGATTCCCCTATGTTAGGCAGCACATAGTTAGAGGTCCCCTTTAGGCAGCACATAAGATTCCCCCATATTAGGCAGCACATAGTGGGATTTGAACCCAAGGCCCCAGCGCTGCAAGGCAGCAGTTCTAACCTCTGAGCCACCATGCTACCCTTAGCATACATCTAATATCCACGGTTGCTAAAATGGACAGAAATGTCATCAGAGAGTACCAGAAAAATTAGGCACGTACACATGCCTGAAAAATTTGGTATTGTTGCAGCCGCCTCTGTAGCTGCGGCCAGAAAAATTGCAGTACCATAACAAGTGCAGCAGCAGAGGCCAGAAAAATTAGGCATGTACACATGGATGAAAAATTTGGTATTGTCGCAACCGCATCTGTAGCAGCAGCCAGAAAAATTGCAGCACCAGAAAAAGTGCAGCAGCAGAGGCCAGAGGCATGTACACCTGGCTGGAAAATTTGGTATTGTCACAGCTGTAGCAGAGGCCATAAAAATTGCAGCACCATAACAAGTGCAGCAGCAGAGGCCAAAAAAATTAGGCATGTACACATGGATGAAAAATTGGGTATTGTCGCAGCCACCGCTGTAGCAGTGGCCAGAAAAATTGCAGCACCATAACAAGTGCAGCAGCAGAGTCCCGAAAAATTAGGCATGTACACCTGGCTGGAAAATTTGGTATTGTCGCAGCCTCTGCTACATTCATGCTGCATATGATGTCACTGATGGTGCCTTCGGTGCGACTGACCAGGTTTGTCACCTCCTCAAAAGGATGCTCCGCAAATGATGTCCTAGCACCCCCGTCATACAAATATTCATTGACGGCTTTTTCTTGTTGGAGCAAGCAGTCGAACAATAGGAATTCCAAAGTGTCGGGCTGTCGCAAATCAAGCGCCTCACTGGCATGTTGTTTGGCCGCTGGATATCTGACAAGTGCGCCATGGCCGTGTAGGAACTCCTGAAATGGCCACACACCTTCCTGGACTGCTTCAGGACATCCTGTAAGCCTGGGTACTGTAACGCCGAGCGCTCCGGGTCTCTCTGCTTCCCCGGAGTGCTCGCGGCGTTTCTCTGCTTGCAGCGCTCCGGTCGGTGCTGCTGACCGAGAGCGCTGCTGCCCTGTCACCGGAGGGGATGCGATCCGCGGGTCGGGACGTGCCTGCTCACGGATCGCATCCCATGTCTCTTCTCACCTGCCCTGACCTTTCTGCTACGTCTGACCTTGCCTTGCCTCGTCCTTTTGTACTGCGCCATCTCAGCTGCCAGAGAGATTGAGTCGCTACTGGGTGGAACGACCTGGGGGTTACCTGCCACAGCAAGTCCATCCCGCTTTGCGGCGGGCTCTGGTGAATACCAGTAACCCCTTTGACTCCGTTCCCCTGGTACGGCCCATGCCATCACCTCTCTGGCACAGAGGATTCACTTCCAGTGTTCTCACCCTCCGCCAGTCCGGATCCTGACAGGTACTTGAGCACAAAGCGTTGTACGATCAGATTACACACATGTGCCATGCACGGCACAAGTGTTAACTTGCCCAACCTCAATGCCACCAACAAATTTGTTCCGTTGTCACAAACCACCTTGCCGATCTCCAGTTGTTGCAGTGTCAGCCACTGGTCCACCTGTGCGTTCAGGGCCGACAGGAGCGCTTGTGCGGTGTGACTCTCCGCTTTGAGGCAAGTCAACCCCAAGATGGCGTGACACTGCCGTATCCGGGATGTGGAATAGCACCTGTGGAGCTGGGGGGGGTGCCGGTGATGTGGAGCAAGACGCAGCAGTGGAAGAGGACTCGGCCGAGGATGTTATGGAAGAGGATGGAGTAGGAGGAGTAGAGGAGGTGGCAGCAGGCCTGCCTGCAAATCGTGGCGGTGTCACCAACTCCTCTGCAGAGCCACGAATTCCATGCTTGGCAGCCGTCACCAGGTTTACCCAATGCGCAGTGTAGGTGATATACCTGCCCAGACCATGCTTTGCAGACCAGGTATCAGTGGTCAGATGGACCCTTGCCCCTACACTGTGTGCCAGACATGCCATAATTTCCTTTTGCACAATGGAGTAAAGGTTGGGGATTGCCTTTTGTGCAAAAAAAATTTGTCCGGGTACCTTCCACTGCGGTGTCCCAATGGCAACAAATTTTTTAAAGGCCTCAGACTCCACCAGCTTGTATGGTAAAAGCTGGCGGGCTAGCAATTCCAACAAGCCAGCTGTCAGACGCCGGGCTAGGGGGGGTCTTTGAGACATTGTCTTCTTGCGCTCAAACATCTCCTTGACAGACACCTGACTGTGGGCAGATGAGCAGGAACTGCTCAGGGCGAGAGACGGAGAGGCGGATGGTTGAGAGGGGGCAAGGAGGGCAGCAGTGGTTGACCTGGCTGAAGATGCTGGACCAGGAGGAGGATGGCAGCTTTGACTTTGTGTGCTGCTTGTACTGACGTGTTGATCCCATAGGCGTTTGTGATGTGACATCATGTGTCTTCGCAAAGCAGTTGTGCCTAGGTGGGTGTTGGTCTTCTGGCACAGGTTGCACAGGTCGCTGTTGTCAGAGGCAGACACACAAAAAAATGCCACACAGCTGAGCTCTGCGATGACGGCATTCTGGTGGTGGCAACAGCTTGTGTTGATTGGCGTCCCGTCAGGCTGACCCCAGGTGCCGATGCATGCTGTCTGACTGGGCCACTAGCTCCTTGCGACGACCTCCCCCTGCTTCCAACTCGTCTCCTCCTCCTCTCTGTCTCCCCATCTGAACTTTCCCCCTCTTCTTCTCTTCTAGCGGGCACCCACGTGGCATTCATGGACACATCATCATCATCAACACCTTCACCGCTATCTGACACCTCAAGAAAAGAAGCAGCAGCTGGTACAGCATCATCATCACACCGTACGTCCATGTGTGTAATGCTGCCTGACTGAGACATATCCCTGTTAACTACATCCTCTGGCAATAATGGTTGCGCATCCCTCATGTCTTCAAACTGATGTGTAAATAACTCCTCTGACGGATCAAGTAAAGCTGCTGTGGTGCTAGTGTTGGTGGTGGTGGCAGGCGGGCAAGTGGTAGCATGAGAGGTGCCCGAAGCTAAGTTAGAGGAGGAGAAGGACGGTGCGTCAAGGTTCCGAGCGGAAGCTGTAGTAGATTGGGTGTCTTGTGATAGCCAGTCAACTAAGTCCTCAGAACTTTGGGGGTTCAGGGTATGTGGCCTCTGAACACTGGCCATTCTAGGGCCAAAGGGAATCCCAGCACCACGATGGCCCCTGCGGGGTGGTCTTCCTCTGCCTGTCATTTTTTTGGTTGAATTTGCACAAGTGTCACACCTAATGTGATTTGCACTAGGGTGACACAATTTGCCCTGCAGGCAAAAAAACTGGCAACTGTGACGTGAACTGACAGTGACGACTGATTTTATTTAACAGCCAAAAAAGTTTTTTTTTTTTTTTTATTTGCACCACTGTCACACCTAATGTGATTTGCACTAGGGTGACACAATTTGCCCTGAAGGCAAAAAAAATGGCAACTGTGACGTGAACTGACAGTGATGACTGATTTTATTTAACAGCCAAAAAAGGTATTTTTTTTTATTTGCACAACTGTCGCACCTAATGTGATTTGCTCTAGGGTGACACAATTTGCCCTACAGGCAAAAAAAACTGGCAACTGTGACGTAAACTGACAGTGACAACTGATTTTATTTAACAGCCAAAAAAGGTATTTTTTTTTATTTGCACAACTGTCACACCTAATGTGATTTGCACTAGGGTGACGCAATTTACCCTGCAGGCAAATAAACTGGTAACTGTGACGTGAACTGACAGTGACGACTGATTTTATTTAACAGCCAAAAAAGGTATTTTTTTTTTAATTTTCACAACTGTCACACCTAATGTGATTTGCACTAAGATGGCACAATTTGCCTTGCAGGCAAAAAAACTGGCAATTGTGACGTGAACTGACAGTGACGACTGATTTTATTCAACAGCCGAAACAGGTATTTTTTTTTAAATTTGCACAACTGTGACACCAAATGTGATTTACACTAGTGTGACAATGAGCAAAAAAGCTTGCCAGCGGAGTTCCCCTTATAAGCAGTGGTCCCCAACCAGGGTGGGGTCCCCAACAGAGACTGATATATTTCAGCCCTTTGAATACTGTAGTAGTTGCTTGAAGGAACTTAAGTTTTATACTGGAGTACCCCTTTTAACCAGCGGTTCCCTCCCAACCAGGGGGCCTCCAGCTGTTGCAAGACAAACGGACTGATATCTTTCAGCCCTTTGAATACTGTGGTAGTTGGTTGCTTTAAAGAAAAAAAGCTTGCCAGCGGAGTTCCCCTTTTATGCAGCGGTCCCCAACCAGGGTGCCTCCAGCTGTTGCAAAACACACAGACTGATATATTTCAGCCCTTTGAATACTGTAGTAGTTAGTTGCTTGAAGGAACTTAAGTTTGATTCTGGAGTACCCCTTTTAACCAGCGGTTCCCTCCAGCTGTTGCAAGACACACAGACTGATATATTTCAGCCCTAAAAAGGGCTTTTTTGGGTGCTGTCCTTAAAGTAGATGTTACACTAGTGCTTTAGAAATAAACTGGACCCTGAATACACCACCTAGCAGCAATCTAGCTATCGATTTCCCTATACAGCAGGAGCAGCTTCTCTGACCCTCCACTTCCTAAGCCTGCAGCATGCTGAATGAGGGTAAAATGGTGTCCGTGCAAGAGGTAGGAGGGTCTGGAAGGGAGGGACTGCTGCTGATTGGCTGTAATGTGTCTGCTGACTCACAGGGTCAAAGTTTACTGCAATGTTAAAGTATAGGGGGCGGATCGAACTTCACGTATGGTCGCCCATAAGGTCGAACAATTCGCGACATCTCTAATTAACAGGTACAAAATAGTACACTACTTAGATGTAGGTATGTGGTATGCACTTATGAGGGCAGAAAAATACGCTACAGTACACTTAATAAACATATTGGAGTAAAACACCAGCCAGTGATTACTTTTTTTTTTTTTTTTTTTGTCAATTAAGATTTTATTTGTTTTTGAATAAGGACACTTACAAAGTACCACATCAGTAAAGATATGATGACATAACAGTGATTGCCCAAAGGCAACATAAAGAAATTAAAACAAAAAACAGACAAATATGAACTAGAAAAAACTTTGATTGTGTATCAAAACAAGAAGACCTCCTTATTAGGAGGGCTTATATGGTAGTACCAGGAAGATAGGGGAGAAAGGAAGAAAGAGAAAGAGAATAGGGGGAAAGGGGAGGGGGGGGGAGACAAGGTAGGAGAAAAGAATGGTAGGGGAAGGGGGGGTGGGGGGAGGGGGACAGGAGGGAAAGGGGAGGGGGGTTGGATGTAGGGCCTAAGGGCGGCCGTTTTCTGGGCCTGCCTTGGCACCGAGAGTAGAAATATCAAACATCATAGAAGCGTAGAAGCGTATGTCAGCAAGGTAACAGTCAATAACAACAGTTACATATGGTCTTTAAAACAGAAAAATAAGAGG
The DNA here is from genome assembly GCF_029499605.1 of Hyla sarda. Taxonomy (NCBI): domain Eukaryota; kingdom Metazoa; phylum Chordata; class Amphibia; order Anura; family Hylidae; genus Hyla; species Hyla sarda. The sequence continues at coordinate 211,612,951 of NC_079194.1, forward strand.
CCATATCTAGGACAATGTAGTGAGACCTAGGGTCCAGCGGCCTAATAATATATAACATAATCAAATCAAATCAGGCGTCTCCAGGTTTAGAGGCAAAAGACAGCCAAGGACCCCAGATCTCACGGTAGGAACCATAGGTTCTCTCAGATCTACTCGTCAACTCCTCAAAACGGCACACCTGGTGGACCTTGGACTCCCACTCCGAAACAGAGGGTGGGTTGGAGTTAAGGAATTAAGGATTTGGCGGCCGACAAGAGGTGCGCTAATAATTTATGTTTATGAGGCTGGAAGGCTAATGTCGGCTTGCCAATAAGTACCATATCAGGCTGTATTTTGAAGGGGATGGAAAACAGACTACTGATTTTTAATTCTATCCCCCTCCAATAAGGCAGAATAGCCGGGCAGGTCCACCAGATATGTGTATGGGTCCCTGTGTGGGCATTGCACCTCCAACACAGCTTGGAAGGAGCCAGGCCATGAGCGTGGAGAAACTCCGGGGTTTTATACCATCTGGAAAGGAGTTTAAAATGCATTTCTTTCAATCTGACGCATCTAGAGTACCCGTGGGAATATTTCAATATGTAGTTCCTCTCGTCCGTGGATAGCACTAAATTCAGTTCCTTTTCCCAGGAGATCAAGTAACCGGGAATAGAGGAGCTGTCTATGGAGGAACAGAATTTTTTGGTATAGGAGAGTTTATGTATACCTCTCGGGGGGGACGTCAAGTCTATTTCATAGTCTGTCAAGGGTCTCAGGGGCCCCACCTTACTCCAAAATTACCTGCAACAGATATGAAGGTGGGACAGTTGTAGAAAGGACAGCTTTTGCATGGGGAACATGGAGGATAGCTCTTCCGTGGTTGGGACCCTTCCGTCCGTGAATACTTGTGCAATTGTGTAGTTCTTCAATTTGGCCCATAAAGAGCTATACGTGGGGGATATGCGGTCTAGAACAGTAGGGATGAGGACAGCAGGAAGTAAAGGAGAAGCCGGGGAGAGAGAGTAGGAGCGAGAGAAGACCACACTGAGAAGAGGCCCAAGAAAAGGAGTGAGGGGTGAGAGTGAGAGAAATTTTGTCTCCCTGGAATCCAAAGGTGGTGCAAGAAGTTAGCACCATACGCCCAACGGGACCATAGGTCCTCTCTGAACTCCGAAGGTGAAGGGGGGGGACCTGAGGGTGAACGGCAAAAAATCCACCTTCTCAGTTGGATGGCCTTGTATATCACCTGGACATCCGGCATACCTATTCCTCCTCTGGTGGGGGATCTAGCCAACAATGACCTAGCCAGTCGGAGGTTTTTTGGCTTTCCAGAGAAAGCGGGAGAAGAGTCTCCGCATGGTTAAAAAGAACAAGGACGGGAGTGCTATTGGGAGCATTGACAATTTATAAACTATCTTAGGAACCACATATGTTTGAATAACGTTACGCCTACCGATCCACGATATAAGGGGATTATCATAGTCCGTCAGTAGTTGCTGGGTGTCTGTAAGGAGGGGCTTAAAGTTAGCATCGTAAAGGCGTGTAATTGTGGGGGTTATATGCATTCCAAGGTATTTTAAGGTGGACTTGGCCCAGGGAAAGGGGGAGATATTTAGCAGGGTAGCCTGTGTGGTAGGAGGGAGCGTGACGTTAAGTAACTCTGATTTGTTCACATTAACTTTAAAATTGGAGAGGGTTCCAAATTTCTCGAATAAGGAGACCAGTCAGGGGAGCCCCCCCTCGGGATCAGACAATAAGAAGAGCAAATCGTCAGCGAAGGCCAACGTCTTAAGTTCCCCTCCTGGCGTCTCGAATCCCTTAACTTCAGGCATCTGCCTAATTTTCTGAAGCAGGGTCTCCACCACCAGAATGAAAAGAGAGGCGGATAGGGGGCACCTCTGCCTGGTGCCATTCGTTATGCAAAAGGGCGGGGAGAGGGAGTCATTAATTCGCAGAGAAGCGTAGGGGCTAGCATAGAGAGTGAATATCCCTGACACAAATGCTGGAGGAAAACCAAATCTAAGAAGGACCGCTCTCATATAGGACCAGCTGACCCTGTCAAATGCCTTCTCTGCATCTACGTTGAGAAGGACCAGTGGGAATTTTTTAGAGTGAGCAAAGTGTATACAAGAGAGGAGTTTAATAGTGTTAGTCTTCCCTTCCCTGCCGGGGACAAAACCTGACTGTTTCGGGGCTATCAAGTGGGGCAGTAGTTTTTTAATACGTAGGGATAGAAGTTTGGCCCATATTTTGAGATCTAGGTTCAGCAAGGATATGGGTCTGTAGCTACCACACTCCTCTATATCTTTTCCCTCCTTTGCTATAAGAGTAATGTGCGCCTCCTGCGCTTGTCGAGGGAGAGCGCCCCCCCTCGAGTAAAGTGTTAAAAGAGACAGTGAGATGGGGTACAGGGAGATCCAAGAATGTAGTATAGTAGCACAGGGGGAGTCCATCGGGGCCCGGCCTTTTTCCAGGGGGGAAGGACTTGATAACCTTACGGACTTCCAGTTCGGTCACCGGGGAGAGCAGTCCCTCCACCATGGAACCATCTAGTTGGGGGAGAGTTAACTCATCAAGGAAAGAGTCCTGAGCTGAGGGTACAGTCGAGGCCAAGTCTGCCCCAGCGGGTGCGGGGAGGTTGTATAGGTCCGAGTAGAGCTGTTAAAGGTGCGAGCTATGAGGGGAGTTTCAGTGTGGACCACCCCGTCTCTGTCTCTTATGCTCAATATACGCTGCTTGGCCCTCCTTTTTTTAAGGAGGGAAGACATAAGTCTCCCTCCTTTGTCTCCATGGGCATACATTTTTTGTTTATGGTGAAGGTAGGCCTTAGAGGACTGGGCATGTAGATGGGTCAGCAGCTGTTCCCGTTTGAGTTTCAAATCAGAAAGAGTGGCCTCAACCTGAGATCTCTTATGAAGCCGCTCTAGATCTGAGATGTCAGCCAACAGTCGGTCAGTCTTCTGTCTATAGGACTTTTTAAGCATGGAGCCCCAGGAGATGAGAATGCCTCGTATATAGGCTTTATGGGCTTCCCACACCAGAGGAGGGGAGGATTCGGGGATGCAATTGGTATGAAAGTATAATTTGAGGTGTTCCGTAAGGTCGGAGAGGGCTGAAGGGTTCTCTAAGATGGTTTCATTGAGCCTCCAGGTGGGCACAGGGGCAGGGAGGGTAGAGAGTGACAGAGACAAGGAAACAGGGGCATGATCTGAGACCGCAATCACCCCAATACTAGCGCCACTTACTGTTGGTAGCAGAGAGGTATGCATCAGTAGATAGTCGAGGCGTTGATATGTCTTATGCGAGTAGGAGAAAAAAGAGAAGTCACGGACGGAAGGGTTATGCAGCCTCCACGGATCTATGAGGGATAAATCAGCAAGTTTAGAGTGCAACCTAGACAGCAGCTTCTGAGATAAACCACAGGTCTTAGACGAAGAGTTTAAACAAGGATTTAAAACAACATTTAAGTCCGACCCAATGATGATGGGACCCTCCGAAAAGGCTTTAAGAGCGGACAACATGTTAATGAGCCATGGCACCTGGGCGTAATTCGGGGCATAAAGGTTCGCAAGTGTATAAATGGAGTTAAATAATCGAATTCGAAGAAACAACGCCCTGCCTTCAGAATCTGTATGCTGGTGGAGTATCTCTACTGGCAGGGATGAGCTAAAGGCTATCCGAGGCCTTTCGACGCCGAGGAGCCATGGCACGAGTGAAACCATTGTGAGAAGTAACGGGTTGGGAGCCCCGGTATCCTGTCTCTTTTAAAGTGTGTTTCCTGAATGAACGCAATGGAGGTGTGAAGACGCCTGAGGTGGTCCACAACATGGTGGCGCTTCTCAGGGGTGTTCAGCCCCCGCACATTGAATGACACTAAGTTGATGTCTGACATTTTGATACTTATCTAACACAACTGGCGGTAGAGGATGGAGAGTATACAAAGAGAGGGGAGGAGAAGAGGGGGGGGAGGGAAAGGGAGCGTAAGTGAGGAGAGGTAAGGAAGCGAGAAAGTGAAGAAATAAGCAAGTGTGGAGGAGGGGGGGACGAGAGAGTGGGAGGGGGGGAAAGAGGGGGGGGAATAGATCAGGTAGGTATATCAGGTAGGATATCACTCAGAAGAACCTCCAGGAGGCTAAGTCCGAGTGAAAGAAGGGGGGGTACAACAAGACCTAGTCTGAGTGTACCAGAGAACCAAGCCTTTTCACACTGAAACGGTCAAGCAAAGGCAGATACTTAAAACTTAAAACTTAGGCTGACATGACAACATGACTAACGTGTGTCAAACAGTGGGTGGAACCCTATAGGAGCAACAAGGATGCACAAGTCCATATATCCAGAGCAGGGGCAAGAAGTAGAGAATTAAGGGAGGGAGGGCTAGGAAGTTAGGAAAGAGGAAAGGAATGGGGCAGAGGGAGAGGAAGGAGGGGAGGAAGTAGGGAGGAGGGGGGGTGGGAAATGAAGAGGGGGGGGGGCAGAGGCAGGGGTAAAAAAAGGAAGGGTAAAGGCCGGAGTAGGTGGGAGAAGAGAAGAAGTCGGAGGGGAAAGGAGGGAGGGGGGGGAGCAAGAGGAAAGAAAGTAGGAAGTAATGGAGAAGCAAAGGGAGAAGCAAAGGAGGGAAAAGCAGTGAGGGGAGAGGGTTAGGGGGGGGAGGGGCGGGGACCGGAAAGAGAGAGAGAAGAGGGGAGGGAGGGAGGAGAAGGGAAGGGAGGATGGGGAGGGGTGGGAGGGGAATGCATTCCAAAATACAAATACAGTGTAATGCAAGGTACTGAAATAAGGATTTGATAAGCCAGGCAAAGAAAATAAAATAAAGCAGTGAATGGGGTTGAGGAAAACACTATTGTAGAGAGGAATGGGGCCGACCACCTCCAGAGGGGAAGTCCAGATCTGGGAAGGTTCAGGGAAAGTTCCGGAGGGAGTCCAGCGAAGAGAATCAGTGCAAAGTCCTCCTGTAGGATGAAGCGTCTGCGAAGAGAGTGTTATAAAATAAAGGTGGGGGGGTGGGAGGGGAGGGGGGGGGGGCATAAGAGGGGAAGGGAGGGGGGGGAGTTCAGGTCCTATGTATGGTGTAGCAGAAACATCACAAGCAGTGGGTGAGGGGAGAGAGGTAAACAAGCATCCGTAGAGTGGGAAACCCTAGGGATAAGTGTTCCAAAGCAGTTCCATATTGCTGAAGAGTTCAGAATGGGATCATACAGGGCTGCTACATCCTAGCATAGGAGGAGGGGGAGGGGGAGGGTGTGTGGGGGGGGGGTGTCGGGGAGTAATGGACTCATGAATTACAGTATCTCGTCACCGGTGCCACCAGGGGTAAAACGTTAAGCACACAGCGCACTGGCGAACAGGTCCAGAAAATGGAAGGTAACTGTGGGGTTAATCAATAGCAGATGATCCTCATCAGGGGGAGAGGACAGCTCAAAGCCCTCACGTAGAGGGGGCGAATAAAAGACTCACTGTGCTCCCTCAGCAGGTCAGCGTGGCGGGGGACCATCCTTAACAGGCGTCTTCTTGTGCTTATTGCCTTTGGTGCGGGAGACGATCTTCCATTCCTCCGGTTTCGGCAGGGAAGGTAGCTGGGTTAGATTTGACACCGGGAGCCAGGAGGGTATGTCCAGCGGTTCCATCTCCAGGATAGGCCAAACTCGGTCTAGGTCAGATGGCGCCCGGATAGTGAGTCTCCTGCCCTTGAAGTTAATGGACAGGCCGAATGGGAACGCATAGCCACGCATATTGGACATCCCTCTCTCTCTCAGCTTTTCCAGAAGCGGCCGTAGAAGGCGCCTTTTTGCCAGCGTAGATGGGGCTATGTCTTGGTATAGAGCGATGTCAGCTTCCCCATAGCTAATCGGCTGTTTTTCCCTGGCGGCCCGGAGAATGTCCTCAGTGTCCACATAGGACAGTAGCCCACATATCACATCCCGGGGGGGATCAGTCGTCTTCGGTTTCGGCTTGAGGGCTCTGTGAATCCTCTCAATGACCACTTTTTTTGCTCTATCAGGGCCCAACAGGCCGGCGAAAATCTCACCCGCAACATTCCGGAGCGCCTCCGCTGCCCAGGACTCCGGTAAGCCTTTTAGCCTTATATTCTTCCGGCGGCTGTGGTTTTCCTGGTCTTCTATGAGAGTGTAGGTGGAATTCAGGTGGGTCTCCAGGAGTGACGTGCGATCCACCATAGCAGCTGAGTGCACAGAGAGGGTTGCGCATGCAGACTCCAAGGCCTCGGTCCTATGACCAATCCCCAATACTTCAGACTTTATCTCTGCTAGTTCGGTCAGGACCGGTTTCAACGCCTGAGGTAAGGCTTTTTTCATGAAGGACTTCAGGAATTGCTGGGTAAGAACTGCCGACGTGTCCTCCTCGGCTTCACTCTCGGCCTCACAGTCGTCTCCTGGGTCTCTGAGTGGGGTAGTCTCATGCGCCATCTTGGCCTGCCGAGCGGGAGATACACCACCCTTTTTCTTGAAGAATTTCGACATATCAGCCTGATTCCTACCTGGTTTGGGCGACTCTCCAGGGTCTCCAGGTACAAGCTTGCCGTATTTGACCATTTGTAGGGGAAAATCAGGTAGTTAGAAGGCTTGATTCTCCGGTCAGACGAGAGAGCAGCAGGCTCACGCGTCCATTCCTATCCGCGGCTAGGCTCCGCCCCCTCGCCAGTGATTACTTTTGCCTGGACTTTCACAGTATCTAGGCCCTTGACAGATTAACAGGTACAAAATAGTACACTACATAGATGTACGTATGTGGTATGCACTTATGAGGGCAGAAAAATTTGCTACAGTACGCTTAATAAACGTATTGGCTTAAAACACCAGCTGGTGATTATTTTTGCCTGTCCTTTCACAGTATGTAGGCCCTTGACAGATTAACAGGTACAAAATAGTACACTACTTAGATGTACGTATGTGGTATGTACTTATGAAGGCAGAAAAATGCGCTACAGTGCGCTTAAAAAAGTATCTGAGTAAAAACACCAGCCGGTGAGCACTTTTGCCTGGATTTTTATAGTATCTAGGCCCTTGACAGATTAACAGGTACAAAATAGTACACTCCTTTGATGTATGTACGTGGTATGCACTTATGAGGACAGAAAAATATGCTACAGTACACTTAATAAACATATTGGAGTAAAACACCAGCCGGTGATTATTTTTGCCTGGACTTTCAGAGTATCTAGGCCCTTGACAGATTAACAGGTACAAAATAGTAAGCTACTTAGATGTACGTATGTGGTATGCACTTATGAGGGCAGAAAAATGCGCTACAAATGCGGTACAGTACGCTTAAAAAATATATATTTTTGCACAAAACAAGCAGTACATAAAGGTGCTGCAGTAAAAAAAAGCTGTGTACTAAACACAAAATTGCACTATGTCAAAGACTATTAGGAACGGACTGCTGGGTATTAAACCGTTTACAGACTAGTATAACCAGCAGATGATTTGTTGTGGAACAAAGACACAGAATTACGCTGAAAAATGTATCCTGCCTCCTCTGCTAAGGTTTATATAGTTGAGGCAGCTTGCTGAAATGTATGAGGCAACACACAGCTATCTGCCCGTCTCTGTCATACAATGCTGAAGAAACTGACTGGGAGGTTAATGGCTGCAGTAAAAATCGACTCTGTCCACAAGAACACTGATGTGACTAGGAGGTGAAACGCTGCTGGAATGAGCTTTTCTGTGTAACATACACACACAGCGATGTCCATCCTATCTCTATAAAGTGTAATGAATGATATGACGAGTCGCAAAATGGCTGCCGAAAATAAAAGTCTATGACATCACAGGGGTGACAGGCTGCATGGGATTCAGGGTCATCTCACCTACTTCCCTTCCCGCCTTGCCTTCCCAACTTCTCAGCGTTCATTGCCCCATGTACTGACATGTGGATCTGCCATTTCAGATGCCCTGGAGCCTGGAACATAGTAAATGGAGTTTAATTAAGCGATTCACGCAATAGAATCACGACAATATTCGTATTCATTGTGAATCGAATATTTCATGAAATTTGTAACAGATTTGGGTTTGTCAGCTTCGATTCGCTCATCTCTAATAACACATATAGAATGTCTTATCAGACATTTTTTGTTCATCTTCTTTTTTATGAGGTCGCTATAGTTGAAAGCTCCTGGCATCTGCTCTTCTATAGGCAAGGGTCTTACAGAGCGGCCGCAGCATGAAGCCAAAGTCCCACCCACGTGTGGTGGCCAATAGTTGCATCATTTTGCTGGGAAAATTGTTGAATCATAGGTAAAATGATACACCCATTGGGTATTGAGTCAATAATCCATAAAACTTTATCCTCACCTTTCATAAATATAATATAAAAATGTAGGTAGCCTGACCAAGCTAGCATTTGAAAATGTAGAGCAGTGTTGCTCAACCACGATTCTCAAGTCCCCCCAGCAGGTCATGTTTTCAGGATTTCCTTAGTCTTTCACAGGTGATATAATTATGGTCACTGAATCAGGCATCATCGGCATCATCACAGTTATATCACCTGTAAAAGACTAAGGAATGCAGAAAACATGACCAGTTGGGTGTAATTGAGGACCGCTCTTGAGAAACACTGATGTAGAGAGGGTGAACAAGTTGCTGACTGAGATTATCCTACTAGTATGACAAGCTTTACTGACTCCATCAGGTGGCCTTTACATGGCACTTAGGCTTGCACTAATGTACCCATTAGGGTTACATCGGGGAGGGATAGAGTGCAGCCCTGATTTGCCCACTCCCTCTATCCCTGCCTACTTGTGTACGCAGTACCTTCCTAAATAAGTGATGGACAGCCAGGAGGGAACGGAGTACAATATCAGAGAGCCAAAGAGTAGTCAAAAGCCAAGCAAAAAGTTGCAGAACCAGTTAGACAATAAATATTCAGAGGTTGCTAGTTTCAGTCACAAGAACTTTCACAGGCAAGGCATAATTGAGAAAGACTTTCTTATATATCCCTGTGCTGCTAGCAGGAGGATTCTAATTGACTCAGCAAGCCAGAGCACAGTAGCATAGTCTCAGCAACAGAATAAACTACAGAGCTAGAAAGGATTAACCCTACAGGTTCTGGCAGAACCTGTCATCACAGTTAGTCTTTGAAATTATGCTGAGAAGCAGTAAAATTATAGTACAAGTAGTCCTAGGTATGTAAGTATACATGATCTGGCCTCTACTTGCTAATATTTATGCAATCTGCATGTATTTTCAGATTGTCTATTTCAGGAAAAATTCGATTTGCAATGAATGTGAATATCGTCCCGACTCTATTGCGCAAATTGCATCATTAAACTCCGTTTAGTGCGGTCCAGGCTCCAAGACATCTTAAATGGTGGATCCACATGTGAGGACATGGGGCAAGGAATCCTGAGAAGGTGGATACAAGGGTAGGCGAGATGACCCTGAATCACATGCAGCATGCAGCCTATCAGCAGCCAGCCACCCCTGTGATGTCACAGCCCTATATAGGCAGCTATTTTGAGGCCAGTCACTTCAGCCTTTTATTGCAGAGAGATAGAGAGGGACAGACAGCGCTGTGTGTTGCACAGAAAAGCATTTTTCCAGCAGCGATTCACCTCCCAGTCACTACAGCATTCCATTACAGAGAGGGACAGAGAGCAGTGTGTGTGTTGCACAGAAAAGCATTTTTACAGCAGTGATTCATCTCCCTGTCACTACAGCGTTCCATTACAGAGAGGGACAGAGAGCACCGTGTTGCACAGTGTGTTGTACAGAACAGCAGCGATTCACCTCAAGCCCAAATCCTGCCTTGAAGGGAAGGGAGTGAGATTAAAAGAGAGAGTGCAATTTTGGGTGTAGTACAGTGACTGTGTGCTACAGCACTGGTGTGTACTGCTGGTGTTGTACACAAATACTTTTTTAACCTGTTCAGGACGCAGGGCGTATGCATATGCCCTTCATCCCGAGTCCTTAAGGACGTAGGGCGTATGGATACGCCCATGGGAATTCTGGTCCCCAACGCTAGCTGGTCGGGGACCGGACCAGGATGCCTGCTGAAATCATTCAGCAGGCATCCCGGCACATCGCCGAGGGGGGTCCTGAGACCCCCCCCATGTCGGTGATCGCAGGAAATCGCATGTCCATTCAGACATGCAATTTTCTGCTTTTCTGGGCTGATCGGGTCTCTGGTGACCCGATCGCCCGGAAAAAAGGGATGATCGGAGCTGTCAGTGACAACCCTGATCATCCTAAGGGATCCTAAGTTGCAGTGGTGCCACCCCTCCTATCCCCTGCCATTAGTCAGCAATGAGTACTGACCAATGGCAGTTGAAGACGGGGGGTTGCCATGGAAACCCCCCGCTCTACCCACCCCTGGATGTCGGGCAGAACGCTGGGAGAAGATGGCAGCCGGTACCTGAGAAGAAGATGCGGTGGGGACCGGCGATCATCGGTGGCATCAGCGGAGATCAGCGGCGCAGGTATGGAGGAGACGGCGTGGAGCATCAAGGAAGGTGGCAGTTAAGCGACGTTTACTGCTGGCTTCCTAGTGGTTGCTAAACTGTAACTCCCAGCATGCCCAGACAGCCAAAGGCTGTCTTGGCATGCTGGGAGTTGTAGTTTTGCAACATCTGGAGGATCACGGTTTGGAGACCACTATTTCAGTGGTGCCCAAACAGTAGCCCTCCAGACGTTGCACAACTACAACTCTCAGCATGCCTAGACTGCCCAGGCATGCTGGGAGTTGTAGTTCTGTAACATCTGTCCCTTCAGATTTTGCAATTTTAACAGAAAATTTTTTAAATTGCTGCTATACTTTGAAGCCCTCTAATGTTTTCAAAAAGTAAAAATACGTCCATTTCATGATGCCAACATAAATCAGACAAATTGTATTTGTGAATCAATATAACATTTATTTGGAATATGTATTTTCCTTACAAGCAGAGAGTTTCAAAGTTAGAAAAATGAAAAATTTTCTAAATTTTCATAAAATTTTGGGATTTTTCACCAAGAAAGGATGCAAGTAACGACAAAAATTTACCACTAAAATAAAGTAGAATATGTCATGAAAAAACATTATCAGAATATTTGGTAAAAGCATCCCAGAGTTGTTAATGCTTAAAGTGACAGTGGTCAGAATTGCAAAAAATTGCTCCATCCTTAAAGGGGTACTCCGGCGCTTAGACATCTTATCCCCTATCCTTTGGATAGGGGATAAGATGCCTGATCGCGGGGGTCCCGCTACTGGGGACCCCCATTATCTTGTACGAAGCACCCCATTAGAATCAGTCCCCGGAGCGTGTTCGTTCTGGGTCTGATTACTGTCGATCACGGGGACGGAGCAAACCTATGGGATTGTGTGTGCAGTATCACGGGGGTCCCCAGCGGCGGGACCCCCGCGATCAGGCATCTTATCCCTTATCCTTTGGATAAGGGATAAGATGTCTAAGCGCTGGAGTACCCCTTTAAGGTGAAAATGAGCTGCGTCCTTAAGGGGTTAAGTGTACTGGAGTGCACTGTCCTCCCCTCATAAGTGCATACCACATATGTACATCTAAGTGGTGTACTGTTTTGTTCCTGTTAAAGTCTTAAGGGCCTAGATACTGTGAAAGGCCAGCCAAAAGTATACACCGGCTGGTGTTGTACACAAATACTGTTTTAAGTGTACTGGAGCGCATTGTCCTCCCCTCATAAGTGCATACCACATACGTACATCTAAGTGGTGTAATATGTTGTTCCTGTTAAAGTCTTAAGGGCCTAGATATTGTGAAAGGCCAGTCAAAAGTACACACCGGCTCTTGTTGTACACAAATACTGTTTTAAGCATACTGGAGGGCATTGTCCTCCCCTTATAAGTGAATACGTACATCTAAGTGGTTTACTGTTTTGTTCCTGTAAAGTCTCAAGGGCCTAGATACTGTGAAAGGCCAGCAAAAAGTACACACCTGCTGGTTTTGTGGACAAATACTGTTTTAAGCTTAATAGAGCGCATTGTCCTCAGAGTTCCCCTCACTCAGGTTTATGGAACGGACTGTTGCAGAATTGTCTACAACTTAAACTGCCCTCCCTTTTAAATCCATCGTTTATGACCTTGTCACATATAATACTACCTCTTTTTTTATAGCACTTTTATCTCATATTTTAGAGTTTTTTGAAGTTTGTGTTTTTTGCACTTGTATATTCTGTAATCAAGGCTGTAACTCTAATGAGGCGAGGGAGGCACTGTTGCAAGGGGGGTCCAGAATACATTACACTGAGGCATTGATTCCCAACCAGGGTGCCAGGACACTATGGTGGGAAATATGGCGCTAACATTTTGTGATTTTTCTGCCCAGGCTTGCGCACCTGCGAGTCACAGGCGTGCAGGCCAGGCGGGAGTGAAGTCTGTTTGTAGAGCTGAGACGGGTGAAGCTGCAGCTCCAATCTTTGTGTATCCTCCCTCTCCTGTGGAGCAGCTCTGGACTCTGGATTCTAACTGGTCCCTCAGCAGAATGGTGTGGATGGAGGGAAGGATCAGAGGCAGCCCTGACAGAGGCCTACTCAGCTTCACCCTTCTTTCACTCCTCTACACCTCTCTGTCAATAAAGCTGTTATTGTTTGCATGTGCTGGATCATCGCTTGTTTGTTTCGAATTGACTTGCCCTGCCGGGCAAAGGATCCGAGCACATCCTCGAGGTGGTGAGCTGGAATTTCTTTGTTTGATGTTTGCACAAGACCCCTCTACACCCCTGTCTCCCATGTGGGAGGGGCGGGAGGCATTTAAATGAGACTGGAAACATTAGGGGAGATTTATCAAAACCTGTGAAAAGGAAAAGTTGCCCATAGCAACCAATCAGATTTCTTATTTCCTTTTGCAAAGGCCTTGTTAAAAATGAAAGAAGCAAGCTATTTGGTTGCTATGCGCAACTGGGCAACTTTTCTCCTGAACTGGTTTTGATAAATCTCCCCCTTGTGTGTTGTGGGAAGGCTGGTGGCATTGTGTTCGGAGGAGGCTGGAGCCATTTGTAGGGAAAAGGGAAGGAAAATGCTGGAAAAGTGCAGAGCCTAATATTAATATGTTTGTATTGCAGGTTCCATGATGTCCTGTGCCAGATGGGGAAGAAAAAAAAGAGAATGACTGATTGTTCGGTATGGGTGACCCGCAAAAGTTTTTCTCTTTCCAAGGGGTGCCCCAAGCCAAAATGGGGGGGGGGGGGGGGGGGGCGGTGCATGATTTTCTGTTTTCGCCTCAGGAGCAAAAAAGAGCTAGCTACAGCTCCGTCTGTAATGCACATCATGTAACGATGTTTAGCCTTGTAGTTTGCAGACTTTGTTTAAAGATGTTTTATAATTTATTAAAAGTGACTTGAAAATGTTTAAAGAAAATTTTATTTAATTAAAATAAATAATTTCTATACAAAAAAGCCAGGTAAGAAGTCCAGAATGGAAGGTAACTCTTGTTACTACATTCTCATGGCAGAGAGGACATTTCCAAAAGAATCTGCATGTCATACTGAATAACAGTACTATTTCACTAACCCAGCACACACCCTATGCGTGTTAAAGCAAAGCAAAGTTTTCTACACCACTATTGAGGCTCTCTGTAGGCGAGAAATAGCCGTTTTTAAAAGTGATTTGCCTTGAATAAATTGGGACCAAAACAATTTTTGGGGGGAAAATTCAGAGAATCGACCGAATCAAATTTTTCAAAAAATGCGCTCATCTCTAATAGCGGTGTTTGATTATAGTTTTAGCTTATATTTTGCTGCTTCTGTGTATGCTTTCATTCAGCCTGATCTACAGTATCTACTCATGTATATGTTCAGTGTATAAACTGGTGCTATTTTAATATACCATATGTATGTTATACTTTTTATATCACTATTGCTAAATAAAGATTGCTATTTTTATGTTGTTAGTGTATTATTATTTTGTTGCATATTAAATAAAGAGGGATCTGAAATCCAAGGACCATGGCAGAAAGATGAAACTGGATTTAACCAGGTATTTTAACTAAAGATTTTGCATATATTTGTAACATTTTTAAGAGGAATTGGATGGTTTCATTTTCAGATTGATATTTTCTAATGAGACCTAACTGTTATGTATTCTAGCAATAGAAATGTATTCCCTCTCCACAGGATATAAATAATGAAATAATTATTATTAAAGGGGTATTCCACAGGACAGGGCACACCGTGTGTATGCGAATGGGACCTGACTCTCCCGTCTAAATCGAACAGTGGGTCAGCACACACTCTATTCATTGTCTTTGGGAGCGCTGGAGAGTACAATGCTCAGGTATCTCTAACACTCCCATAGACAATTAAATGAACTGTGTGCTGGGGGAAAGTCAGGACTAGAGATGAGCGAATTTTAAAAAAAATTGATTCAGCTGATTGGCCGAATTTCCCCCCAAAATTAGTTTAGATTAGATTAGTTTCAGTCCGAATTTATTCACGGCAAATTGCTATTAAAAACAGCTACTTCTGGCCTACAGAGAGCCTCAATAAGAGTGTAGAACACTTTGCTTTCCTGTAACACACATAGGGAGTGTGCTGGGTTAGTGAAATAATACTGTTATTCAGTATGACCTTCAGATTAGAGGGGAAGCTATTAGAATCACTGTTGCAGACAGGCACAATAACAGAGCCTGGAGGTTGCATCAGTATGAAGTAGTGGCTGAATTACACAGCGTGGAGGGAGTGGCAGCATGAGGAGACCATATAGTGGCTGAATGACCCACCCTGGAGGTTTCAACAGACTGATGAGATCATAGGGCCTCACAATTGAAAAGATTAAATATATTTTTTAACATTTAAATAGAAATTTTCAAAAAGATGAACCTAAAAAGTTTTATTTAATGTGCCAGCATGAGGAGACCACATGGTGGAACAGTGACACAGCCTGGAGGTGGCAGCAGAAAGAGGAGATCATATAGTGGCTGAATGACAAAGCCTGGAGTTGGCAGCAGCAAGAGGAGACCATATAGTGGCTTAATGACATAGCTTGGAGGTGGCAGCAGCATGAGGAAACCATATAGTGGCTGAATGACCCAGCCTGGAGATGGCAACAGACTGACGAGACCATAGGACCTCACAATTGAAAAGATTAAAGATATTTTTTAACATTTAAATTGAAGATTTCAAATAGTTGAACCTAAAAAATAAAATATTTAATATGCCAGCAGCATGAGGAAGATCCCACACAATTTCCTCCAATATAGTCAGAGAGGCGCTTGAAACTAAGGGGAAGATAAAACTTCTACTTTATTCCCATAATGCAACACGTTTCGCTGGGGTTCCGCTTCATCAGGCTTCAACATGCCTGATGAAGAGGAACCTCCGCTAAACACATTGCATTATGGGAATAAAGTAGAAGTTTTATCTTCACCTTGGTTTCAAGAGCCTCTCTGACTCTGCCTATATTGGAGGAAATTGTGTGGGATCTTTGTCTGTTAAAGATGGAGCGGCTGCTGGAATCTCATACTATTTGCATTCTGATCCATGGTTGTATTTGGACGCAGTACAACCTCTCTTGGTAAGCGCATATTCACATTCTGCGTTACCCATATACCTTGCAATATCACACTACGGAGCGCATCCTGCTTTGTTTTTTTATTCTAACAGCATGAGGAGACCACATGGCGGTACATTGACACAGCCTTGAGGTGGCAGCAGCAAGAGGAGACCATATAGTGGCTGAATGACACAGCCTGGAGTTGGCAGCAGCAAGAGGAGACCATATAGTGGCTGAATGACACATCCTGGAGGTGGCAACAGACTGACGAGACCATAATGCCTCACAATTGAAAATATTAAAGATATTTTTGACATTTAAATTGAAGAAGTTTTATTTAATGGGTCAGCAGCATGAGGAGACCACATGGCGGTACAGTGACACAGCCTGGAGGTGGCAGCAGCAAAGGGAGACTATATAGTGGCTGAATGGCACAGCCTGGAGTTGGCGGCAGCAAGAGGAGAACATATGGTGGCAGAATGACACAGCCTGGAGCTGGCATCAGCATGAGGAGAACATACGGTGACAGTATGAGAAAGCCTGGATCTGGCATTAGCATGAGGAGAACATATGGTGCCAGAATGACACAGCCTGGAGCTTTCATCAGCATGGTGAGAAAATATGGTGGCAAAACGAGACAGCCAGGAGGTGGTATCAGCAGCATTAGGATTCCTGGAAGTGACCCGGTGACAGAGTGGGGCGGTGGGTAGAAATACCAGTACCCGGTGACGAAGGTACTGTACAATACGCTCCACTACGTTTAAAACAGTATTTGTCTACAACACCAGCAAATGTGTACTTTTTTCTGGCCTTTCACAGTAACTAAGCCCTTGGTACTATAACATGAACAAAATGGTACACCACATAGATATATGTACGTGGTATACACTTATGAGGGGAGTGCAAAATGCTCCACCACCCTTAAAACAGTATCTCTACAACACCAGCAGGTGTGTACTTTTGGCTGTCCTTTCACAATAACTAGGTCCTTAGGACTATAACAGGAACAAAATGGTACACCATGTATATGTATGTTCATGGTATGCTTCACTACGCTTAAAACAGTATATGTTTACAACACCAGCAGGTGTGTACTTTTGGCTGGCCTTTCACAGTAACTAGGCCCTTAGGACTATAATAGGAACAAAATGGTATACCACCTATGTACGCACAGATTGCACTTAATACGCTCCGCAGCCTGTATTAGGCACTAATAGCAGGTGATTCTTTTAGTGCTCTGCTCACCCTCACTGGCTGGCTACCATTAGCTTTCCAGTTGCTGTACACACAAGTGCTGCAGCACAAAGTCGCTGTGTACTGCACCCAAAATTGCACTTTCTCTCTCAATCTCTCCCTTCCCTATCAGTGCTTTTAGGCTGGATTTGGCCTTGAGGTAAATTGCTGCTGTAATACATACAAAATTGCCCTTTCTGTCTCAATATCTCTCCCTTCCCTATCAGTGCTTCTAGGCTGGATTTGGGCTTGAGGTGAATCGCTGCTATAATTTTTTTTTTCTGTGCAACACACACTGCTCTCTGTCCTTCTCTCTCTGCTTTTCACAGCGGCGTCTAAAGGTGCCTTTATCCCATCCCTGGTGGTCCAGTGGGGTGGATCGCCCCCCCCCCCCTACAGATCAATCACGGGGGCGATGCACTGTGGAGGTAGCCGGAGGGCTTACCTCTCCTTCACTGTCGGCTCCGGCACTCAGAATGATAAAGCCTGGCAGGACCAGGCTTTATCAATCAAGTGCAGAGCACACAGATATGTGGTTCTATGGAACCACATTGATCTGTATGAGAAATCAAATGATTCCTCCCAAAAGTCCCCTAAGGGTCACACACACACACACATTAACCCCTTCCTTATTAAAAGTTTAAATCACCCCCCTTTTCCCAAATTTCATATAAAAATATATAAACATAATAAAAATAAACATATGGGGTATCGCCATGTATGTAAATGTCCGATCTATAAAAATATATTGTTAATTAAACCACAAGGTCAATGGCGTACACGCAAAAAAATTCAAAAGTCCAAAATAGTGTATTTTTGGTCACTTTTCATACCATAAAGAAAGGAATAAAAAGCGATCAAAAAGTCAGATCAAAACAGAAATTCCTTGAAACTTCAGATCACTGCGCAAAAAATTAGCCCTCATACCGACCCGTACGTGAAAAAATAAAAAAGTTATAGGGGTCAGAAAAGACAATTTTAAATGTATAAATTTTTGTGCATGTACTTATGATTTTTTCGAAAAGTACGACAAAATCAAACCCATATAAGTAGGGTATCATTTTAATTGTATGGACCTACAAAATAAAGATAAAGTGGCATTTTTACAGAAAAATGTACTGCGTAGAAACGGAAGCCCCCAAAATTTTCAAAATGGTGTTTTTCTTAAATTTTGTCTCACAATGATTTTTTTTCCATTTTGCCTTAGACTTTTGGGTAAAATGACTGATGTCATTACAAAGTAAATTGGTGGCCCAAAAAATAAGCCCTCATATGGAATTTTAGGTGCAAAATTGAAAGGGATATGATTTTTAATAGGTAAGGAGGAAAAAACGAAAGCGCAAAAACTGAAAAATTATTGGTCCTTAAGGGGTTAATAATAATATTTTTTATTTTTTATTTATTATAACACCAACATATACACCATTATTGCAGAGAGCTTGTCATCACTCAAATTGGTTCTTGTGCTCAATCTAAATTTCAAAGTCACCTGTCAGTATATCTTTGTAGTGTGGGAAACCCATGCATACAGAAAGAGAACATACAAACTCCTTGGAAGCTATATTCAGCAGCGGACTTAAACCTTAGACAATATTGCTAACCACTGAGCCATAATGCTGCTTTAAATGATTCCATTTATTGTGAAATATTAGACAACATGGCACATGATTAAGTTCTATTTGTAATATTGTTACCAATCCCCTCCTAGGCTATCTGATATCAGGAGGGTTAATCATTAGTAAGTCAATTATCCGTGCACAGCCTCTTATGAGGGAGCTTAATTTAATCCACATTACATGTCCTTGTCATATTTCAATTAAACATGTTATCAGATTCTTAACGGCCCCTGATCTTGTTCCGCCAGTCTTTCCTTCTCACTAATGGGCTATTTAACACTGGCAGATGTCATAATTATACAAATTATTGATTGCGTTGTGCTTGTTAATTCAGGTGTTTGCGGATGACTTGCTGTAGAAGATTAATTTAATTGAAATATGGTTCACTGGTGATACAAGGTTCTGTTTCATTACGGTATTTCTCAGTTTTGCGCATAAAAGGAGTATTAAATAGGATCTGCAGAAATGAATGGTCTAATTGGATACATTTAAATTTCATCTAATATACGCTGATCAGCCATAACATAAAGACCACCTACAAAACTGGAAAAGTCAGCAGCACCACGCCACAGATCAAAGAAAACCTGTCAACACGTAAAAGCCACACAAACAGCCTCCAGTACCACACGAAACAGGTAAATATCTTTCTTTTTATGGCTCTGTAGGAAGAAAGTAATGACACATTTTATAGAAATCAGAGTTATAACTGCACATGCGTCATATGCAAATATGCCATTTCCTGTTAAAGAGGTACTAATATTCTCAACTGCAGTCACACTGGCCCTGTCCAAGTTCTGCCCAATTTGAGTGATGTGCCTGAGTGCCGCACTGCTGTTTTCTATTTCAAGCACTCAGGCACTACACTTGAGCTGGGCAGAAATGAGGGGAGGCAGTATGACTATTACTGAGGGAGCCTGAACCTCTGTGCCCGTTGAATTTAGCTTGAGTGCTCTTTTAGAATTTGTTTTAAAAAATGTGGCTGCTACATATAGATACATCATGAGAAACCTCATTTCCAGCTCTTAAAAATGCTGGGGGCTGGTAATGGGTAATGTGGCATGTAGGGGCATAGCTATAGAAGTAGCAGGGGTAGAAGTCACACCGGAACCCTGTTGCCTAAGGAGCCCTCAAAACACATCTGCCCCATAAGAGACCAGTATTTTAATTGGCATATGGGGTCCTGTTGCAGATTTCGCATCGGGCCCAGAAGCTACAAGCTATGCCTCTGGTGGCATGCATGTGCTACAGGTTCTCTTTTATATCCATTCTATATTATCCATTAGGCTATGGTCTAGAAATAGCCCTTCCAACATCCAGGAAAATGTCAATAAATTTGCAGCACTGTAGATTTGCTATTACATTTTATTTATCCAAACATAAATACCAATGTTTCGATTTAGAATGAGTCTTTCTTTAATCGATAATGTACATTCCCAACTGCTTTATTGCAGCTTTTATAAAATGTAGTATATGTGCCATATACAATTTTATAATTAACACAAACTAATATTTGAAAATTCAAAAATAATTTCTGTTCCCTGTTGTCATGCTTTACTGTGTTTCATACATACGCTATTACAGGAAAATTTTCTAGAATTGCATCTTATCCTCTCTTCAGCACCTCATGAGGAGTAGTGTTGCTCGCGAATATTCGCAATGCAAATTTTATTCGCGAATATCGTATAGTCACGAATTCGAGAATATTCGCGAATATAGCACTATATATTCGTAATTACGAATATTTTTTTTTTTTTACTTTATTTTTTTTTTCACAGTACGCATCACAGTGATCATCCCTTTCTGCTTCCAGCTTGTGTGGTGTAAAGAAGGCTCTAATACTACTGTGTGAGACCGGTGTGCGAATTTTCGCATATGCGACAATTTGCATATGCTAATTTTCGCACATGCGAATTTTCGCTTATGTTAATTAATGTATATGTTAATTTTCGCATATGTTAATTTTCGCATATGTTAATTTTCGCATACACGCATTTTCGCATATGCGAATATAAAATATTCGCGAATATATGATGAATATTCGTCCATATATTGGCGAATATTCGCGAATTCGAATATGGCCTATGCCGCTCAACACTAATGAGGAGTAGGACTGTAATGGGAGCATGAAAAACTGGTCACAGCCGTTTACCTTTAATTTTAGGGACTGGTAGGGCCTGATCCATATGACCACTGACCAGTAAGTGAAAGCAGCAGGGGAACTGCTGTTATCAGGTGGCCTCAGTGTATAGCAATTTTATACTTACGGGGTACAATGTTGAGATATATTGAAAAAGCAAGAAGCCAAAGACTTTTGATTGAAAAACACTGGAGAGACAAAATGTGGTTGGGAGAAGTTGCTAAGACCTACATGAAGAGGTAAAGGAAAGGTAAATTAGGCTAAGTTTGCATGGCCATTTTACTCCTAACTTTTCTGGGTCAGTTTGTCGCTTTTTTTTTTCTTCGCTGAGTGGTTGCAGTACTGGTCGAAGAACACTGTTACGCCGAGCGCTCCGGGTCCCCGCTCCTCCCCGGAGCGCTCGCTACACTTCCCTCACTGCAGCGCCCCGGTCGGTTCCACGGACCCGGGGCGCTGCGTTACCACCTCCGGCCGGGATGCGATTCGCGATGCGGGTAGCGCCCGCTCGCGATGCGCACCCCGGCTCCCGTACCTTACTCGCTCCCCGTCAGTTCTGTCCCGGCGCGCGCGGCCCCGCTCCCTAGGGCGCGCGCGCGCCGGGTCTTTGCGATTTAAAGGGCCACTGCACCGCTGATTGGTGCAGTGGTTCCAATTAGTGTTTACACCTGTGCACTTCCCTATATCACCTCACTTCCCCTTCACTCCCTCGCCGGATCTTGTTGCCCTAGTGCCAGTGAAAGCGTTCCTTGTGTGTTCCTTGCCTGTGATTCCAGACCTTCTGCCGTTGCCCCTGACTACGATCCTTGCTGCCTGCCCCGACCTTCTGCTACGTCCGACCTTGCTTCTGTCTACTCCCTTGTACCGCGCCTATCTTCAGCAGCCAGAGAGGTTGAGCCGTTGCTAGGGGATACGACCTGGTCACTACCGCCGCAGCAAGACCATCCCGCTTTGCGGCGGGCTCTGGTGAAAACCAGTAGTGACTTAGAACCGATCCTCTAGCACGGTCCACGCCAATCCCTCTCTGGCACAGAGGATCCACTACCTGCCAGCCGGCATCGTGACAGTAGATCCGGCCATGGATCCCGCTGAAGTTCCTCTGCCAGTTGTCGCTGACCTCACCACGGTGGTCGCCCAGCAGTCACAACAGATTGCGCAACAAGGCCAACAGCTGTCTCAACTGACTGTTATGCTACAACAGTTACTACCACAGCTCCAGCAATCATCTCCTCCGCCAGCTCCTGTACCTCCTCCGCAGCGAGTGGCCGCTTCTGGAATACGACTATCCTTGCCGGATAAATTTGATGGGGACTCTAAGTTTTGCCGTGGCTTTCTTTCCCAATGTTCATTACACTTGGAGATGATGTCGGACCAGTTCCCCACTGAAAGGTCTAAGGTGGCTTTCGTAGTCAGCCTGCTGTCTGGAAAAGCCCTGGCTTGGGCCACACCGCTCTGGGACCGCAATGACCCCGTCACTGCCTCTGTACACTCCTTCTTCTCGGAAATTCGAAGTGTCTTTGAGGAACCTGCCCGAGCCTCTTCTGCTGAGACTGCCCTGTTGAACCTGGTCCAGGGTAATTCTTCCGTTGGCGAGTATGCCGTACAGTTCCGTACCCTTGCTTCAGAATTATCCTGGAATAATGAGGCACTCTGCGCGACCTTTAAAAAAGGCCTATCCAGCAACATTAAAGATGTTCTGGCCGCACGAGAAATCCCTGCTAACCTACATGAACTCATCCATCTTGCCACTCGCATTGACATGCGTTTTTCCGAACGGCGTCAGGAGCTCCGCCAGGATATGGACTCTGTTCGCACGAGGCGTTTCTTCTCCCCGGCTCCTCTCTCCTCTGGTCCCCTGCAATCTGTTCCTGTGCCTCCCGCCGTGGAGGCTATGCAGGTCGACCGGTCTCGCCTGACACCCCAAGAGAGGACACGACGCCGCATGGAGAATCTCTGCCTGTACTGTGCTAGTACCGAACACTTCCTGAAGGATTGTCCTATCCGTCCTCCCCGCCTGGAAAGACGTCCGCTGACTCCGCACAAAAGTGAGACAGTCCTTGATGTCTACTCTGCTTCTCCACGTCTTACTGTGCCTGTGCGGATGTCTGCCTCTGCCTTCTCCTTCTCTGCTGTGGCCTTCTTGGACTCTGGATCTGCAGGAAATTTCATCTTAGCCTCTCTCGTCAACAGGTTCAACATCCCGGTGACCAGTCTCGCCAGACCCCTCTACATCAATTGTGTAAACAATGAAAGATTGGACTGTACTATACGTTTCCGCACGGAGCCCCTTCTAATGTGCATCGGATCTCATCACGAGAGGATTGAACTGTTGGTCCTCCCCAATTGCACTTCTGAAATCCTTCTTGGACTTCCCTGGCTTCAACTCCATTCCCCAATCCTGGATTGGTCCACTGGGGAGATCAAGAGTTGGGGGCCCTCTTGTTCCAAGGACTGCTTAAAACCGGTTCCCAGTAAACCTTGCCGTGTCCCTGTGCTTCCTCATGTAACCGGTCTCCCTAAGGCCTATATGGACTTTGCGGACGTTTTTTGCAAAAAACAAGCTGAGACTCTACCTCCTCACAGGCCTTATGATTGTCCCATTGACCTCCTCCCGGGCACTACTCCACCCCGGGGCAGAATCTATCCTCTGTCCGTCCCAGAGACTCTTGCCATGTCTGAATACGTCCAAGAAAATTTAAAAAAGGGCTTTATCCGTAAATCCTCCTCTCCTGCCGGAGCCGGATTTTTCTTTGTGTCCAAAAAAGATGGCTCTCTACGTCCTTGCATTGACTACCGCGGTCTTAATAAAATCACGGTTAAGAACCGCTACCCCCTACCCCTCATCTCTGAACTCTTTGATCGTCTCCAAGGTGCCCATATTTTTACCAAACTGGACTTAAGAGGTGCTTATAATCTCATCCGCATCAGAGAGGGGGATGAATGGAAAACGGCATTTAACACCAGAGATGGACACTTTGAGTATCTGGTCATGCCCTTTGGTCTATGCAACGCCCCTGCCGTCTTCCAAGACTTTGTTAATGAAATTTTTCGTGATCTACTATACTCCTGTGTTGTTGTATATCTGGACGATATCCTGATTTTTTCTGCCAATCTTGAAGAACACCGCCAGCATGTCCGTATGGTTCTTCAGAGACTTCGTGATAATCAACTCTATGCCAAAATAGAGAAATGTCTGTTTGAATGCCAATCTCTTCCTTTTCTAGGATACTTGGTCTCTGGCCAGGGACTACAAATGGACCCAGATAAACTCTCTGCCGTCTTAGATTGGCCACGCCCCTCCGGACTCCGTGCCATCCAACGTTTTTTGGGGTTCGCCAATTATTACAGGCAATTTATTCCACATTTTTCTACCATTGTGGCTCCTATTGTGGCTTTAACAAAAAAAAATGCCGATCCCAAGTCTTGGCCTCCTCAAGCGGAAGACGCCTTTAAACGACTCAAGTCTGCCTTTTCTTCGGCTCCCGTGCTCTCCAGACCTGACCCATCTAAACCCTTCCTATTGGAGGTTGATGCCTCCTCAGTGGGAGCTGGAGCTGTCCTTCTACAAAAAAACTCTTCCGGGCATGCTGTTACTTGTGGTTTTTTCTCCAGGACCTTCTCTCCGGCGGAGAGGAACTACTCCATCGGGGATCGAGAGCTTCTAGCCATTAAATTAGCACTTGAGGAATGGAGGCATCTGCTGGAGGGATCAAGATTTCCAGTTATTATTTACACCGATCACAAGAACCTCTCCTACCTCCAGTCTGCCCAACGGCTGAATCCTCGTCAGGCCAGGTGGTCTCTGTTCTTTGCCCGATTTAATTTTGAAATTCACTTTCGGCCTGCTGATAAAAACATTAGGGCCGATGCTCTCTCTCGTTCCTCAGATGCCTCTGAAATTGAACTCTCTCCTCAACACATCATTCCTCCTGACTGCCTGATTTCCACTTCTCCAGCCTCCATCAGGCAAACTCCTCCAGGAAAGACCTTTGTTTCTCCACGCCAACGCCTTGGGATCCTCAAATGGGGTCACTCCTCCCATCTCGCAGGTCATGCGGGCATCAAGAAATCTGTGCAACTCATCTCTCGCTTCTATTGGTGGCCGACTCTAGAGACTGATGTGGTGGACTTTGTGCGAGCCTGCACTATCTGTGCCCGGGATAAGACTCCTCGCCAGAAGCCCGCTGGTTTTCTTCATCCTCTACCTGTCCCCGAACAACCTTGGTCTCTGATTGGTATGGATTTTATTACTGACTTACCCCCATCCCATGGCAACACTGTTATTTGGGTGGTCGTTGATCGATTCTCCAAAATGGCACATTTCATCCCTCTTCCTGGTCTTCCTTCAGCGCCTCAGTTGGCTAAACAATTTTTTGTACACATTTTTCGTCTTCACGGGTTGCCTACACAGATCGTCTCGGATAGAGGCGTCCAATTTGTGTCTAAATTCTGGAGGGCTCTCTGTAAACAACTCAAGATTAAATTAAATTTTTCTTCTGCATACCATCCTCAATCCAATGGACAAGTAGAGAGAATTAACCAGATCTTGGGTGACTATTTACGACATTTTGTTTCCTCCCGCCAGGATGACTGGGCAGATCTTCTACCTTGGGCCGAATTCTCGTATAATTTCAGAATCTCTGAATCTTCCTCCAAATCTCCGTTTTTCGTGGTGTACGGCCGTCACCCTCTTCCCCCCCTCCCTACCCCCTTGCCCTCTGGTCTGCCCGCTGTGGATGAAATTTCTCGTGATCTTTCCACCATATGGAAAGAGACCCAAAATTCTCTCTTACAGGCTTCTTCTCGCATGAAGAGATTCGCAGATAAGAAAAGAAGAGCTCCTCCCATTTTTTCCCCTGGAGACAAGGTATGGCTCTCCGCTAAATATGTCCGTTTCCGTGTCCCGAGCTATAAGTTGGGACCACGCTATCTTGGTCCTTTTAAAGTTTTGTGTCAAATTAATCCTGTCTCTTACAAACTTCTTCTTCCTCCTTCTCTTCGTATCCCTAATGCCTTTCACGTCTCTCTTCTTAAACCTCTCATCCTCAACCGTTTTTCTCCTAAATCTGTTCCTCCCACTCCTGTTTCCGGCTCCTCGGACATCTTCTCTGTCAAAGAGATTTTGGCCTCTAAAAAGGTCAGGGGAAGAACTTTTTTTTTAGTGGATTGGGAGGGTTGTGGTCCAGAAGAGAGGTCCTGGGAACCTGAGGACAATATCCTGGACAAAAGTCTGATCCTCAGGTTCTCAGGCCCCAAGAAGAGGGGGAGACCCAAGGGGGGGGGTACTGTTACGCCGAGCGCTCCGGGTCCCCGCTCCTCCCCGGAGCGCTCGCTACACTTCCCTCACTGCAGCGCCCCGGTCGGTTCCACGGACCCGGGGCGCTGCGTTACCACCTCCGGCCGGGATGCGATTCGCGATGCGGGTAGCGCCCGCTCGCGATGCGCACCCCGGCTCCCGTACCTTACTCGCTCCCCGTCAGTTCTGTCCCGGCGCGCGCGGCCCCGCTCCCTAGGGCGCGCGCGCGCCGGGTCTTTGCGATTTAAAGGGCCACTGCACCGCTGATTGGTGCAGTGGTTCCAATTAGTGTTTACACCTGTGCACTTCCCTATATCACCTCACTTCCCCTTCACTCCCTCGCCGGATCTTGTTGCCCTAGTGCCAGTGAAAGCGTTCCTTGTGTGTTCCTTGCCTGTGATTCCAGACCTTCTGCCGTTGCCCCTGACTACGATCCTTGCTGCCTGCCCCGACCTTCTGCTACGTCCGACCTTGCTTCTGTCTACTCCCTTGTACCGCGCCTATCTTCAGCAGCCAGAGAGGTTGAGCCGTTGCTAGGGGATACGACCTGGTCACTACCGCCGCAGCAAGACCATCCCGCTTTGCGGCGGGCTCTGGTGAAAACCAGTAGTGACTTAGAACCGATCCTCTAGCACGGTCCACGCCAATCCCTCTCTGGCACAGAGGATCCACTACCTGCCAGCCGGCATCGTGACAAACACCTGACACTGCTGGGTTCCAATGGATCCCATTGACTTATTTGAGGTCTTATTTTTTCTCTGCTCAACTCCTGTCCTTCCGACTGACTGACTGGCCGACAGAGCCCCCTTTACCGAAGCTCAACCGCAGTGTGAATGAGCCCTAATCAAACCAAATAAGATGTCACCTTTAGGTTACTGGATATCATTGTATACACTACCCCATAATGATCAATACTAAAGGCATTTGTATGGTCTACAGTGCAACAATGTGGTCTACAGTGGGATGATAAGTGATTTACTGAAAGAAATTTAAATTCACAAAATATAATTGAACACAAACATAGATACTGATACAAAGTTAAAACGCACGTTTCCTGAAGAATATAGAGAGGCTATAATACTATACTATGGGGAAAGTTGTGCTGCTGCAAAATAATGGTAATATCCACTTAAATACCTACAATACATTGAGGAGTGAGATTATATTCAAGGTGTTACTGTCATCTGTAAAAACTTGTGTCATGTCATTCAGATATGTAAAAAATTTAGATCACACCAGGTCTCATTCCTGAGTCCCACTACGATCATGAGCTACAGCCTGGTGAAGATCACGGCAGCACATGCCTCACTCCCCGGATGTCACTCTAATCCGACTTACCATAGACTCAGATCTGGTGAGGCAGTTGAGTGTGATGTGGCGCACTTTACAGGCTTATAACTCTTGATCACAGCTAGTCTTAGGAATGAGACCTGTAGCGATCTAAACTTTTGACATGTTTGAACAAAAAGTCAGAGTTTTTACAAACGACAGTGAGGCTTTATAAATCTTAATGCAGGGGTCAAGTCCTGCAGGATCGTGTGGGAACTGAGTTCCTGAACTTTTTCCATAGCAGGAACACATTCCTATTAGCAGGACCAGCCATTGAGTTGAAATCGTGGGTGAGTTCCTTCAATTTTTTTTTCCAGCACTTGACCCCTGTCTAAATGTTTCTAAACCAATTCCCTTCAGGGATATTTTAGTAGTTGTTATTTTAGTGGTATTCATTGTTTATTAATAATATATATATTTCTCTCATCAAATTAACATATTTTTCAGGTAATAAATGCTCCCATTTGATTCCTACCCTCCCCCACATTGGTTCCTATGGTTCTTCAGAGTTCCTCGGTAAGTATACTATATTATGTATTTACTTTTATTTTAGGTTTTATTTCCAGTTTGTTTCCTACGTGAATTAATCTAGTGCTCTACTTTTTAAACGAAAAATCCATCTAGCTTCTTCTCTTTGTGGAATATTATCCAAATCCCCTTTCCTGGGGCCTAATTGTATTGTTGTTATACCCCAGAATTTTTGCTCCATGTACCTCTCTCATATGTCTACATAATGTGGTATCTGCATTTGTACGTATAGTACTTAGATGTTTTCCCACACATCTTCTCAGTTGTTGTGTTGTTTTCCCTATATAAATTTTTGGGCATCCACACGATACGATATTGAGTAGTTCTTCTACCTCTTTATACGAGTAAACCTTATCACTTGCAAAATCTGTATAGTCCCTTATGAATTTCCTATGCTTTCTCTCCATTATTTTGTTTTTGAGGGTTTCCAAATTCTTTAGTAGTTTTGTTTCTAAATAAGTGTATTCTGGATTATCATTAAAGTTAAAAATTTGTTTAATTTCTATCTCTAATTGTGCATCTATTTTTTGTAAATATATCTTTTCATATTCCAATAGATAGTTTATCAGGCGTGGGGAGTTCTTTGGAGATTCTCCCAACCTCTCATAAACTGGTCGTCATCCTTATGAGATGTTGGTGTTAGTGGTGACCTCAAGCCACACTACACCAATCTTTGCTGTGCATAGGTTTCCAGGCTCGAGACCTCCCACCACGATCTAATATATTGTTTATATGTCTTTGTTAGTGTACGGAAGGTTGTATGTCTATTTGATGTAGTGGCCAATTTTTTACTGAGAAAACGTGTGATGCCTTTGTTTGGAGTATCTCTGCATTGATAGGTTGATAAAAAAAACGTACATTGCCGGTAGTGGGGAGGACTAGACGTCTTTTCCCCGCTTATTCAACATAGTGAGTTATATTTCTAAACCAATTCCCTTCAGGGCCTGCTGCCCCTCCAGGACTAAGCCTTATTTCTAGGGTTAACCCTTTAAAATATCACTTTTATTGATTTTATTAAAACAACCCCTTTAATGTGCTCTAAATAATACAAAAACTGTGCATTAAAAAAGCAACCAGGTATTGAGGTCAAGTTCCATCCAAACTTGTATTCAAATTTGGGGTTGTTTGCTGGAGGATCTTTATTATTTTATTTATTCCTCTGTTATTGGGTCATTTCTAATGTTCCCTACAATTGATCTTCCAAAACCTCCCTTTTCTTTCCAATCCCTCGTTGAAAGTTAAATTAAAAAAGTTAAAATAAAAAAACCTTTCTAAATGCACACAAATAATGCTACTAATAGGTGTCAGCTACACGGTTACATGTCATGCATCATGTTGACTTACAGCCTGTTGATTATGTTCATAATATTAGATTAGGTGGCCCGTCCAGAACATTCTAAATACACCCCAGACACCTTGGTATCTCTGCCTTATTGCAGCAGACTGTGATGTTGTATTCTGACAATTTTCAGTTATAATCAGCATTAATGTTTCCAACAATTTGTGTTGGAGTCCTTCTGTTTGATTTGACCAGGCAAGCTAATCTTCACTCTCAATGAGCCTTGGCCACCCTTGACTCAGTCACTAGTTTACCTGTGGTCCTTTTTTTTTTCAATTTTGGTAGGTACTAAGCACTACAACACTTCTGGCAAAACTCCATATAACTTGTCATTATGGAGATGTTTTCAGTTACCAGGATCCAGGGCACCAGAAGAGGTGTCAAGTCAACTACTGTTCTGCTACAGTTTTCTGTCCTCCTCTTTTTCTTTCTCATTAAATTGCTTTTACCTGTGCTTATGCGAAACAAAGTGGTGAAGGTTTTTAGAGTATACAGGTGACTGTCCAAAACATGCATTCTAAATGCATACTCTATCTATCTATCTATCTATCTATGTATGTATCTATTTATTTTATAAAATCTATTTCTTTGTCTAAATACTTTTCTAAAATAGATAAAAGACATTAATAACACCGACATAAAAGGCCCAGAGATGAAGACAAATTGTCCTCTGTTATCAAACACTATTTTACGTAATGCAGTACTTGCCATAGTGTTTGCCTTCCTCTCCAATCTTGCAACCAAATTTGAAGCCTGCTTTGTGGTATTTTCTTCTTAACTTACAACATATGTACCCTGTAGGCAAAGATTCACACACGTCTGTGGAATTCTAAGCAAATGACGATCAGTCACGGAAATGTGTAAAAAGAATGCTGGTAATTGTCACTTCAGAAGTTGTCAGCGAGTTCCTATTATAACAATACCTTTCTCACCACCTCTCCCTAATATCAAAAGATTTGCAGCAGAGTTACACATTTAATGAAGCACACCACCCGGAGGAAATTTCCTTGATATCAAAATAAGTGTGTATTGAAGGTGTAAACTCTGGTAAACATACATTAGCAGATGAGAAGCTGAGGTAATTCTATGATATACTGCTGGTTTTGGTTTGCTGGAAAACAAGACATGTTATTGTGAACTGTGATCTAATAATCTCAGACAACACTTTTTTTTCAGGGCAGATCAATTCAACATAAAAAAAAAAGTTTATTAGGAGTTGTAGGTTGTTACAAATGTCTTCTTCCTTGATGTACGGCTGCAGCCTAAGGCTATGAGGGTATGTACTGTATTACGACCATGGTGACATAAGAGGCTGCTGATGCTATCTGCATAGCTTACAGCCAGAGCTGCATAGTAAGAGGGAGATAAATAGCACAGGGTTAATATTAGCAGTGTTATGGAGCTGTGTTCAGATTTAGTACTATGGAGATCTACGTCTGGTTCAATAGAACTGTGGGCGATCCAGCTGTAATACAGACACTAATTTACAGCCATAATATGGTTCCTGGGAAATCTCCTCCCTCAATGAGTAGGTAGACAGATTGACAAGATGGACAGATAGATAAAAGTAAAACCATACATACTTAAATACATACCATGTTTACACACATGCATATACACTCTGACACACATACATACACTGACTAACACTTTATTAGGCACACCCTGCTAGTACTGGGTTGAACCCCCTATGCCTTCAAAACTGACTTAATTCTTGCTAGCATACTTCTTACAAGGTGTTGGAAACATTTATCAGAGGTTTTGGTCCATATGGACATGATGACATCACACACTTCCTCCATAATGACATGATGACATCACACACTTCCTCCATATGGACATGATGACATCACACACTTCGTCCATATGGATATGCTGACTTCACACACTTCCTCCATATGGACATGATGACATCACACACTTCCTCCATATGGACATGATGACATCACACACTTCCACCATATGGACATGATGACATCACACACTTTGTCCATATGGATATGATGACTTCACACACTTCCTCCATATGGACATGATGACATCACACACTTCCTCCATATGGACATGATGACATCACACACTTCCTCCATATGGACATGATGACATCACACACTTCCTCCATATGGACATGATGACATCACACACTTCCTCCATATGGACATGAGGACATCACACACTTCCTCCATATGGACATGATGACATCACACACTTCCTCCATATGGGCATGATGACATCACACACTTCCTCCATATGGACATGATGACATCACACACTTCCTACATATGGACATGATGACATCACACAGTTGCTGCAGATTTGTGGGCTGCACATCCATGATGCATATCTCCTTTTCCGCCACATGCCAAGGGTATTCTATTAGATTAAGATCTGGTATATAAGTAGTCCACTGGAGTACAGGGAACTCATTGTCATTTATGAGATGATGGGAGCTTTTTGAGATGGTGCATTATCCCACTGGAATATGGGTGCACTGTGATCGTAAAGGGATGGTCTACAACATTACTCAGGTAGGCTGACACATTTAAATGATGCTCAATTGGTACTAAGGGGCCCAAAGTGTGCTAAGAAAATGAAATGTCCCCTACAGCATGACACCACCACCAGCCTGAATCATTAATACAAGGCAGGATGGTTCCAGACCTTTGTGTTGTTTAGGCCAAAATCTGACCGTGCCATCTGAATGTCACAGCAGGAATCAACCCATCAGACCAGACACCGAGCCTGTGTGAATTGTAGCCTCAGAATTTTATGCTCGGTTTGAACTTTAGCAAGTTGCCTTGACCATGTCTTCAGGCCTAAATGAATTAAGTTCATGTTGTGTAAGTGGGAATCTGGGACAGTCATAGCACCTTTTTGTTGCCTATTTGTATTTTTTAGGTTATCCTTTAAATCCTCTGCCTTGATACGGTGTTGTTCCCACATTTGGTTTTTCAAATGTTTTTTCAAATGCTGTTGCCTGCATTTCTTCTATTTATTTTTATTGGGTCTACTTCAGTGGATATAATGTAAATTGATTAGGTCATAGCAGAGATATATCTGGGCCCCATTATGTTGCTGGGTTTTGCCACCAGGACAGAAGAAGCTGGTGTTTTTTTCTTCTTCATTGCCTTTTCCGTATCCCTTGGGTCAATACTGCTAGCAAGTTCCTCTACAGAGTGGAGTCCTATACAGAGTGCCTCTCCCTCTAAGGTCCCTGTAGTACACTTTTCATCTGCCAATATGGTATATATGCCCGTAAATGTATGTTATCGAAGTACAGTAAATTCCACTACCACTGAACATATGTAAACTAAAAAGTATGCCTGACATCAGGTTATGTTGATTTCTTGAACAACAGCTTCTGCTAATTTGTGTTATTTAGTGTAGAAAATAAAAGCACTTCCTTTTTTTTAGACAATTAAATGATGTACTTTTCATTTTAGCATACATTTCTAATGGCCTTTAATAACCACATTCTCCATGATAGGTGAACATTTATTAAAAAAAAGAAAAAAACATAATTGTCATGAACAACACAGGCCAAAGAATAGATTTTGGAAATCTTCAATAATAACATTGCGTTAATAGCTTACTCGATTAGATATGATTGATAGCAAAATTGGGCCCCCATTGCTTTATTCCGCATTGAAACACGTGTCTCTCTTCCGTTTGATGTCCCCGTTGCAAACAAAAGGGAACAGATTGATATCAGCAGGTGTTCAATTAAAAAAAAAAAAAAAAAACATGGCCTCTCTTTTATGGAAGTTGCTCTGAACATTATTAAAATATTAAGTTACATGAATAAAAAAAAGTTTCTAACTGATTTTGTAACTTTAGTGACGACAAGTGTCTGAGGGCCTTTGTGTATTCAAAATAAATAGAAAAAGGTGCAAAAAGAGCATTTTTGCAATACTTTTTCTTGCCAGATAAAGCTTCAAAATCACTATAAATATGCAATTTAGTAAACTGTAAGCTTCAGTCTTATATTATTAGTAGATCTGTATATTCTGTGACATTACTATGTCCCTCTTGGAGTTCTGGTTGGGCCTGCAGGGGGTTGGCTTTTTAATCTTGTCCTTTGACCTTAAAGGGGTTATCCACCATAAGGTGACTTTAGTACTTACCTTCCAGACAGTAACGGGGCATGCTTAGGAAGCATCCGTGATTGTCTTGGGGCTAAGTGGCTGTGCAAATGCTGCTAGTTTCTTTTTGTGAAATTATTTCCTGTTTGAGCTATTTGCTGTTTGAGTTCCCTCCCTCCAAATACAATCCCCAGGATCACTTGTTTCTAGGTGGAAGGTCACTTTTCTCACTCCCACACATCAGTCACCCTACCTATTGAAGCACACCTGAGCTACAATTCCCTGCAGCCCAGTTAGGAATGATCTCCCTCCCACCCAGCCTTATGAAGCTGCCCATGCACAGGAAAACACTTTGCATGTTGGTCCATTAAAGTTACTACTAACGCTACATGTGGAGTTCCTGCATGGCACCATGTCATTCCTGCAATTTTCTCAGAAGTATTTTTCCTCATTGTGTTTACCGTTTGGAGCAGGGAGGCTGCAGCCAGAACCTGGATTTTATCCATACACGTGATTCCCATTGTTGAGTATGGTTTTGCACAACCACCCGTGGTAAGGAGTACTCCCTTTGTCTTGTTTACCAGCTTGGTCTTATCTTTACTATGGAGCAATATCTAGAAAATCTCTGTATTTTCTAGATATCGTCTCCCACCCAGCAGTCACTCCACCCATTGAAGCAGACAGGCTCCTTTGAACACCTGACTAGTGATGTAATGTCTTGAGGCACACTGCAACCTGGCAGAAGCTGAGCCAACAGTCATTTTGTATGCTGCTAAAAATGTCGGGGCAAATATCACATAAGAATTGCAAAACCAGCTTTCAAACACACACTATATTATGAACTACATTAACTTTACAGCCTCTGTAACACGGTAAAGAAAAAAAAAATCCTGGAATACCCCTTTAATAAAGATATACCATATTTTTGATTATTACTTTGTTGGTGGTGCTCATTTGTTTTGGGGACTGCATTGTTTTGGGCCCAGCAACCTATTTTTGTATTGGTTGCCGTGTTGGTGGCTCTAGGATAATAATTTACTTAAAGCATACCTGTCATAGTGCAAAAAAAAAAAAAAAAAAGGTGATATGTTACTCAGTACCTAATTCTGATCATGTACATATCATTTGTATGTGTCTAGGACATATATATATATATATATATATATATATATATATATATCTATCCCTAACACATAGCATTGATATGTTGCTCACTTGCTTTGTGTTCTTACCTTGTGAAGGGGGCGTGTCCGTCTCTCTCCCTCACTGGGGATGACTCATCTGCTTTGAGTCTGGGAGCAACTTGCAAATCATTGCACAGTAGTTTTATGCATACATTTTCTATCTGTTCCTAGCAAAGCTGGATGCTAATCAACATAGCTGTCACTATGTGTGTCATTCAGTTTTCATAGACTCCTAAATGTCTGATCAGCTTCTTTGTCATTCAGGAGTCAGAGAAAACTTTGGGTGTTTAAGCATGCTGGTAGTTGTAGTTTTGCATTGCAACAGCTGGAGCTGAAGTGTTTATTAAGCACTGTGTTAGAGCAGTGTTGCATTTAGCTGTTGCAAGACTACAACTCCCAGCATGCCCAGACATCCTTTCTCTGTAGTTTTGCAAGAGCTGGAGGCACACAGCTGGAGAATACACAGCTCTAAAACAGAGTTTTACAAAGATTGTACCCCAACTGTTGCAAAACTACAACTCCCATCATGGAAGCTGTAGTTTAGGAACAGCCGAAGGCTGTAGTGGTGAAATGTGATCTCCTATACTGGATACCAACACATTTTATGGACGGTATCCAGTATGCTGCAAAATACAGAGTAGTCTGTCTGCATAAAGACAGATGACCCCTAGGGACGGCTATTTTCATTTTTGAGTTCTTAGTAAAAATAGATTTTTTTTTAAATAAATGTATATTTAAAAAAGTAATCTTAGCAGTAGTACTAGAAAATATAAAATGTTTCACACAATGACAGTGCCTCTACAATCTTGAATATTGTGCCACATTGTCTTGGTGTCTACAACAGCTGTAATATGTGGTTGTATAGGTCTACATTCACTTTATTTGTTAAAGAGGTATTCCAGGCCAAAAAACTTTTTTTATATATATCAACTGGCTCAGGAAAGTAAAACAGATTTGTGAATTAAAAGTAAAACAATTGGGGTATGTGCAGCTCACAAAATAAATTAGTCGAGGCTATGTGGAATGTACTTACACCAAAAAAGTACAAATGTAAAATAATTTGTAGAGAGAAAAAGGTACCAAAAAGCCTCTAGACTAATACCATGAATGGTACATGATTGTTAAATTACAGAAGAATAAAATCGGACTGTGCTTCACTTTATATGATGAAAAGATATTTAATATAAAATAATTACAGATAAGACATTAGTGTAAGATAATATAAATCAAATCCAAAATATAAATTGATACCTCCTTATATTCTCTTTACTGAGGAAAGGGTCGTTCATAAAGTACCCTGAAACGCGTCTAGAGAAAGATACTATTACCGCACGACTACCGCAATCCACCAACCACTTCTTCTCACCTCTGATACCACTCCCGTTAAGCTCCGTTATATCCTGCTTCTACACCTGGCTGTGTTCACCTGTTTTCCCATCATCAGACGCCGAGAGACCTTCCACGAGGCTTTGCTTTGTCCCCGGAGCAGATCCATCTATCTCCGAGTTTGATTCCATCTCCGGAGTAATCCATCTACCTCCGTGACCGGCGACTTCTCCTAGGCCTGTGGCAACCGGGCCCGTCGCCGTAAGTGCACGCCAGCGCTGGACACAGCCTC
Source organism: Hyla sarda (assembly GCF_029499605.1). Taxonomy (NCBI): domain Eukaryota; kingdom Metazoa; phylum Chordata; class Amphibia; order Anura; family Hylidae; genus Hyla; species Hyla sarda. The sequence goes on from NC_079194.1 coordinate 211,648,738, forward strand.
CATAGCATTTGTAATCTGCCTCTCGGACGTCCAGCCATATAATTACACCATCTATGGGAGTTGGTAACTATACGACTACATGAGTTGTCTTTAAAAATCTTGAAATTCTACAATACATATGATCACGTAGTGCACTTTACAAAAAGTGAACTATGCCGGTTTATACAATGTTCGATTAGCGGAAGACTGCACTATATAAGCGGATTTTTAATCATTTTACTACTGTATATTATTACATATCACCTTCCCACAAGGGCCCTGTGTAAGGAGGTATCAATTTATATTTTGGATTTGATTTATATTATCTTACACTTATGTCTTATTTGTAATTATTTGATATTAAATATATTTTCATCATATAAAGTGAAGCACAGTCTGATTTTATTCTTGTGTAATTTAACCATCATGTACCATTCATGGTATTAGTCTAGAGGCTTTTTGGTACATTTTTTTCTCTACAGATTTGTGAATGACTTCGATTAAAAAAATCTTAATCCTTCCAATAGTTATTAGCTTCTGAAGTTGAGTTGCTGTTTTCTGTCTAACTGCTTTCTGATGACTCACATCCCAGGAGCTGTGCAGCTCCTATGGGGATATTTTCCCATCATGCACAGCTCCTGGGACGTGACATCATCATTGAGCAGTTAGACAGAAAACTTCAGAAGCTAATAACTATTGGAAGGATTAAGATTTTTTAATAGAAGTAATTTACAAATCTGTTTAACTTTCTGGAGCCAGTTGATATATATAAAAAAAGTTTTTGCCTGGAATACCCCTTTAAGGCTATATTCGTACGCTTGCAGATATGAATGCCACTGTGATTTGATAAAATCAGATTCATTGTTTTTTGTTAGATTTGCTTCTGTTTTTTAAAGGACATCTGCAGTGCTGGGCAAAAAAACTTTTTTTTACCTCATTTAATAGGTCTTTGAAAGACCTTTCCAACGATGTCTCCCCCATCAAAATTGGCCCAGTCGTTCTCCCGTTATCAGCACTAGTGTTGAGCGGCATAGGCCATATTCGAATTCGCGAATATTCGCGAATATATGGACGAATATTCGTCTTATATTCGCGAATATTCGCATATTCGTTATATTCTCGTTTTATTTTCGCATATGCGAATATTCGCGTATGCGAAAATTAACATATGTGAATATTAGCATATGCAAGATTAACATGCGTAAACATTCGCATATGCGAATATTAGCATATGCGAAGTTTCGCATATGCGAATTTTAGCACGCCAGTCTCACACAGTAGTATTAGAGCCTTCTTTACACCACACAAGCTGGAAGCAGAGAAGGGTGATCACTGTGATGTGTACTGTGAAAAAAAAAAAAAATTACAAAAAAAAAACTAATATTTGTAATTACGAATATATAGCGCTATATTCGCGAAATTCGCGAATTCGCGAATATGCGATATTCGCGAATAATATTCGAATTGCGAATATTCGCGAGCAACACTAATCAGCACATGAATTACTGAGGACAAGTGGAAATAAAACTACATCTCCCATCATGCCTTGTGCTTACTTCCTGTAAGCTGCTGCCCTCCCCCTGTTCTATCCCCCCGAGCAAATTATTATATTGTAACGCCCACATCTCCCTTCCCTATGCATACACCCTCCCCTTCTGCTCATCTCCCCCTCCCCATGCTGCTCCTGTCCAGTGATGAAGCAGCTGCCTCCGCGCTCACTGTAGTGTGGACTCTGGAGAGTGGAGAGTGAAAGTAAAAATGGTAAAAAAAACATAATTGTTTGTCTATAAAACTGTCCTGATATTGGTCCCTCCATCTTTTTCACAACTACAACTCCAAGCTGAAGGTCAGCAGAAGGCTATACTGCCTACATATACTGCCTACATAAAGACTTTTCAAAAGAAAATAGAAAACAAGAAAAACCAAGTTGTCTAAAGTGACAACTGGTTTTAAGAGGGGATTGAAGGGTACAAGAGTCTTGATAGAATAATACAGATCTGTAATCTTGTATGATGTGTATCATAATTCTGTAATCTTGTATGATATATATCATAATTCTGTAATCTTGTATGATATATATCATAATTCTGTAATCTTGTATGATGTATATCATAATTCTGTAATCTTGTATTATATATCTTAATTCTGCCGTTTGTAACCGCAAGGCTCGTACCGTACTTCTCGTTTTCTCAACTGCTGATTCCTAACTGTTGTGCACGTACATCCTGTTCTTGTGTACTGCTGACTTGTAACTATTAAGCAACATGGTATATATATATATATGAACGTTGGCAAATAGTAAAACAGAGCGTACTTAGACGGCATCTTGTGTGCATGTATTTTTTCCACACCTGATAAGACGCTCTCCTGGCCAGTACAAGCCTTAAGCCAAATTGGACCTAGTACCAGGGGTACAGAAAAGACAGAGAACCAGTACCAGGGGTACTGAGTAGATTATTCAGCAATACCTTTCAGCTGGGGGCTCGTCCGGGATCGAGAGGGTCATCCTCCGGAGCGGTAAGAACCATATCCTTGTGTGGTATTGTCGATCCGGGGGGCACTGGCCACGTCTTGATTCCAGTAAGTATAAGAGTTACTTTCATATCGTGTCTGGGACACAGTATTACAGTAGTTGCCTTCTGTTCAGGGAACAGGGGAAATGGGGAACTAAGAGTAATTTGACAATCCAGGGTGGTTGTCTTGTTTCAATTTGGCTTAACGCTTACAAAAATCTTCTTGTATTTCTGTTTAGTTCTGTTTAGTGTTTTACTTGTAACTTCTTTTTTTTCCCCTTACGCTTAAGAAGACACGTGAGTATACTAACATTGCTTTAATGTATAGAGTAAGGTGCATATAACTGTTATAATATTAATACTGATAATAATAATAAGTAATAATCTGCTGGTTCTCAAAACATCTGTAAGACGCCCCACCCTCCCGGCTAGAGGAAACTTGTTGACCCGGGATGTGGTGAAAGCAAGTGACAGTTTGTTCAGAGATACTGTGCATGCTCAGTGATTGGTGCAATTAAATCAGAGAATCCCTAATCTGTTGAGAGGAAGCCAAATCCAGAGATTGTGGTTTTGCACCAATTACGGAACATGGGTTCCAAATCACCTAAGTCCTATCCTCCTCCCCTTCCCAATGAAACATGTAAAGGATTATGTGGCCCGAGTTAGCCCTACAGGATGGGACTTAGTGAATCCGTGGGTAGATGATATAGTTGGTTGGTCAGAATTCATGAAGGACTCCAGCCCATTCCCAAAGGAGGGGGCCAATGATAAATACCACCTGACCCCCACTCTAACAACTACATTTGTAATCTCGAGAAGGGTAGAGAGCGTATATGGAGAGAATTAGAAGAGGAACTTAACCGAGTTTTCAAACAAAAATCATCACTGCCTATTGCTGTGGCATGCAAACAAAAACTAGGTGAAACTGTTACTGAATTTTGGGAAAGGTTCACAGCATGTTGGCGTTATGATGCAGGGCTGTGTAAATTGTTTGATAGGATTAGAGATTGTTGTCAGAAAAAGAGACTCAACGTTTTGGTGGAAAAGCAGGTGATTTGTGAAGGAGAAAGCATGTGAAGCAGTGTGAGGAATGTAGGATGAGCAGAGCTGACACTGCTGGAATAAATGAAGTGAAGATGAGTGTTCAATGCTATGGAATGGAGTGATGTGGTAAATCGCTAGGAAAGCCCTGTGTATGTGGTCATATGATGGCGTTTATAGGATGGTTCTTATGATATAAAGTATGTTATATATGTGTGAGGTGTATAGAATCAGGAGTGTATAGAAAATGACCAGTGAATGTTTTCCCTGTGAAGCTGTTGTGTTGTAATGAAAATGGTGTTAAAAGAAAAATATATTCACGTGGTATTAAATTGAACTATTTGATGATATTTCATTAATTTCTTGCCTTCACAGTAACACAGGGTTGATGCCCAAAAAAATGAAATTTATCAGGAAATGCGATTAATTGTCTGATTATATTACAGGAGTAATAAGAGAAGAAATTTGGCCAAGAAGATAAAATAAATAAAAAAGTGATCACTATTTAATTGATAAATATTACTTTAGGCATTAAAAATCAAGCTAATGGTTTACTGGATTATAAACAATGCGCATTGGAGATAATTATTTTTACATTTTTTTTAAGAGAGCTGTGTACACTTTTATTTTTATATCTTTGGTGAGAATGTGGGCCCTGTGTGTTGTACGTTAAGTATTTGTAAATGTCGGTATTGTTACATGTTACATGTTTCTCTTACGTCTCTTAATTTAAAGTAACACTGTCAGTAACACATGTGATAATAGACGTTTCATGGTGACTGACCAGAATTAGGGAAAGACAAGAAGCCAGACTCAAAGGGGTGGTGACTGGTGACATAGAGGTTTGGGAGGAGTAAGGCGGGGTTTACAGGGAGCATGACAGCCTCTTCCTCTTCTTCGGATCTGGAGTAGTTTTGTTTTTCAGGGGATATGTATGTATGTGCATGTATATATATATATATATATATGTGTGTGTATATGTATATATATATATATATGTCTACTGTTTGAAATTGAGTATGTTCATAGTACCTGTATATACAATGTCCCGAGGGTGACCATTTAACCTTCTATTCCTTTCGCATCATACCTGAATGCCCTGTAAACCTCCTGAGAAGAGACCTCACATGTAAACTCAAATTACATATCACTGCATCCCAGTCCAGGTTACATGTCACGTCTGACCTCGCACCCATAGTCACACCTGCAGGGTACTAACATTATCCTGTTATGTCCCCGACCCAAGTCCCACCTGAGGTAGACCCCATTGTTTGATCACATGGAGACCATGATGTGGGACACATTGACAGTACATCATACAAGGCAAGACTCAAACCAGACATTCTCCCGGTCTACCATAAACAGCACCCCTTGTCACAGGAAACAAATCAAAGGTATCCGCCCTATAATCAAACATTTCCTACAAACTTGAGTTTTAGAACATACTGTCTCCAAACCCAATGGTACTGTATGTTTTGTACAAGACCTGAGAGCCATCAACAGACTAATTGTGCCTATTGCCCCTAATGTTCCTGATGTCACCCAACTGTTGTCATCAATCCCAGCACAGGCAACTCATTTTTCTGTCCTCGATCTGAAGAATGCTTTCTTCTCGATCCCAGTGGACAAAGAGACCAGACTCCTTTTTGCTTTTTCCTTTGAGGGACTACAGTTAACCTGGTGTGCAATGCCCCAGGGGTATGCTGATTCACCAGTTGTGTTCAGCATTGTCCTACAAGCCTTTTTACAATCATGGCACACCCCCCAGGGTTCTGTTCTCCTCCAAAATGTTGATGATTTGTTAATGTGTAGTTTCTCTGAGGAGGCCTGCCTTGAGGATGGTGTTGTGAACAGGTTGAATATCTGGGTTTTGTTCTGCCAAAAGGGAAAAGGGAGTTGAGCAAGTCTAGAGTCCAGTCTGTAGCGGGCCTGGTCACCCCGCACGCCCAGAAGGAAATGCTATCTTTTCTGGGTATGATTAACTACTGCAGACAGTGGATTCCCGACTGCTCATAGAGATGCAACCCTATCAGGCAAACCAGATCTAATCAAATGGTCCTCATAAATGTACAAAGCTTTTAATGACGAGTCCAGAACTAGGCCTCCCAGATTACAATTTGCCTTTCCACATGTATGCACGAGACAATTGTAAAACCATGGCGGGTGTGCGGATACAGTTTCATGGAGGTAAACTACGTCCTTGTGCCTTTTTTCTCAAAGGTGATGCCCGTCTCCGTACAGGGGATGCCGGCATGTCTGCGAGCTCTTGCTGCCTGTGCTATGATTGTTGAACAAGCTACCATCCTCACTTTAGGACATTACACTACCTTGTACACTTCTCATGATGTTATCTCTCTCCTTAAAGGCCTACATACACAACACATGTAAACAAAACGGCTCTCTGGATATGAGGTAATTCTCCTCAGTAATCCATACTTAAAAATGGTGTATGCCTCCCCTACATCTGGCCCTGCGCACTAGTTGGCCTGAAAATTCATGATGATGTGATGTCGAACATCCCTACCATCACAATTAGTCATCATTCACTGCAGGACACACACATGTGGGACTGATCACATTTCAAAGGGCAATGCTCTAGCAGACCACACCACCAAACTGGCTGCTACACAACAACCTGTCTCACTGATGTTACCAGTTCTTACACCTCCTTCACTCGAAAAAATAAATAAAAAAAACTCTTCTCTCTCCAGTCCTCTGTTCCCGAACAAGAGGAATATGATTGGTGTTATCCGGTATTGCAGAAAAATCCTGTAACAGGATTGATCTGCAAAGAGGGGACACCATGCATACCCCAACACAGTGCCACAGTTTTATTGCTCATTTCCACGGAGTAGGCCAAAGGGAGCACCTTTGAGAAGTGGAAACAAGTCCTTCCCATCATACTCTCAGAAATTAGAAAGACCCCCCATAAGACTTTAAAACTCTCCCCTTTTTGATATTCTCATGGGTAGGCCTTTCCCGACTCCATGGGCCCAACAACCACTTATAACAGAAGAAGGGGACCTCAACCAGATAAGGGAACAATATGTCACAGACCTCATCCAAACCCTTGATAAAGTAGAATAAAATGTTGTCTGTAATTCTCCTTCTCTCCCACAGGAACCAACACACCAGTTCCAGGAAGGCGACACTGTCCTGGTTAAGACTCTGTCGAAAGGAAAGAAGCCCGGAGACTTCACCTTTGGACCCCCAACCACAGTTGTTGCCGTGACGAGGACGGCGGTTCTCACGGAAGACAACTCTTCTTGGATCCACGCCTCTCGGATCAAACTCGTTCAAAATTACCCAAAGGAGGTAATAACGGGGGCAGACAGCCCTGACCTTGAAAGCCTACCGAAAGATGTACCCGCTGATGCCCTGGCCTTGTTCTGGCAGATGGTTGAAGAAACTAAGTCTCATGATGTTTGCATTAATGACTTTATTGACTTTGATTCACCCCACGGTGACTCTGCAGAATGAATTAGAGAGACACCCAAACAATAAGTTCCTGAAACACCATATAATGTTAGCACAAAACCTCACTGCAAAGGATTGTTGGATATGCACCCATGCCCCTGTGTCTGCCCAAAGCATGCCCTACTTTGCTATCCCTGTGCCCTCATATGAATTATTTCAGGGAGACTGTTTTGACATGCTTGCTGACAAGGAGACACCATATGCAAAGAATTGAAACACCTCAGTGGGTATTCCTATAGTAGGATGGGTGGGGCAGCCATGGTGGCAGGGAAACTTAAGCAGCCCAGGCCCAGGACCACACCAAATGTTGGTTTTCAAAGGGGGTTCCTGGGTAACTCGAGTGGTCACACATATACTAGACCTAGGAGCGATCCCCACAGAAGGAATAAAAGTTAGTTTTCACAGGACATCCGCAAGTACTGATCTTCTTAAGCCCAGCCAGATAGAAAGGTACTTACATGACCCAAAATGGCCAAATAACACCCTCTTTACTCAGGCTACTCAAGACGTAGACTGCTATAATATAACAGGACACCAACCATGCAATGACACGTCAGAATACCAACTTACTGATCCAATATGTAATAACCCAGATGTGGGCTACTGCGGTAGATTAGGGCAGATACCTTCCTGGTGTTACTTAACAAATGCCTCTAGACTCATTGACATAGTTAATAAACTTATCAATCAACATTCCTCTTTCTGGGAGCTCCCACGAGACATCTATTGGGTATGTGGTAGGGAAGCCTACAAGTGGTTGCCGGTATTGGTCAAAGGCACATGCACCCTAGCTAGACTTACCCCCTCCACCTTTGTCATATCCAACGACGACATTGACATGAGAGCAGCTCCTAAACATATGTTATACCGAAGAGCAGCAGATAACAAAGAAAGGGAAAACGGTAGGCCACATGTTGTACAAATGGGAATAACCAACAAGCTTTTTAGCACCATTTTTATACATCCAATGGTGATGCAAATATGGGATAAGTTAGTCGAAGCCACTAACTACCTCGACGACCAAATATATGACATTTTAGAAATTACTAATACCTCTGTGTCCGTGCAAAATCAACTGATGATAGTGACTAACCAACACGCAATAGTCTTGGACTATCTCACAGCAGCTCAAGGAGGGATGTGTCAAATCATAGGTCCTACTTGTTGCCATTACATAGACACTTCAGGAACAATTCAGATGCACCACCAGCTTGAGAACATACAAAAATTGAGGGACAAATATGCCAAAGACAATGAAATCAACAGGGATAAGTGGTGGGGGGATACCTTTTCAATATTGAATCCCGCTACCTGGCTCAAGGGCGTAGGAGGATGGATAGGGGGCGTTCTGCAGCTCATAATACACATTACTGTCATTGCCCTTATAGTATATGTATCAATAAAACTTATTTTCTTATGTATGAAACGCTGCAAGCCAAGACCTGCTGCAGATCCTAAAATCCTCCTCTCCACCTCATCAGACACCCAAGTCCCTCTACTTCACCGTCACTCAGCAGAAGGCTATACTGCCTACATATACTGCCTACATATACTGCCTACATAAAGACTTTTCAAAAGAAAATAGAAAACAAGAAAAACCAAGTTGTCTAAAGTGACAACTGGTTTTAAGAGGGGATTGAAGGGTAAAGGAGTCTTGATAGAATAATACAGATCTGTAATCTTGTATGATGTGTATCATAATTCTGTAATCTTGTATGATATATATCATAATTCTGTAATCTTGTATGATATATATCATAATTCTGTAATCTTGTATGATGTATATCATAATTCTGTAATCTTGTATTATATATCTTAATTCTGCCGTTTGTAACCGCAAGGCTCGTACCGTACTTCTCGTTTTCTCAACTGCTGATTCCTAACTGTTGTGCACGTACATCCTGTTCTTGTGTACTGCTGACTTGTAACTATTAAGCAACATGGTATATATATATATATGAACGTTGGCAAATAGTAAAACAGAGCGTACTTAGACGGCATCTTGTGTGCATGTATTTTTTCCACACCTGATAAGACGCTCTCCTGGCCAGTACAAGCCTTAAGCCAAATTGGACCTAGTACCAGGGGTACAGAAAAGACAGAGAACCAGTACCAGGGGTACTGAGTAGATTATTCAGCAATACCTTTCACAAGCATGTCCAGTTATTTTATATGCTGTTCGGGCATGCTGGGAATTCCAGTGGTGCCTCCAGCTGTTGCAAAACTACAAATCCCAGCATGCCCTGTCAGCTTTCTGCAGTTTGAGTGTATAAAGGAGTTGTAGTTCACCAACACCTCTACTGTATCAGGAGTCTCCTGGGAGTTGTAGTTCACAAACACCTCTATTGTATCTCTGTAGTCTCCTGGGGGTTGTAGTTCATCAACACCTATATTGTATCTCTGTAGTCTCCTGGGAGTTGTAGTTCATACACCAGTGTTTCCCAACCAGGGTGCCTCCAGATGTTGCAAAACTACTACTCCCAGCATTCCCTGGTTGGGAAACACTGGCATACACACATAACAGGGACTACAACTCCCAGCATGTGTCATTCAGTAGTCCCCCCCCCCTCACACACAGAATCAGTATGATATTTATTCCCTGTAGTCTATACACCACCAGCCCGTGCAGTATAATATGTCTCCTTCACACACACGTCCCCCCCTCCCTGCTCTGTGGTTTGCTCTGTGTTTCCCCCGTGATAACTTGAAACCTCCCCGTGATAAGTGAGGTCCTATGTAGACAGAGCAGGGGAGGGGGGAGGAGCTGTGGACGTCCTCATTCTCCCCCTGCTTCAATCTTACAGATAGGGGCGTTTCTGAGGATGAGCCAATGGCTGCCTCAGAAAGCACCCGCTCATGCATATGCATAAGCAGGGAGGAGCTGACAGAGGCTAGGGGGGGAGCACAAACACTGCAGGGAGGAAGAGATCTCCGTCCCCAAGATGGCGGCTGCAATGTAATGAATAGGGGACGGACGCAGGACTACTGGGCTATGCTGGCAACTCTAATATCTCAGAAACGGCTGCATATAGGTAAATAGGACTAATTGACTGAATTGTATAACTTTTGTTTGGGGAACATTTGGGCAGGGATTTTTGACCACTACAGTTGTCCTTTAATCTACAGCACATCCTGTATATTGGGTCTTCTGTATATTTATTATTTAGTTTTACAGGTGCTTCTAGTTTCTCTGTGTTCCAGCGCTCAAAGGGTAAACTAGATTATTCTGGGACTTGTATTTCCTCTGTGTACCAGTGTGCAATTGTTCATTGCTAGGTAATGCTGGGGTATGCATAACAGGTACAGGGCTAAAATACAACAACAGCTTCTGCCTTATCTTACTTGTTGTACAACTGTAGTAAAGAGGTAGCCCATTGCTACAAAGGGGAACATTTAATGACCCTGTAAGTGTCCTTGGAACAAGGTGCCTTTTATAAATGTAAACCAATTCAACCAATAACCCATAGGGGTTAATAATACCTGATATAATCACATGTCACAAAATATTAAAACCCAAATAAGAGAATGAGTATTATATACATTGTAATTTGGATTTCAATAAAAGTTATGTTTTATTTGTGTGGCACATGAATATAAAAGGTATTATTTGTATTATTAGTTTCATGAGAAACTGGAGTTCATACATCCTTACTATTATTTAAAAAAAATGATGTGGAAAAATCATGCAGAAATGTATGCTTGATCTCTTGGGGTGTCAGTGCTGAACCCCCTCCAATCTCTAGTTAATGAAGTAAACAGCTATATACTTCACTCCCCAGCTCAGAGATCTGAATAAGTTTCAGCACTGACACCCCAATCAATCAAAACATTTGATATGTCAAAAGTTGTTATAAATTATAGTAACACTTTTAGCTAAAGGAAATGTGAGGCTGGACACATCTGTAGTGTTTTTAGTGTTTTCTTTTGGATTGATAGGGAGACTTGGAGGCCCCTCGCTACAGATGGATCTCTGCACAACATATCTCTGGCTGGAGATTTTGAAATGTAAATGAGCCCTAACTGTATAGTATTTCATTAGGAAAAAATATTTCATAGAATATGATTTTACATATAAAGAAAATTCAGAACTGCTGCCTGTCCTATGGGTTCCAATAACCAGAGAGGTTTAGATTTATAGAGTAGAGCCTGGCATTGTCAGCATCAGGAAGTATTCTTGATATAGATGTATTTGACATGAATGTTTATGAGAAAGATGCCAGTATAATGTTAAAAATTCACTGTCCACAAAATGTATACATTCCCAAAAGAATGCACCTTTGTACTTTGCACTCTCAAGAAAACCCTGCAATATCGATGGTGTTAGGCTACTTTCACACTCCTGCTGGGCTCCGTCACAAACGTCCGTTTAGGCTTTCTTTTTTTTCTTTTTTTTTGCCTTTAAAGGGGTACTCCGGTGAAAACCTTTTTTCTTTCATAGCAACTGGTGGCAGAAATTTAAACACATTTGTAAATTACTTCTATTAAAAAATATTAATCCTTCCAGTACTTATTAGCTGCTGAATGCTACAGTGGAAATTCCTTTCTTTTTGGAACACTGATGACAGTGCTCTCTGCTGACATCTCTGTCCATTTTAGCAACCATGCATAGCAGATGTATGCTAAGGGCAGCATGGTGGTTAGCATTGCTGCCTTGCAGTGCTGGGGACTTGGGGTCTAAGGACAACAATAAATAAAGCATTATTATTATTATAACGTCAGCAGAGAGAACTGTGCTTGTGATGTCATCAGAGAGCATTCCAAAAAGAAAAGAATTTCCTCTGTAGTATTCAGCAGCTAATAAGTACAGGAAGGATTAAGATTTTTTAATAGAAGTAATTTACAAATATGTTTAACTTTCTGCCACCAGTTGATTTAAAAGAAAAAAGGTTTTCACCGGAGTACCCCTTTAATGGCCGTCAGTATGACAAAGCCCAACAGGAGGCATAATGGGATCCCATTTACTTGAATGGGATTCTCTGACGTCCGTCATTGCGACCATTATTCCGCCAGAAGATAGTGGGAGAAAAAGATGTCGCAAGCAATAATTATTCTCCTGATATCTTCCAATGGACCCGCTACTGACGGGCAGTATCGGTAGTGTGAAAAGAGCCTTAGGTCCTATACTTTATAATATAAATAGATGTGAATGCTGGGCTTGTACAGGTAATTGTGTAATTGTTATAGCAATATGATTCATTCTGGTTATTTCTACTTTGCATTGAATTGCTAAAGAACCTAATATCCTATGTTCCATGGCTTCCTCCCCATTCTAAAAAGTCATTACCAACATCAAAGTTCAAAGGCATCAATAGTTTTGTTTCTCGTTCTTTACTGTCCAGCTTTCACATCCATTAAAGCACGTATGTTGTTGTAACATGCAAGCTACCAATTTATGAGATTTCTGGTAATGGAGAAAGCTAATGCCCATCCCCCCCTGCCTATCTGTTTATTTGATTTACCATTGTTAATATTGTTTAATACACAAACCATCAAATTATCTCCAAGTGGAAAGAAAACAAAATATGCAAGAGGGTTATAAATGCAAATTTCCCCTCTTTGAAACAATTCAGCATTAAATATATTGTCACAACTGTTACTTCTTTATTTATGAAAGTGCTGAATTCACAAATAAATTTAAATTGTGAAGCAATAAAGGGAAAATTGTCTTGACATGGACAATTTTAATGTAGAAAAGAAACCCTTTTATGTTATGTAATTTAGAGGTGGAAAGCTTTCTGATTCAGATAAAGCTGTGCAAATTAAGAACTATATATGTGGCCGGCAGAACTATGGGCCTCTAAATATGGTTTGTTATAACTATGACATTTTATCTTAATTTTATCAAGTCAATTAAGTTGTATACAAATGGAGAAGAATGTAATAATAAATTCTAGAGATGTGAGTCTTAATGATAACTTAGTAGGGAACAGCTGTGACAAATAACCTTGGAAGGAACATAAAGAAATTGACTACAATGGCTACAGAAGAGGATGGAAATGTAAATGCCAAACTGCATATGTGTGTGTGTGTGTGTGTGTGTAGTAAAGAGACAAATCCTCTAAAGGCACTGTAGAGGTCTGTAACAGATCTGTACAAATATAGTCTGTAACTGTGTGGCATATACTGACTCAGCAGTATACATCTATGATTTAGGGCAGGGAAGGGCTATCATATTATATATTATTACTATCATAATATGAGAATGTTTCTAAACCTTTCCATTACAGCATCCAGAAGAATCCAAGCTTTAATCCCTTCTACAACATAAATATTATTTTGCTGGGAAATAAAAATAAAGCAAACATTGCATATCAACCATCAAATTGCCATGCATAGATACCTAGGACTTATGGTGGTGTCTAAAAAGAGTATTTTATAGCTGGCAGTATAAAGAAATGATATGACGACTTACCGAGGTACCTTTAAACGTGAAAAGAAACGTATTACTATTATGTTCCTAAATAAAGTAATAGTCTCACAGTCCTTGGAGGATTTCTCTATACTTTATGTCTTCACATTCCTAATTTTAGTGGACCAAGTCAACCCTTCACCTCCCAGTGCTCACTCTCACAGTCTATACATGTGAGAGCCTTTTGGTTTTGCTTAATACGTTTTTTGATTCTGCCCCTGACCACCAATTATTCTTAATTTCCTCTTTTTTGTCAGTATCATCAAAGCACAATCGCTTCCTTATCCATGTGAATATTGGAGCAAGATTATTATCTTAGTCTATAATATGTATCCAGCCCTGCAAAAGGGCATAATAATAAAGGAGAAAGCTAGCATTTGTATGGAAGATATTATGTAATTATATATGTGTAATGACTGAATATTATCCCATCAATCTTGTCCAAATGTCCAAGAGATTTTCCTTCAGAACACTGTAAATCTCATTGTATTTTTGTACCTTACCTAAATCCCTATGAGCTATTCCATGCTAAGGTATGTGCCATACAGATCTGTAATACATTGATTCATAGCCTGCTATGCACCCTCATCATGCCTGGATGGGCCTCCAAAAAGTTTTGTTTTTTTACTTACAGATTGATATGAAAGTAAAAGCATTTTCCACCACATGTCATATTACAGAGGAATGAGCTCCTATAATAGAACATGGTATTAAACAGAAGGGGCGTTTTAAATATAATCCATGCATCTTTTATACTATAAAATAAATATACAATTTTGAGACTGTGAATCCATTTGTATCTCTGTAGCTCCATACCATTCTTCAATGGATTGCTCAATTCTTGGTGTACTGAACTTCAGTAAGCCTCTTCCATTTCAACCGGTACGAAACAAAGACACCATAAAATTCACTTAGACAATCTCTACATAATCTCAAAAAACTTAGCGGGGGTGAGATTTTATTTTTTTGCACTAGCTTAGTTTTAGATAGGCTGTCTATGTTTGTACATAGAATAACTGTTCTGGTGCATGTCCATGTATACATTTGACTTTTCTTACAGGTGTACCTGTTTCTTCTGCTTTCTGCACATGTGCCAAAGTTTTGGTTTGTGTATGGTTTTATGTGACAAAAAGTATTTGGTTGGCCTTCTCCACTCTACAAAGTGTCACCACCTAGGAGTGTGATAGGCTGAGCGGCAGTGTCATGTTACAAGCCCTGACACTGTATTCTTGCTAATGCCCGGCCCTGGGCCCATTACATGACATTGCTACTTAGCCTTTCACAGTCCATGATGGGAAATCGCTGTGGCCGGTGATGAGCTGAGCCACAGTGTGATGTGTTGGCCAACAAAATCCGGAAGAAGATTACACCAGAGGATGGGACGGCGATATTGACGGTGCCTTGCAGAGCAGCGTGAATAAAAAAGTGGAGAGTGGATTAGAAAATCTTGTACTCCTTTAAATTTAGAAAATCCTTAAAGAGAAACTATAATCAGTGTCACCTGCACCAACCTGTTGGTACAGCCAAAGATACTTACCTACCTCAGATCTGTGGTCCCGTTTGTCTGTTGTCTTCTTTAATCCGACGGGAGGCTTGGTGCACAGCAGGAGCACGTTGACATCACTGCTGCTGCATCCCTAAGCCTGCTCGCAGCAGGATCCAGCAGAGAAGCAGAAGTGGTGATGTCAGAGTGCTACTGATGCCGGAATAAAGAATAATACAGACGAATAGGACCACAGATCAGGGATATGTAAGTATGGTTATAATCTGTGTCACCAGCACTACCTACCTGTACCAACAGGTTAGTTTAGTTGACATTGATGACAGTTTCCCTTTCACCGTGCCCCTTTTGGTGTGTGAAAATGATGTTGAGTATGGAGTATTTTACTATTCTTTCAGGCACAAACTTCGTTTGTAGGACAGTCAATGCACCACAAGTTTGTAAACTTTCCTGGATATCAGGAGTTCTATTTGATCTAATTTTTTTTCTTACTACTGGGAGCTTACAGAGTAATTTTCCCCTAGGATTTCCTACAATGTGTTGCAAAATTGATCAGATGCTGTGTTCTGGTTGTGAAATGCTCCATACCCAATGAGTAACTAGAAAAGACAAAGAATACAACACTCCATGGTGTAATAAAAGAGAGACCTGTGAGGTGGAATAGTGTATAATGATAAGAAGGCTCACCTTATGTTGTTGTGTACCCCCATACACAACAATGGTGAGCACAGAAAGTGTTCACAGCCAGCCGGCTGAGCAAGAGGCAATGCAGAAATAGACTTCAACAAGGGTGCCAGCTTCGAGAGGCGCAGGTCACAGGACAATCAAGGGGGGTAAAAGCAAGGGTAGTTTATTCTCCCAGCATGCAACGCGTTTCACTGCATCTGAAGCTTCATCAGGCATTATACAGATGAGGCTACACTATTTGATCCTGACTTCAATGCATTATTCAAGTGGCAGTGATATTGTAACGGCTGGAATAGTGGATCCGCTGTACCACTGTGGACGATGGTAAAAGCCGCACCAGGCAGCGGAGTCTAAGGAGACGCTGGTTTTCACCAGAGCCCACCGCAAAACAGGATGAACTTGCTGCTGCAGGCGAACTCCCAGGTCGCTACCCCTGGCGCGACTTGCCCACTGTGGTGGCCGAGATTAGGTACAGATTCGTAAGGCAACTCAGAGTCGGGGACTGGCCAGAAGTTCAGGGCAGGCGGCAAGGTTCCGTGGGCAGGAACAGAACACAGTAAAGAAATGCTTTCTCAATGGCTAGTATGCACAAAGATCCGGCAGGGAACAAGGGGATGTGCTGACACTTTATAGAGTCAGCACCCAGAAATAACCAATTCCCCTTGCGCTGGCCCTACAAATTTCAGAGAGCCGGCGTGCGCGTGCCCTAGGAAGCAGGCACACGCACGCCAGCTGTCAGGGAGAAATGGAAGAGACAAGAGCACTGCGGGGTAAGGATATAGTAGGTGGCTGAGTGCGCCCGCAGCCAGGCATGCGAGATGCGGCAGGGACCGTTCCGGGGATGGTACGGGGGAACGGGCTAGGAATACGCCCGCAGGCAGCACGTCGGGCTGCTTTGCAACTCCTAACAGATATCTCATATTAACCAGTTCTTAATATAAGGCATACAAAGATAAAGGCCACATGCACAGTTGCATGCATAGGAACTTACTTTAGAAGAAGAAATACAGTTACTGTTTACAGTTTTTTTAGTATATTAAAATATTATTTTTACCCAAGTGTCAAATGCAAAGCATAATATCACCAGTGTTATTGACATCATAATCTTTGTCACAATTGTGTAGATTACCCCTTTTTCAGAACTTCCTTACCCCTTTTTTCTCATATTGCTGTTTCGTTGTATGGCTATGGGTCTTCATGAAAAGTCTGACCCTTTTTGGGGAATCCTTTGTCTTGGATATGTCTGGTAATATTCAAAGACTATCTGGAAATAGTTAAAACATTGTTCAAATGAAGGCATGGAATAATTGCAAGGAATTATCTCCTATGAGGTTATTATACACAGTAAACTGCCGTTGTACACAAGTTAAGCCACATGTTTAGACAAGAGTATCTAACAGCCTCATTTGTCCTAACAATTTTTAGGAGTATAAATTAGTGGGATATCAAAATAGTCTTATAGTTTTGTGTGTGTTTTTTTTCTTTCTGAAAAAAATGTAGACCTCTGTTTACAGGAAGGGCTCTTTATCAAACTATTCCACAAAACATGAAAGGAACAGCAGGAATTTTGCAACAACAGATGGTTATTGTGGTTTAAAAACATATTGCTGGACTGTAAGACAATCCCTCCCTCCTTATTTTATAGGGACTTCTGTGTGAAGTGGTAACAGAAATAGACAAAACTGTTTAAGAGCCAAAAGATATTTATTAGGACAGAATACAAAAACATTCCAGACACAACGTTTTATAAAAATTCTGGGGGGAAAAATAACTTTTTGACATTTTAATAGGAATATTTATTATCAGCAATTTTTATTATTTCTGACCATTTATCTTGGTTTTACATTTTAGAAAGAACAATATGGCATCAACAATTAACCTTGGCAGTGGGTGGCATTTGTCTATTAAGAACATTTGTAACAAATAAGAATGGGAAGACATTTTTTACACTATTTGTACTATTGAAAAGTTCTAGTTACTCACAAAACATAATTTCTTAGGCTTTTTATTTGATTTATTTGTTTGTATTAGAAGACACATTTTTTGCCCATAGATGAAGCTTCACTGGCTTTTAACCCTATTTAAAATGCAGCAAATATATACAGGTAGCTTCACTAAGATCTGCATTTTAACATTTTTATATGTAAAATCCTGACCCTGCCAACACAGCTGGATTTGCTAAGAAACTTCTGTGGCGGCCCATGCGGCAGCCTTAAAAATATATGCCAGCTGTAAACTGGTAAACATTTCCACTATAGTATATGCAGGTTATTGGATTATAACCTCCCATTGTATATGTGCCCAGCCACACTGGAGGTAACTGGGAGCAGGTTGTGAGTCAGACCTAATGCTGCTGTAATGGCCCACTGGCCCTTGGTTTTGCTTATCAAGGACAGGAAGGTTAGTGTTAGGTCCCGTGCCACTTGAGAAACCTTGGTGTTGGTGTACGGGCTCAGGTATGTCGTTCATATAAGGATACACTGGCTAATATAATTTTAACATCAGTTTTGAGGGTTAGCCATATGTCACTGTTTACATCTACCACAGTAGTGCACGTACATTTCTGTATTGTATTATTCTAATTGTTACACATCCACATGTTTATTTGGTGTAGGATGCCATTGTTGCACTTGTATTCTGTTGCAGGCATCCTCCATTGTATACATTTTTATGCTGGAGATTGCCCTTAGCAACAGACCACAATGGCAGGATTTGCTCCCCCAGCATAAATGCACAACTGCATTTGGGGTTGAAAACCTCCTGTCATTTGAGACCACGTCTTTGTTGTTATTGGATTATAGAAAATGCATTAGGCTGTGTTGATCCCGCCACCTTTTTCACAAAATCGTAGCCTCTTTTTAAAAAGTAGAGGGTGTTTTGCATGAAAGGGCTGAAAAGTTTCAGATTTTTATGCAAACATGCATTGGTTTGCTCTTTTCAGCTTTTTTTTTATTTTTCTAATTTTACAACAAAAAAAATTATCCTCTTCACTTAATCTTTCTTAAATATTTCAAAGGTTTCATTAAAGTTTTTCAAAGCAAGGAAATGGAATAGATTGTACATAGGAAATGTAAAGTTACATATGTAAGAAATGCAGACGTAACAGACAAGCAATGTAACAGAATGTTCAATATGATGATAATTTAGCCTCTGATCGGCTCTAAAATAACATTTAAAAAACAAAATATTAGGAAAATTAATATCCTCTCAATTAAAGGCGTTATCCATGAAAAAAAAAATTTTTTTCATCTCAACTGGCTCCAGAAAGTTAAACAGATTTGTAAATTACTTCTATTAAAATTTTTTATTCCTTTCAGTACTTATGAGCTGATGAATTGAGTTGTTTTTTTCTGTCTAAGTGCTCTCTGATGACACGTGTCTCAGGAACCGCCCAGTTTAGAAGCAAATCCCCAAAGCAAACCTCTTCTACTCTGCAGTTCCCGAGACAAGCAGAGATGTCAGCAAAAGGACTGTTGCCAGACAGAAAACAGCAACTCAACTTCAGCAGCTGATAATTATTGAAAGGATTAAGATTTTTTAATAGAAGTATTTACAAATCTGTTTAACTTTCTGGAGCCAGTTGATATATAAAAAAAAGTTTTTTCCTGGAATACCCCTTTAACATAGGGTATAAGACAAGACATACAAGAGGAAAGGGAAGGAAGGGTATCTAAGAACCCTAAACATGGAAAAAGAGTAACGAGAGTTAATTGTATAATGGGATCAAGAGGAGGAGCCTAAATTAGATATCCACTAATTATTTTTTATTTATAGAACATCCCCCCACACTCCTATTACCCATATGGAATAGTAATTGTCCGCAATAATGACATCGACAGTTAAAGACTTTCTATCTTAATAACAGACTTTTACTTTCTACAGGGAAAAGGGAAGGAAATTATAGAAAAATCTTCTTTGTAAAATGGTTTTACGTTCATGAAATGTTGTCCATTTTAGAGAACCAAAAAAGAACTGCTATATAATTATATTGTTAAAGGGGTTGTCCAGCAATAAAACATTGCTGCTTAGCCAAACTCTGGCCACAACTGTGTTCCAGTGATTGGCTGAGCAGCAATATGATGTACCTGCTGCAGCATCAGAAAGCGAAGTTTAGCGGAGAGTGTGCCCCAAGGTAACAGAGGACGAGGGGAGTAAAGGAGGTAAATATATGCTTTTTATGTTACTACACAGCCTGGGGCAAATTTCTGAAAAAAATGTTTTTACTAGACAATCCATTTAATACTTTTTAATTTTTTTTTTTTTTTACATTTGTTATAATGCTCTTAGCATAGATGGGCTAAAATTGGAACTTTTTAATTGACACAGATCACATTACACCTACCACTGGGCACACATAACTTTGTGTTGTAAAAACATCATACAAGGCTGTGGTGCTTAGCTAGTTCATTGAAACTTTCCTATTTAAGACATGGACATGCATGAATTTTGCAGTGTTCCACACAAGTCAGAAGTTTTTGTTCAGTAACGTTTAAAATACTCAGACTTCTATGATCCCATTTTACTAGCAAGTTATTTCAAAGGGAATAAAAACTTTAGATCTCCATAAGAATGATAAGATCTGTTTTTGTCACTCATGGGTTGCATCCTTTATGGCTAAGCAGTGGTCTGAACAGATGCAAGCTGTTGCTTTGCAAACAGCACAAGCAAAAAACAAAAGAAAAGTGTGTATATATATATATATATATATATATATATATATATATATATATATATATATATAATAAGGAACTCCAGATTTTGTCCAAGTTTCCCTTCAAGAAGAATGTGTAAGCATGAAGACAATAATCTAAAATAACATGACTAAAAAATATTGAACATTTTACTAGTTAAAATCCTGTATTGAAGTTTTACAGAAAGTAGGAATAGTTATTAGACAACAGGGGTGTAACTAGAAAATACACTCCCTAACCATAAACTCATAGTTCTTTGTGAAGACCTCCTGCAACATTCCCTGCCAAGTAATTAAAAAAATACAACTAAACCTCCAAAGATGGGTAACATAATCCCATACTTGTTTAGCTATAGCATAGCCCACTGTTAGTTACTGATAAGTATTTTTTTTAATGCCAAGTTTACATGTATAAATAGCCAGATTAAATTAGATATTCTATCTTAATTTAATTGGAGGCAGTTTTATTCCTAAAACTTAGGGGCTGTTGTACTAATTCTTCAATGGGGCACAGTTCTGAAACAATGATGGTGTCCAAAGGTCCTACAGAAAACAACTTACCGTAGTTAAATTTTATAATGTATTAAATAAATTATTGATATACTCATATTAAGTTTGTAGCAATATTTTTAAAACTTTTTCAACACAAATACTCTCCTATCTGGGCCACCCACAGCTCCCCCTGAGATGCCTTTGGGTATCCTCCTTGACTCTCTTTTTTCTACTCCATGATGGACTCATGTCAACAGTGACGGCCTACTCAGCCAATGACTGACTGTAGCGGTGTCCCACCTCAGTCAGTGATTGCCTGAGCAGGCTGTCACTGTGGAGTCTAAAGTCTGTCTCTGTAGTAGGAAGAAGAGCAACAAACTGGGAACCAGAAGACATCACAGGGGGATCTGTGGGGGGAACCAGGTTGGTGGGTAGTATGAGTTTTTTTTCCCATGCCGTTCCCAGCCATATTTAGTATCTGAATAACCGCATCTGAATAATGTGTTGTGCACAATGATAACAGAATGATATGAGGCACAGTTTCCATTGTTGAATCCAAGTGACAGTTTAATAGCAGCACTATAATTTTAGGTATTGAAGGCCCCATAGCAGTCAGACCCAAGGGCCAGATATTGATATTTTTAATGAATATATGGTATATCTAGAAACTTTTCAGAATATTCCACTTTTTTCACATTTTGTTCTGTTGCGGCCTTTAGCTTTAATAAAATTTTAAAAGTTTTCCCCATCATTCTGCATTCATAATCCCATAAAGACAAAGGGAAAACAGAAATGTTTTCAAATTGATTAAAGAGGATATTGAAAGATATGCCCCTGTCTATATAAGGTCTCAAAGCTGACAATTAACCTCTTAATTGTGGAACGTCATGGCACCCTGGGCTTTGAGGACCAATGACGTTCCACAACGTCATGGTGTTTTCCGGTCTCTGCCGCTCGCCGGACAGAGATCGGAACCGGGTGCCTGCTGAAATCCTTCAGCAGGCATCCAGGGTAAACGCCGAGGGGGGCCATGTAGGCCCCCCATGTCGGCGATCTCCGCAAATCGCAAGGGAAATTGCCCTTGCGATCTGCGGTGATACTGGGCTGAACTGGTCTCTGGGACCCGATCGCCCGGTAATTTTGCATGATCCCGGCTGTCACAGACAGCCAGGACCATGCTGGAGCCTACCACCATGCAAGCCTGCCACCTCCTCCGATCCCCTGCGATCCGTCGGTTAACTAACCGACCAATCGCAGGGGGGGGGGGCGTTTACTTCCTCCCGTCCTGCCCGGCCCCTTGAAGTCCTGAGAGGACGGGACGAAGACCAGAGGACGCGGCGGGGGACGGGGGAGTGCTGGGGACCGGCCCCGGTACTTACCTCGTCCCTGAAGACCCGGATCCCGGCGGCGGCGACAGGTGAGTTCCTCTTCAGCCGCGGTCGGGCCCTTTACAGCAATGCACGTCGCCGTAAAGCGACATGCATTGCTGTAATGGGACCCTGTAAACTACAACTCCCAGCATGCCCAGACAGCTCTTGGCGTCTGGGCATGCTGGGAGTTGCAGTTTTGCAACATCTAGAGGTCCACAGTTTGGAGACCACTGTGCCCTTCCAGATGTTGCAAAACTACACATCCTCAGCATGCCCTTACTGTCCAGGCATGCTGGTAGTTATAGTTCTGTAACATCTGGCCCTTCATGTACTTTGGTGCCCATGTGGTCTTATCTATGTAGGTGAGACCACATGGGACATAAAAACTCTGATAAACCAACATCGGTACACTATTCGAAAAAAGAAAATGGATCTCCCGGTACCAAAACATTTTTTGGATTTGGGACATAGTGAAAGTGAACTGAAATTCATGATTGTGGATCATATCCCACCACTAAAGAGAGGAGGGGATAGACAGGCATTATTGAAGTGCCGTGAACTGAAATGGATCTTTGAACTGGATAGTTTGAAACCAAAGGGTCTAAATGTGGATTTTAAAATATCTTCTAGGATTGTGGGGAAATAGGTACCTTAGGATGTAGCCCATGTCCTCGTACATCAGTTTGAGTATACTCAGTATGATCTATAAATATGAATGTGTTAATATTCTGATTAACAATTTTTTTCTTGTTCCTTTTATAGTGTACTGATGTGGAGACCTCCTCGCTCACCGGATAGTACAGTGGAAGATATGTATTTATGATGTAATATTGCTCATTAATAAAATTGTTGATACTTACATCATCGAGGTGTTGTCACATTCATGAGGATGAGCCTCAATCTGGGTGGTGCACATCTGTGTCATGGCAACTAGAAGGTTTTTTGTTTTATTTATTATTTATTTATTTTTTCATTTGGTCCATGCATAATTCTGCTCATATGCCTAGGGGTTAATACTTTGTACTTGTAGTGACCGTGAGGGTCATTGGGTTGAGGTAGTGTAAACCTGACCTCTCCGGATATCCACTTGATTGATGGTGACCGTTGAGATGCCGGGTATATGTCTGGGCATCCGACACTTCATTGTGCCGGGTACCGAGCCAATATACTTACCTTACCTTCTCATGTTGCCTCTATACCCTGATTATGGCTAACAGCGGAGTAAGGGCAGATTTGCCAGTCTCTAATATGCCCGCCGTGCGCTCATGAACGCACGGTATTCATATATGGAACCTTTCCCTTAAGTTAAATGGCTGCCGCGCATATGCAGGCGATGTGCGCGTGCGCCGGATTAGTATACTACACTGCACGCAGGCGCAGTATGCAGTTGGTTTGTTGCCATGACGATGGATGATGCACTTCCGGCATTGGTGGCCCCGGCCGGATGTGACGTGACGCCGATGAGACGAATTTGTTAGAGCGACAGACATGCGCATTTGTAATGTTTACAAGCCAGGAACACCTAATCATGTACCGGTGAGTGAGCGCTCCCATAGACACTGTATATTTTGTTTTTAATTGTTTTTAACCATCACCTGGGCGTTATGATTTATATAATAATGTCCAATCAAGTAATGTAGCACCATTGGTTGTGATCATGAATGACATCCATGTAATTTTTGCACGTTTTTTCTATATTTAATATTTATATACACAATGTATGCACGTTGTTATTTTTTATATGAGTAATTTTGTATAATTTTGCACTAATTGTATGATTATTGTTATTGATGGCATTTGATGAATGCCCCTATATAAGATGTGTGTGACACTAGATATTCTGAGCTTGAAAAAGACCAGGAGAGCTGGTTGAAACGTTGTTCTGGACACTCTGTTTGATGGAATAAACCACTTTTGATTTTTTCACCATTGGATGTGTGCTGTGGATATTCTCTTTTTATCTATCTATCTATCTATCTATCTCATATCTATCTCATTATCTATATCCAAATAAAAGCAGTGGCACTCCAAGTAGGTGAAAAAGGTGTTGTCTTTATTAACTCCATAGTGAGCTATGTTTCGGCAGCCTCACTTTGCCATTATCAATAGTGTTGAGCGGCATAGGCCATATTCGAATTCGCGAATATTCATGGACGAATATTCGTCATATATTCGCTAAAATTACTATAAGCGAAAATTCGCATATGCGAGAATTAGCATATGCTACTTTTCGCATATGCGAAAATGCGCACGCCAGTCTCACACAGTAGTATTAGAGCCTTCATTACACCACACAAGCTGGAAGCAGAGAGGGATGATCACTGTGATGTGTACTGTGATTAAAAAAAAAAAAAAGAATATTCGTAATTACGAATATATAGTGCTATATTCGCGAATATTGGCAAATTCGCAAATATGCGATATTCGAGAATAAAATTTGCATTGCGAATATTCGCGAGCAACATTAATTATCAAGGCTTGATAATGGCTGCGTGAGGCTGCCAAAACATAGCTCACTATGGAGTGAATAAAGACAACACCATTTTCACCTACTTGGAGTGCCACTGCTTTTATTTGGATATCAAGTTTGGATCTCTGACCCAGATCAACAACGGGAGGTACCCGTGCACCTTTTCTAGTGGAGTGCTGCTCTCTTCCTTCAAGTATCTCATTATCTATCTATCTATCTATCTATCTGTGGTGTCCCGGCACCGTATTTCATACTGCGCCTTAGTTATTAGTCCCCAAAGCTAGAGTCCCTAGGACTGTCGGGGTTCGCTTCCCTAATTAACCCCTAGTCACCCCTTAGTAACTTAATATTTATGAATACTATCTATATAAATATATGTATATGGTGTTACTTACTTGTTTTAGCGTTGCAGGACCTGCAGGTCATGGGACCGGGTTACAGAACTCTATGGTTTTGCTAAAGGACCTTTGGTGGTTCTAGTCAGGTGATCACCCACAATCCATTGTAACGGTGAGTGACAGCTGATATGGACCAATCCAAAACGCCAGCTCTTGCCCATATAAGGGAGCTGTGCCATTTTAGCCCGCTCTTGGGTTGCTGACTCTGGATGAAGTAGGACCTCCGCAGCTTTCAAGGCAATTACTAGGCCAAAGCCCTGCGGCCTAGGCCTACGCTAGAGACAGATAGTTCTTACAATTCTCCTCTATCTCTGCAAGACCTCTGGGCCTAATCTAACCCCTAAATCCAGCGGATCTATGCAAGTACAATCCTCCTTATCTTCAGAGAACTTTCCGGTCCTAAGCAACTGTCAATCACTGCTTTACTGTCTAAATAGACTCTGTTATCTGGACTGTTACCGATACTGCATGTACAGAAAATCTTCAGTAAAGTTCCTGCAAGTTTTAAGTTCAGCACTGCTATGGACAATCCATTTATTTCACAACTCATCTATCGCTCTTGGGAAGGGTGGCGATAGGCCCTGCATCACTACAGAGTTTTAACCCTCACCCTGGCATCACGAGTGACAAGGGTTAACAGCGCCCTTTATTATACAGAACAGCAACACCCCATATACCCTACACCCCACAAGGCTATACCTTAAAGTACGCTTCCACATATCTTTCTATCATCTTTTCAAGTTTAGTTTTTTTCTATATCAACAACAAAATCACATCATAGTATGACATAATGTATTGTTATAGTCTTCTTCCTCTCAATCTTGCAGTAAATGTGTTTTGTTAGATATAACAGGCATTCGGATTTAGCCCACCAGTCAGAATAACACAAACATGAACACAAAGGATGGGGATTTAAAGGCACAGAAGCCAAAGGTGAAAGGTCACAGATATCCATCAAGCTGCTTTAAATTGAACAGGGTTGAGCTTCAATCTATTGTACCTGTGTAATGAAGTGACAAGTGTTGTCTTTATTGAAAGTCAGGCTTCATATCATCTATTCATACACATACACTGTAACCCAACAATAGTTTTTACTAATATATGACATCATTCTTGGACACCATATCTTTGTTTTAACATTTAAAATGTATCACTCATAAGGTCTTAGGATGCTACTACTGATACTACTACTTGAACGAAGCCATTTAGGACTCGAATAGAAGTCTAAAAGGCTTTATTGTACTTCTGCATGATTTCTATTTTGTGCTGACATATAATGAGTTTTTTCATTTGTTGGAATCCATAAAAATAACCATGCTGCAACCATGCTGTTTGGGCATGCTGGGAGTTTTAGTTTTGCAACATGTGGAGGGCCATAGTTTAGAGAATGCATTAGAAGACTAGAAGAGCTTCTAAAAATGACATAGAAACTTCATTTCGGGTAGCTTTTTATAATGACCTGCCCTGTGTGTGTATTTGAGGAGCAGCGCTATTTTCTGCCATTTTATAACTTGTATATGACATGTTTTAGCAGATGTCTGCTCTGTAGGCTTCATCTTTAATTTGCAGTTCTCCCAGAGCTGTTGGGCAGAGCGCCCTCCTTCCTCCTTCATAGACACAGGAAAAAGCTGAACTGATTAAGAGAAGATTTAACCAACATGGGAATGGGGGGGGGTTGATTACGGGAGAAATAAGTATTTTGTCTAATAGTATATATTATAAGGTTTCTTATATTTGCTTGTACTATTGATTCATGAAAGGCCTGCTTAAAGGAGTTCTCCAACTGAAATCTTTTATCCCCCGCTGTGCCTGGGCTGTAAAACTATACATAATAAACTTTCACTTACCTGCCTACGGTCCCCCGTTGTTCCGAAATCGCCGTCCCGTTCTCCGATCCCGGTCTCTTCCACTTCCTGCGGGTCGGTGACTTCACTCTGCGCTCAGCCTATCAGCGGCCTCGACGGAACATTGCTGCGGCCGCTGATAGGCTGAGCGCAGAGTGAAGTCACCTACCTGCAGGAAGTGGAAGAGACCGGGACCAGAGAATGGGACGGCGATATCGGAACAACGGGGGATCGTAGGCAGGTAAGTGAAAGGTTATTATATATATAGTTTTACAGCCCGGGCACAGCGGGGTTAAAAGTTTTAG
Organism: Hyla sarda; assembly: GCF_029499605.1. Lineage (NCBI taxonomy): Eukaryota > Metazoa > Chordata > Amphibia > Anura > Hylidae > Hyla > Hyla sarda. Next base: position 211,675,914 of record NC_079194.1, read on the forward strand.
CTTAGAGAACTCCTTTAAATGACAGTGCCTATTTGAGCAGTGAGACAGAGTTTCCAGGAGGCCAGGGAGTGAAGCTCATAACAATGCACTCATGTTCTCCTTGCTTGGATGTTACTTATTCTGGAGGTTCAATGCCATTACTTTTTCTCTTAAATAAGTTGTTCACAGACTATTTTCATGATCAAATGGCCCCAAATAGAAATAAAAATAAATAAAAATAAATAAAGAAAGAAAGAAAGAAACCTACCTGTATTCATCTCCACTTATCCCCTGACAAAGTGGTTGGCTCAGTAGATTTGTGTTGAGAATGACACCAGGAGTTTGGGGAGGGGCACTTGGGGATTTTGGAGCACTTGGGGAGTTTATGGCACTTCTGCCACTTTTACAAAAGAGCACAAGTTGCCTGCATAAGTCATGGCAGAAATCTACTCCAGTTTATAGGTAGTTTAGGTTTCAAAGTCTAGCATACAGACAGTTAAAAAGATGGGCCAATCAATTTTGTGCCTCTATATATATGTATAGCATCTCCTTTGACTGCACTTATACTGTGGACTGGCTTGACCAAATGATCATGATGTATTCCACTCCTATATTCCACCCCATGTTATTCAATCAGTGAATGACATAAGTGCAGCAGGCATACTGGGAGTTGTAGTTTTTTCAACAGCTGTGAGTTTTTTTGTTCATAATAAATCATTCAGTTACTAAGTCCCGTCTTAGTCTGGTAAAACGAACTTACGTTTTCCTTGAGGAGCTGGGTTATAGCCCTAAATTTACTTACCTCTTCTGATACATTATAGATTTGAATTAATCTTTTTTATGTTTTGATAGTCTACTGGGAGTAGCAGGTATTGGCCCTGATTTACTAAGAATGGAGTATAATTTTCTTTGTGGGTTTTAATTCCCTACAATTTTTTTCCACGGTATTTACTTAGGTTTCCCTACATTTTGCTTTTTTACACATGCTCTGATCTATAGGGTTTTCCTCAGCGCAACTACATTTTCAGAGAAAACTTGTGGAAACCTTAGGGTAAGTTCACACATACAGGATCCTGCACAGATTTGATGGATTTGAATTTGAAACTGCAGATTAGAAGCTGTGCTCAGTCATTTAGTTTACATTGAAATCTGCAGCAGAAAATCCTGTGCATCAAATCCTGTGCATCAAATCTGCGTACGTGTGAACGTACCCTTAAAGTAAATATGTTGTTTTTTTGTGAATATGTCAGGGACACGTCCCTTTTTCGGTGGCCATACCCACTTTTCCCTGCGGCCATGACCATTTTTCAGGTTTTCTCAGTAAAATGGAGAGCTAGTCGGATTTTTTCAATTCTGGCACAAATTCTGGCACTGACTGGATTTCTGGCGCAATGTGCCAGAATCTGGTGCATGACCTGACAAAACATGTTGGGTTTAAATTATTAAATCAGGGCCAATATCTACGAGTTTTAGGATATGCAGATTGGATTGGTAGCTTCCTGTCGGCTTGAAATTGACGTGTTGGCAGCGATACCTTTATGTTGGGTGGTGTAAAAGGAATTTTTTATTATTCTTTTTTGGTCATGTGGATTTTATAGATAATCCTACCACCCGCTTGTGTCTGTTCATGACAGATGCTAACTCTATAACTTGCGTCTCAGGCAGCATGGAAGCCATGACAAGTTCCATTCAGGCTTTCTGGTGATCTTTTTATACCTAGGCCAGTGACCATGACAAAGGGGCATCCTCTATGTCTAGAGAAAAGATTTCACCATCATCACAGATGGGATCCTTTACTGTTAGAGCAGTGATACTATGGAACTCTCTCCTACATGATGTTGTGATGTTTGACTCAATAAATAAATTTAGGTAATGGATATTAGACTTATGTGGACAAGAACACTGATCCAGAGATTTATTCTGATCGCCATATTGGACTCGGGAAATAATTTTTCCTCTGTCATGGGGTAACTGGCATGAGCCTCTTTGGGGTTTTTGCCTTCCTCTGGATTAACACAGTAGGACTTTAGATTGAATTTGATGGACTGTTGTCTTTTTTCAACCTTACAAACTATGTTACTATGTCCTCTTTATAGAAATCTCTGCAGCAGCCATGATGTTTATTATAAAGCATAATGACTTATCTACAACCAATTATTAAGAAAATATATTGATCTTATATAAGTAATTTAATATATATATATATATATATATATATATACAATTGGTATAGGTCACAGCAAAAAGTATGCAGACTCCCAGTTTCAAAAAGGCTGTGGTCTTTATTTAGGTCATCAGCAATGCAACGTTTCGGCTATAGTGTAGCCGTTGCTCCGCCTGCCCTGGGCTCTGCAGGTGTGCCGCATATTCCAGACACCACCTCTGCACTGCCTCTAGCGGTTGTGCTAGAGGCAGTGCAGAGGTGGTGTCTGGAATATGCGGCACACCTGCAGAGCCCAGGGCAGGCGGAGCAACGGCTACACTATAGCCGAAACGTTGCATTGCTGATGACCTAAATAAAGACCACAGCCTTTTTGAAACTGGGAGTCTGCATACTTTTTGCTGTGACCTATACCAATTGGATGTTCTGTATCTGGACTGGTTATCCGGATGGTCACGGGCATAAGAGCAGGGACTAGTGCTGTCTTCCTCCTTGGACGTATATATATATATATACATATACAGCGGTCCTTCAACATACGATGGTAATTCGTTTCAAATGAACCATCGTTTGTTGAAGCCATCGTATGTTGAGGGATCAGTGCAATGTTAAATATAGGTATACTCTACTGCCCCGCCTCTCCGGACCGTCACCGCTGCCCTGGATGTCGCCGTCCATCAATGTCGCTGCAACCCCATGGTGTCCCTGCCGCTCCAGACCATCTTCGCTGCCCGGGATCGTCGTTCCTTATTGCCGTCATCACGTCACTACGCATTCCGCTCCTATTGGATGATGGGACGGCATGCGCGGCGACGTGATGACGACGATGGAGAGCAACGGTGATGCAGGGGATCCCGAAGAGGACGGCCCGGAGCGCCGGGGACATGTAAGTGATCAGGCACCTTAAACGGCTATCCTGCGGCAGCTGAAGTAGTCTGCGCTGCCGGATAGCTGTTTATGCGATGGCCCCGACATACAAAAGCATCATATGTTGATGCTGCCTTCAACATGCGATGGCCTCTGAGAGGCCATCGTATGTTGAAATTAACGTATGTCGGGGCCATCGTAGGTTGGGTGATCACTGTATGTATATATATATATATATATATATATATATATATATATATATATATATATATAAAATGACTTATATAAGATTAATTGATTGGCAGCCTTATGTTTTAATATGGTCACATGAGACTTTTTATATCCCCTTGAAAACAATTGTATAATTTTGTCAATCCTCTTTTCCTAAGTAAACAGTGCAAATTACTTTCACCATCAGCCACATTTACATCTTTAGGAATATCACCCAGTAATTGAAAAGTTGATCCAGTGCACCAAGTACATTGACTCCGCGCTCAGCATGTGCTACACCAGTGCCGGAGCCGTGTGATCATCATTCAGGTGAATTTTATCATTCTTTTCACCCTACAAGTAATGAACAAATTCACAGCTTATTACTTTGGACTTGATCTCTGGCAAAACAGTGCTGGAACAAACAATTTGATTTGTCAACATCTTTACATGGCCTCCTCAATCACTGTCACAAATCCAAATTTAAAGCGCAAAGTGCATTTGACTGCGGAACCTCAGACTGATTAGAAGTCGGAGCTCAGTGAATTGCAGCAGACAGGACAACAATCAGATTATTAACTCCACTTGAAAATACTCTCTTCAGTCTGGGATTAGCATGCATATTTTGATATAGATCGATAAGCAATCTCCTTCCTATAAGAAATGCCTGCAACATTCATTTGGCTGATCAAAGGTGCATATCAGTTAGCTGTGACAGCTGGCTATTGTTTTGTTCTTTCTTTACAGCAGAGTCTCTATTAAAAAAAATGTACCCGCCTTCTTTCCTAATAGGAAAAAGTCAGCAGTCAACAAATTCCATCTACTCTTCATGGTAAAGAAAAATAATGTAGTGCATTGTGACTTCTGCTATCTGTAGAAATCATTATAGACCTGATATACAGTCACACAGTTTGAGTGTTACCTAAGTTGTGGCGGATATAATTGCAGCATAATTGAAGTTTTCGGATGTTTTATGAGGAGCGGCAACAAATGTAGACATTCTTTAAAACAAAACAACAAAACACAAAATAAATAAACAGGATAGGTAAAATTATATATACAGTATATATATATATATATATATATATATATATATGTATATATATATATATATATATATATGTGTGTGTGTGTGTGTGTGTGTGTGTATGTGTGTGTGTTTGTGTGTATACAAAGACAAAATATGATGCAGCACTCCAAAATTAAGATGAACAAAAACGTATTACATCTTCATGTGCAAATAGAGAGCTCTCTTTGCTCTCTTTTTGAACATGCAGATGTAATACATTTTTGATTCATCACATCTTGGAGTGCTGCATCATATTTTGTCATTGTATTCATATGGGACTAATTGGACCTAGTCTCTAAAGATTGCCTGCACCCGCACTTTGTCATCTTTATTGCATCTCCACCTGTTTATGAGTACTGCTGCTTTGTGATATATATATATATATATATATATATATATATATATATATATATATGACCAAAAAAAAAAAAAAAAATATATATATATATATATATATATATATATATATATATATATATATATATAAATGTTTTCATTTTAAAGCTACAGGGCTATCCTCAGGGTAGACCATTAAAAAAATTTCAGTGAGAGTCCACCTCCGCTCATAAACTCCCATGCCATTTAAGTAAATGATGAGGAGCTGTAGCCCAGATACTCCAATGCCCCCTTCATTATTCCCCAGATACACCACCATATGTATGGTTGTAGATGGCTGCTGGCTGTAGCTCAGTCCCATTCCATTAAATGGGAGCTCAACTGTTTGGCAGAGATGGTAGGAGTAAGACGTAGACCAATTATATTGATTGCTTATTCTAATGTCCCAAAAAACAGATATATTTATATATTTTAAGAAATATAACCATAAAATCATAAGGATGCCAATATTTAATGTCAAGCCTTTTCATATTTTTTTTCTAAAAAACAAGTTCCTAAAACACAAAACAAGTGAATTGGCTCCAAAGCAAAGCACCAGTTGTGCTAAAATTATAAAGAAAAAAAAATCTGTTTTTGTGCCACTCTCACTAAAAGAGATGGCTTGGAAAACTGCAAAGCACTGAGCCTTGTACATCAATCCTGCATGGCAGGAAGGGGTGGGGGAGAGAGGAGGCATGCATGCTGCATTTAAGCCTATCCTCTATAACACTTAAGCCTATAAGAAATTAATTTCATATATTTGCAAACAGCCATCAGCTAAGATGTAGGCATTTGTTTTATCTGTTTTATCAGTTATGTACCCGTATCTGCAGCTCTGAGCATGATGTAGAGCTGACAGTTTCCCTTTAAAGCCAGGTAAATAATAATGGCCCATTCCACTCCAGAATTCTGATTGGAAAATGTGTTCAAAGGTGGGCGACCAGAGTAATAAATGTAAGGGAAGTGTACAGTACCCAGAAGGATTCAGGTGACTAAGCCAAATATTTATTCTGATTTGATTTGATTATCAGCTTTGGAGTCAAGAAGAAAAGGAAGCCTCTATCTCCTGAGTTTTTTGCCTTCTTCTGGATCAACACTATAGGGTAATAGGCGGAACTGGATGGAGTGATGTCTCATTTCAGCCTAACAAAGTAATAAACTATGTAACAGTCCCAAGACAGCATTTTACCTCTTTTTCTTCCTCTTCTTTCTTTTTTTTACTCTAGCCCCCACCTGCCAGTCTAACCCAGAACCTTCTAGTCACTTCTTTCAGACACTGTTAGAACAGACATTAGTAAAGTAATCATTACTGTGTCAGAGGGTTGGCCCAACAGAGAATCACTGGGTTGAGAATGACTAGATATTTTTGATGGGAATTAGAAGAAATGATAAATAGCACATAGTATCCATTGTGTTCACTCACATTTAATTTTCCAGTCTGATTTGTTGATGGTGTTTTCTTCTTTGTGCTTCACTAGACCTTTTTTTTCCCAGTGTCCTAACATGAAGAACTGTTAGATTAAGAAGAAAGCATCTAAAGATAAAGCCCTTTAATCTTTAATCTTCTTAGCACACTGTCAATTTATTTATGGCATTAAAATAAACCTAATAACGTCTTTACTAATTTCAGGGTTGGGACTGTATCTTTTTTTGGAATGCGTAAATTATCAGGCTTACATGTGATATGAGGAGTGGTAAAATATTCCACAGACAACGTTCATAGTTGTACTTTACTGTTTTCATTTGCAGAAATTTGCCTTGACAGCTATGTTAAAGGGGTTATCCAGGAAAAAAACTTTATATATATATATATATATATATATATATAGGTAGGGGAATATGTAAAGCAGCTCATTACACAACCTTTTCAGGTAGTGTTCCCTGGTATCAGCTTAGCTCCTGTTAAGGAATATAAAAGGCTGAACGGGATATATGCCAAGCCAGACTACTCCCCAAAAGGGAAGTTTCGACCCATCTGCAGACAGCTGTTTCGGGGTTTTTGCCCCTCGTCAGTACAGAGCAGGGTGATCTGGCTTGGCTGTGGTGAGAGGCCTGAGGCCTCTCACCACAGCCAAGCCAGATCACCCTGCTCTGTACTGACGAGGGGCAAAAACCCCGAAACAGCTGTCTGCAGATGGGTCGAAACTTCCCTTTTGGGGAGTAGTCTGGCTTGGCATATATCCCGTTCAGCCTTTTATATTCCTTAACAGGAGCTAAGCTGATACCAGGGAACACTACCTGAAAAGGTTGTGTAATGAGCTGCTTTACATATTCCCCTACCCAGAATGCCTGCGGAGTGCTAAATGGCCTAACCTGAATCTCCGTTACACCTGAAGAGGTGTCCTCTCCCTGAGGAAAGTACTAACCCCTTTTATATATATATATATATATATATATATATATATATATATATATATAAACTGGTTCCAGAAAGTTAAACAGATTTGTAAATTACTTCTATTAAAAAAATCTTAATCCTTTCAGTACTTATGAGCTGCTGAAGTTATGTTGTTCTTTTCTGTCTAAGTGCTCTCTGATGACACCTGTCTCGGGAACGGTCCAGAGTAGAAGCAAATCCCCATAGCAAACCTCTTCTACTCTGTGCAGTTCCCGAGACAAGCAGAGATGTCAGCAAAGAGCACTGTTGCCAGACAGAAAAGAACAACTCAACTTCAGCAGCTGATAATTATTGGAAGGATTAAGATGTTTTAATAGGAGTCATTTACAAATGTTTTAACTTTCTGGAGCCACTTGATATAAAAAAAGTTTTTACCTGGAATACCCCTTTAACATGGTCTTTCACTAGTGAAACATTAGTCAAAAGACAGTATTAAAAACAAATAGTATTGGTGACCTTGGGAAATGAGAGTAATGCTCAAAGGGCACCCCCTTGGCTCACGGATGTCCGCTCTTAAACAGAAGATATTCTGGTACATAAAATATAATATATATATATATATATATATATATATATATATATATATATATATAAAATGGATCAGTATATCTGCTGTTTATGAGAGGACATTTGTGAGCCAAGTGGGTGCCCTCTGAGCCTTTCTCTTATTTCCCCAGGGTCACCAATACTATCCTATTGCTTCCTATTATTAAATCCCCTTGGAGATGCTACTTATGTTCTTATAATTTTATTTTTTTTTTTAAGGTGGATTGCATGTTGTAACTACCCCCCTTTTGTACATGGTGCCATCTTAGGTTTGCAGTTATGGTGCCATCTTATGTTTCTCTTGTACAAATGTGTGCACCTTTTATTACTAATCTGATGGGGGGTTAAACACCGAAACACGTAATTCGTTTATCTCCTTTGAACTGTGTGAGTGTTTGCTGAGCTTGCAGCGCCTGTTTTTTTTTTCTTGTTTATTCCTGCTGTCCACACAGATGGTGGTTTCCACATGTATCTTACCCTACTGTTTAGCAACTTTCCAATATTACACCTGCTGGAACCCTTGCTATGGGTTTTATGCATGTATTCTATACACTCCAGGTGAGCGACCATCCTTATATCCCTTCTCACTTTGCTCTGTGTGTGTGTTGGGTAACTCAGTAGACACCCTCTCGGTCCATTTTTATTCTTTTGTTTTCATTGTTAACCACAGGTAGTTCGGCTCACATACAATGATCGTCTTGAAAGTTATATTTCCTAGACAACACCAAGGTAGAAGTGGAGCAATCATAAGTGATGAAAGATACTACCTTTTATGTTCCTGGATAACTCCTTTAATATATGTGTCTGGGCTCTTACTTTATTTATGGTAGGATCCTGATTGATAATTCCTTCTAATTCTATATATTGATTAGAAAAAAAGATTTATTAGAAAAAAAGTTTGTCTCCATTGCCCATCGCAACCAATCACAGATTTAAAAGCTGAGCTGTGATTGGTTGTTATGGGCAAAACCAGAAAGTTTAGGTTTTAGGTATGTAGATAAATCTGAGCCAGTGTGTCTCATCCACAATGATGTTCCCAGTGGCAAGACCCCCGCAATGCACAATCACGAGTGATCATGTGTAAATATTATTGACTGCTACAATGATAAAAGAAAATCACCAGTTACTATTATAAATATGACTAGATTGTGTGTTTCAGAAAGTGGAATAAACTTTTATAGTGTCTGCAACACTTGAAAATAAAGAAAAGTGATTAAGAGGAGTAATAAAATGCACCAAATGCAGCTTTTATTCATATTTTAGCCATGAGGTGACTTAACCCTTTAAGGACTCAGGGGTATTTCATTTTTGCAGTTACGTTTTTTTCCTCCTCACCTTCTAAAAATCATAACACTTTCAGTTTTTCACCTACAGACCAGTATGAGGGCTTGTTTTTTGTGAGACTGATTTTACTTTGCAATGATATCAATCATTTCACCACAAAATCTACAGTGAAACCAAAAAGAATTATTTGTGGGACAAAATATTTGGCGGCTTCCATTTCCGTTGCTTGTGCTTCGTCAGGCCTCTAATCTGTAATGGTCACACTTGCACATAAAAGGTCGTGCAGCACTAGTAAAATCCAATCACCTATTCAAACACCAGATCATATGACATACAAAACACACCTACGAAATTATACTGTTGTTAGATAAAAGAGCTCAAGTCAGACCTGTCATTAAAACCAAATGGTCCTAACGCATTGGTCTTTATGATCCATTTGGATTCTTGTTGCAGTAATTTAATCTCACATTTAATATCTGGTTCAGGCAACACTTGTTCGAGACCTGCAAATCGTGTTACATAGAGAAAGTGATTCGTAATAATTGGTATATTATCGAAGCCGATGAGGATTTGAAAAAAATAGCAGAAAGGTAACCGCTTATTTTGTAAAATTAAAAATAAAACAATAGAAGACCATCTTAAAAATACTATTGAAAAGTAAAAAAAAACCTGGATAAACAAACTAATACCAAAAGGAAATCATATTGTTACGGTGTCGGCTGGCAGGAGGTGGATCCTCTGTGCCAGAGAGGGATTGGCGTGGACCGTGCTAGTGGACCGGTTCTAAGTCACTACTGGTTTTCACCAGAGCCCACCGCAAAGCGGGATGGTCTTGCTGCGGCGGTAGTGACCAGGTCGTATCCACTAGCAACGGCTCAACCTCTCTGACTGCTGAAGATAGGCGCGGTACAAGGGAGTAGACAGAAGCAAGGTCGGACGTAGCAGAAGGTCGGGGCAGGCAGCAAGGATCGTAGTCAGGGGCAACGGCAGGAGGTCTGGAACACAGGCTAGGAACACACAAGGAAACGCTTTCACTGGCACAATGGCAACAAGATCTGGCGAGGGAGTGCAGGGGAAGTGAGGTATACATAGGGAGTGCACAGGTGAACACACTAATTAGAACCACTTGCGCCAATCAGCGGCGCAGTGGCCCTTTAAATCGCAGAGACCCGGCGGGCGCGCGCCCTAGGGAGCGGGGCCGCGCGCGCCGGGACAGGACCGACGGAGAGCGAGTCAGGTACGGGAGCCGGGGTGCGCATCACGAGCGGGCGCCACCCGCATCGCGAATCGCATCCCGGCTGGAGGCGGTATCGCAGCGCACCGGGTCAGTGGATCTGACCGGAGCGCTGCAGTAGCGAGAGTGTAGCGAGCGCTCCGGGGAGGAGTGGGGACCCGGAGCGCTCGGCGTAACAGTACCCCCCCCTTGGGTCTCCCCCTCTTCTTAGAGCCTGAGAACCTGAGGAGCAGACTTTTGTCTAGGATATTGTCCTCAGGTTCCCAGGATCTCTCTTCAGGGCCACAACCCTCCCAATCGACCAAAAAAAAGGTTTTCCCTCTGACCTTCTTGGAGGCCAGTATCTCCTTTACGGAGAAGATGTCCGAGGAGCCGGAAACAGGAGTGGGAGAAACAAGTTTGGGAGAGAAACGGTTGATGATGAGTGGTTTAAGAAGAGAAACGTGAAAGGCATTAGGAATACGAAGAGAAGGAGGAAGAAGAAGTTTGTAAGAGACAGGATTAATCTGGCACAAAATTTTGAAAGGACAAAGATAGCGTGGTCCCAATTTGTAGCTAGGGACACGGAAGCGGACATATTTAGCGGAGAGCCATACCTTGTCTCCAGGAGAAAAAATGGGGGGAGCTCTTCTTTTCTTATCAGCAAACTTCTTTATGCGTGATGAAGCCTGTAAGAGAGAATTTTGGGTCTCTTTCCATATGGTGGAAAGATCACGAGATATTTCATCCACAGCGGGCAAACCAGAGGGCAAGGGAGTAGGGAGGGGGGGAAGAGGGTGACGGCCGTACACCACGAAAAATGGGGATTTGGAGGAAGATTCAGAGACTCTGAAGTTATACGAGAATTCGGCCCATGGTAGAAGATCTGCCCAGTCATCCTGGCGGGAGGAAACAAAATGCCGTAAATAATCACCCAGGACCTGGTTAATTCTTTCTACTTGCCCATTGGATTGAGGATGATAGGCAGAAGAAAAGTTTAATTTAATCTTGAGTTGTTTACAGAGAGCCCTCCAGAATTTTGACACGAATTGGACGCCTCTGTCCGAGACGATCTGCGTGGGCAACCCGTGAAGATGAAAAATGTGTACAAAAAATTGTTTTGCCAACTGAGGCGCTGAAGGGAGACCAGGAAGAGGGATGAAATGCGCCATCTTGGAGAATCGATCAACGACCACCCAAACAACAGTGTTGCCACGGGATGGGGGTAAGTCTGTAATAAAGTCCATACCAATCAGAGACCAAGGCTGTTCGGGGACAGGCAGAGGATGAAGAAGACCAGCGGGCTTCTGGCGAGGAGTCTTATCCCGGGCACAGACAGTGCAGGCTCGCACAAAATCCACAACATCCGTCTCCAGAGTCGGCCACCAATAGAAACGAGAGATGAGTTGCACGGATTTCTTGATGCCCGCATGACCTGCGAGATGGGAGGAGTGACCCCATTTGAGGATTCCGAGGCGTTGGCGTGGAGAGACGAAGGTCTTCCCTGGAGGAGTTTGCCTGATGGAGGCTGGAGAAGTGGAGATCAGGCAGTCAGGAGGAATGATGTGTTGCGGAGAGAGTTCAACTTCCGAGGCATCCGAGGAACGAGAGAGAGCATCGGCCCTAATGTTCTTATCGGCAGGCCGAAAGTGAATTTCAAAATTAAATCGGGCAAAGAACAGAGACCACCTGGCCTGGCGAGGATTCAGCCGTTGGGCAGACTGGAGATAGGAGAGGTTCTTGTGATCGGTGTAAATAATAACTGGAAATCTTGATCCCTCCAGCAGATGCCTCCATTCCTCAAGTGCTAATTTAATGGCTAGTAGCTCTCGATCCCCGATGGAGTAGTTCCTCTCCGCCGGAGAGAAGGTCCTAGAAAAAAAACCACAAGTAACAGCATGCCAGGAAGAATTTTTTTGTAGAAGGACCGCTCCAGCTCCTACTGAGGAGGCATCAACCTCCAATAGGAAGGGTTTAGATGGGTCAGGTCTGGAGAGCACGGGAGCCGAAAAAAAGGCAGACTTGAGCTGTTTAAAGGCGTCTTCCGCTTGAGGAGGCCATGACTTAGGATTGGCATTCTTTTTGGTTAAAGCCACGATAGGAGCCACAATGGTAGAAAAATGTGGAATAAATTGTCTGTAATAATTGGCGAACCCCAAAAAACGTTGGATAGCACGGAGTCCGGAGGGGCGTGGCCAATTTAAGACGGCAGAGAGTTTGTCTGGATCCATTTGTAGTCCCTGGCCAGAGACCAAGTATCCTAGGAAAGGAAGAGATTGACATTCAAACAGACATTTCTCCATTTTGGCATAAAGTTGATTGTCACGAAGTCTCTGAAGAACCATGCGGACATGCTGGCGGTGTTCTTCTAGGTTGGCAGAAAAAATCAGGATATCGTCCAGATACACAACAACACAGGAATATAAGAGATCACGAAAAATTTCATTACCAAAGTCTTGGAAGACGGCAGGGGCGTTGCACAGGCCAAAGGGCATGACCAGATACTCAAAGTGTCCATCTCTAGTGTTAAATGCCGTTTTCCATTCATCCCCCTCTCTGATGCGGATGAGATTATAAGCACCTCTTAAGTCCAGTTTGGTAAAGATGTGGGCACCTTGGAGGCGATTAAAGAGTTCAGAGATGAGAGGTAGGGGGTAGCGGTTCTTTACCGTGATTTTATTAAGACCGCGGTAGTCAATGCAAGGACGTAGGGAGCCATCTTTTTTGGACACAAAGAAAAATCCGGCTCCGGCAGAAGAGGAGGATTTGCGGATAAAGCCCTTTTTTAAATTTTCCTGGATGTACTCAGACATAGCAAGAGTCTCTGGGGCAGAGAGAGGATAAATTCTGCCCCGGGGTGGAGTAGTGCCCGGGAGGAGGTCAATAGGACAGTCATAAGGCCTGTGAGGAGGTAGAGTCTCAGCTTGTTTTTTGCAAAAAACATCCGCAAAGTCCATATAGGCCTTAGGGAGACCGGTTACAGGGGGAACCACAGGGTCACGGCAAGGAGAACTGGGAACCGGTTTAAGGCAGTCCTTGAAACAACCCCAACTCTTGATCTCCCCAGCGGACCAATCCAGGGTTGGGGAATGGTGTTGAAGCCAGGGTAGTCCGAGGAGAATTTCGGAAGTGCAATTGGGGAGGACCAAAAACTCAATTTTCTCGTGATGAGGTCCGATGCACATTAGGAGGGGCTCCGTGCGGAAACGTATGGTACAGTCCAATCTTTCATTGTTAACACAATTGATGTAGAGGGGTCTGGCGAGACTGGTCACCGGGATGTTGAACCTGTTGATGAGAGAGGCCAAAATAAAATTTCCTGCAGATCCGGAATCCAAGAAGGCCATAGTAGAGAAGGAGAAGGTAGAGGCAGATATCCGCACAGGCACAGTAAGACGTGGAGAAGCAGAGTTGACATCAAGGACTGTCTCACCTTTGTGCGGAGTCAGCGTACGTCTTTCCAGGCGGGGAGGACGGATAGGACAATCCTTCAGGAAGTGTTCGGTACCGGCACAGTACAGGCAGAGATTCTCCATGCGGCGTCGTGTCCTCTCTTGAGGTGTCAGGCGAGACCGGTCGACCTGCATAGCCTCCACGGCGGGAGGCACAGGAACGGATTGCAGGGGTCCAGAGGAGAGAGGAGCCGGGGAGAAAAAACGCCTCGTGCGAACAAAGTCCATATCCTGGCGGAGCTCCTGACGCCTTTCGGAAAAACGCATGTCAATGCGAGTGGCTAGATGAATGAGTTCATGTAGGTTAGCAGGAATTTCTCGTGCGGCCAGAACATCTTTAATGTTGCTGGATAGGCCTTTTTTAAAGGTCGCGCAGAGGGCCTCATTATTCCAGGATAGTTCAGAAGCAAGAGTACGGAATTGTACGGCGTACTCGCCAACGGAAGAATTACCCTGGACCAGTTTCAACAGGGCAGTCTCAGCAGAAGAGGCTTGGGCAGGTTCCTCAAAGACACTTCGAATTTCCGAGAAGAAGGAGTGTACAGAGGCAGTGACGGGGTCATTGCGGTCCCAGAGCGGTGTGGCCCATGACAGAGCTTTTCCATACAGAAGGCTGACTACGAAAGCCACCTTAGACCTTTCAGTAGGAAACTGGTCCGACATCATCTCCAAGTGCAGGGAACATTGAGAAAGAAAGCCACGGCAAAATTTAGAGTCCCCATCAAATTTATCCGGCAAGGATAGTCGTAGGCCTGAAGCGGCCACTCGCTGCGGAGGAGGTGCAGGAGCTGGCGGAGGAGATGATTGCTGAAGCTGTGGTAGTAGCTGCTGTAGCATCACGGTCAGTTGAGACAGCTGGTGGCCTTGTTGCGCTATCTGTTGTGACTGCTGGGCGACCACCGTGGTGAGGTCGGCGACAACTGGCAGAGGGACTTCAGCGGGATCCATGGCCGGATCTACTGTCACGGTGCCGGCTGGCAGGAGGTGGATCCTCTGTGCCAGAGAGGGATTGGCGTGGACCGTGCTAGTGGACCGGTTCTAAGTCACTACTGGTTTTCACCAGAGCCCGCCGCAAAGCGGGATGGTCTTGCTGCGGCGGTAGTGACCAGGTCGTATCCACTAGCAACGGCTCAACCTCTCTGACTGCTGAAGATAGGCGCGGTACAAGGGAGTAGACAGAAGCAAGGTCGGACATAGCAGAAGGTCGGGGCAGGCAGCAAGGATCGTAGTCAGGGGCAACGGCAGGAGGTCTGGAACACAGGCTAGGAACACACAAGGAAACGCTTTCACTGGCACAATGGCAACAAGATCCGGCGAGGGAGTGCAGGGGAAGTGAGGTATACATAGGGAGTGCACAGGTGAACACACTAATTAGAACCACTTGCGCCAATCAGCGGCGCAGTGGCCCTTTAAATCGCAGAGACCCGGCGCGCGCGCGCCCTAGGGAGCGGGGCCGCGCGCGCCGGGACAGGACCGACGGAGAGCGAGTCAGGTACGGGAGCCGGGGTGCGCATCGCGAGCGGGCGCCACCCGCATCGCGAATCGCATCCCGGCTGGAGGCGGTATCGCAGCGCACCGGGTCAGTGGATCTGACCGGAGCGCTGCAGTAGCGAGAGTGTAGCGAGCGCTCCGGGGAGGAGCGGGGACCCGGAGCGCTCGGCGTAACACATATGTGTAAAAACTGTAATTTTTGTAAGTTCAAAGGGGTATTCCAGGATTTTTTTTTTTTATTATACTATGCTACAGGGGCTGTAAAGTTAGTGTAGTTCATAATATAGTGTCTGTACCTGTGTGTGATGGTTTTCTCACAATTCTTCTGTGATTTTCACCCCGCTATTTATTGTTAACAGCATACAAAATGACTGTTGTCTCAGATTTTTCCCAGCTTGCAATGCGGCTGAGACCTGACTCATTAGTCAGCTGATGACAGGGAGCCTGTCTGCTTCAATGGGTGGAGCGATCGCTTGGTGGGAGAGAGATCAATCTGTAACTAATACAACAGCTGTAGGCACCCTGATTGAAAACCACTGGTCTTTTGTTTCAATGGGTGGGGTGGCTGATGTGTGGGAGGGAGGAAAATGGAATTGTTGGATTTGTAGTAAAAAAAACAAAAGTCAAATAGGAAATACAAGTTCACAAAAAGCTAGCCGCAGTGTTATGGTAATTTCACAACATAGCCATTTAGCCCCAAGACAAGCGTAGATCCTTCCTAAGCATGTCCATTACTGCCTGCCAGGTACGTACTAAAATCACCTTATGGTGGATAACCCCTTTAATTCATGCAGTACATTTTTAAGAATAGGGGGAATCGAACACACTGTGCCGCAATTAATAACTTGTCGCTCCACATTTGTTGTTTATGCCATTTATTGCCCCTGTGGACACCATTATGTGGGAAAAACAACCAGACAATTGTGCACTAGAATTAGGGAGCATTTCTATTCTCGCCTACGTGATGGAAGTCGACGGAGGTAACACAGAAGTCAATTGAGCTTCAAGTCACCCCTACCTACCGCCGTCCTCTTGGCTGATCAGGACACCGCAGTTTTACCGTGGTGGTCCCAATCAGCACCATTAAGCTGCCGGGACTGTTTTTCTTTTATTTTAGATGCCGCAATCAACTTTGATTCTGGCATCTAAGGGGCATTAGACATGGGTCCCAGCACAGCCCCACTACGACACACGCTCAGCTCCTGAGCCCGCATCATAGACGGGGAGCGGGCACAGGGCGTACATGTATGCACTGCATCCTTAAGGAGTTAGGGATAGTCCCATATTATGCACAATGAATACCAGTATTCCTATAGTCCCATCTGTTTCCTCCCATGTCCGCTGCATTCATACTTTTTATTACTAAAGCTGACCAGAAGAATGCCTTTTATGTCATTTTTAGGTGACTTTTAAGGATAATCTGTCCATTGTGTGTGCATGAGAAGCAGCACTATATCTGGTTATTATGTAACTTGAATATGTAATTTTTAGCCGATTTTTGCTCTGTAGGCTTTATCCACAGTTAGTTGTTCTCCCAAAGCTGGTGAGTGGAGCCTAATGTGTATGGTTTCTCCCTTACAATGTACACACAGTGGAGAAGATCCTGCACTTCTATGTCTCTGTACACAGTCTAAAGTGTGTCAGCAGCATGGAAGGCATGTTAAAAGTGAGCAGTCTATGCTGCTAAAGATCTGATATGTGCCCTATGAGACAAGAAGCTCAGTGGCAATGGGTGAGTATATGCACTGATCAGCTGCAGAGTTATACAACTGAGTACACTTACTGTGTCTCCTGTGTGCATACTCTGTATTGACTGCCGTGTGATGGAATCTGGCACTGCCTGCTCCTGTGATTATGGGTTGACAGGAAGAAAAGGAGACAGTTTTAATCCAGCTGCTGTATCAGATACCATGCAATACAATGTGATTGCATGGAAAGAAAGAAGATTTATGTCATTACTGTACTTAGATATAACTGAGAGCAGACAAAGTTATGAGACTCTTCCCCAGGCCTGTAGTCAAAATGGTGGAGAGCCACATGGTAGGCCCTATCTCAAAACTAATGGTTAGAACATTACTTTTGCTCCTTAGTTCTCTTAGGGGTTCAGGTTGAAGTTCAGGTCAGTTTTGGTGTTTTGTGGTTGGTAGGTATCTGTTTCTAGGTCTTCTTTAAGAATCCGGGAAGATTAGATCTTGTGATGGATTGGAGGAGGCTTCCAGCGGCGGTAAGGCAGGGTGAATATAAGCAAGGTACTGGAGGGTCTTCTCATCACCTGGATCAAGCACTGAAGTGCTCCTGTCCGCCCTCCCTCCCTATTTCTCATTACAGTCCTTTATTAAGAGAAGGGTCACCCAGCTTTGGTGGGTGGACAGGTGAGGTTACAACTAATATAATTTTATGAAATGTAACTATAAGTTGTTTTATTTGTAAATATTTATTAATTAAATGATTGATTACTTATTATGCTAGTTTAATAAAGGACCGTGGCCATTTTTCATTCCAATACCGTTTTTATTCCTTAGAGTAAGTTTATCATAGTTTGGGATTGGGGAGGTTAGCACTCCCATGCTCCTACTCTCTGCAAACCCAAAGTCATCACTGGAAGAGTAGGCAGTGCTAGGAAACAATAAAATAGAGAAATAGGCATTCCTGCCACATCGGCTAAAACACAAAACACAAACAGCCTCTGCTTTATAATTTAAGATTTGTCTAGGCTGCATGTATAAAAAAAAAATATCCTGAACTGCTACTTTAAAAGTCAAGTGAACTGCACCAAATTGATTAAAATTGCACACATAGCATACTATATTTTGTGCATATTGCAGTCTCTTTACATGCCCCTGTAATACTAGTGCTTAAATGTTCTTATTATGTCTAAGGCTAAGGTTACACAGTCGGGGAGATTTATCAAAACCTGTGCAGGGAAAGAGTGGTGCAGTTGCCCATAGCAACCAATCAGATTGAAATTGTTTGAAAAAATCCTCTGAAAAAAAAAAAAACAATCAGATTGGTTGTAATAAGCAACTGCACCACTCTTTTTCTACACAGGTTTTGATAAATCTCCCCTACAGTATTTGGTCCTAATTTTGGAATTTTTCGGTCAATATTTGTAGCCAAACCAGCAGTAAAAAGGACAGGGAGAAAAACTAATGGATTTAATTTTTTTTCTGTGTTGATCAAAATATAACACGTGAGTAAGTAAATTGGCAAAGAAAAAAAAAATTGACAAGCCATCTATTGATTAAAATGCCTAACCATCAAAGACAACAGATAATTCTGCAATAGGCAATATGAATGTCCATTAGAAATGTAATTGTAAATGAGCAATATTTGGTTTAATATAATGCTTCATGTTTGTAAAACTGAGAACATTAACTAAAGATAACAAAAAGGGTTGTTTCCTATGTAAAATTACAGCCTATAATGTGGATTATAATCCTTATCTAAAAATGTATTCTGCTCACACATGACCATTATAGCACAATGTATGAACAAATCCCTAGATACGTCTAACAAAGGAGAGCAAGATACATCCTAATCATTATCCATTCAAGGGTGTTGTGTGAAAAAAATGTAATCTGCTGGAAACACTTACTGCTTATCATATTGTGCGCTCAACAGATTTCATTAACTAGCGGCAGATATACTTGACAGCATATGGTATGTTACTGTCTGGATGTCAGATGTTAAAAAACACGGCTTATGATCCGACTTAATCTGCGAATCAGCTTTGTGTATAGCTCCTGCTGTTGTGTGTTCATGAGTCCGGGATACATGTGATCATTTCTGTAGTGTTGCTTGCTGGAGATCCCTTACTACTTTACAATGGAGAAGTGCTAAATCTGAATATATATCAGCTATGTGTACTGTATAGCTGTGTGTACTGGAAGACTGATGAAAAGATAATAAAGCACTGTCTGGAAGTGACAGTACAGGCATTTTTAGAAGCAAGGTTGAACATTTTCTTTGTATCATTTATTTTTGTTCACTCTAATTTGCCTATTGCGGTAGAAATCTATATAGGTAATTTACTAGAGTAAGAATACTAGAAGTTGAACTTTGCTAATCCAGTTGTAAAAATATATATGTATACCATTCTATATGATATCATACATTAGGTAAGGAGGACCTGTCACCATGCTTATATATTTATAGTCTCTATAATGCTACAATTTTAGAACATCTTTTTTTGGAATTTTGCATTGTGTTATTCTGTTATTCCACGTAGAAATTAATAAAGTGACAACAAGGTGCGTGTCCCTGCGCAATCTAAGATTGTCCAATCGGAGCTGTAGCTCAAAATATTAGATTGTATTGGGACTGTCACGATGCCGGCTGGCAGGTAGTGGATCCTCTGTGCCAGAGAGGGATTGGCGTGGACCGTGCTAGAGGATCGGTTCTAAGTCACTACTGGTTTTCACCAGAGCCCGCCGCAAAGCGGGATGGTCTTGCTGCGGCGGTAGTGACCAGGTCGTATCCCCTAGCAACGGCTCAACCTCTCTGGCTGCTGAAGATAGGCGCGGTACAAGGGAGTAGACAGAAGCAAGGTCGGACGTAGCAGAAGGTCGGGGCAGGCAGCAAGGATCGTAGTCAGGGGCAACAGCAGAAGGTCTGGAATCACAGGCAAGGAACACACAAGGAACGCTTTCACTGGCACTAGGGCAACAAGATCCGGCGAGGGAGTGAAGGGGAAGTGAGGTGATATAGGGAAGTGCACAGGTGTAAACACTAATTGGAACCACTGCACCAATCAGCGGTGCAGTGGCCCTTTAAATCGCAAAGACCCGGCGCGCGCGCGCCCTAGGGAGCGGGGCCGCGCGCGCCGGGACAGAACTGACGGGGAGCGAGTCAGGTACGGGAGCCGGGGTGCGCATCGCGAGCGGGCGCTACCCGCATCGCGAATCGCATCCCGGCCGGAGGTAGTAACGCAGCGCCCCGGGTCCGTGGAACCGACCGGGGCGTTGCAGTGAGGGAAGTGTAGCGAGCGCTCCGGGGAGGAGCGGGGACCCGGAGCGCTCGGCGTAACAGTACCCCCCCCCTTGGGTCTCCCCCTCTTCTTGGGGCCTGAGAACCTGAGGATCAGACTTTTGTCCAGGATATTGTCCTCAGGTTCCCAGGACCTCTCTTCTGGACCACAACCCTCCCAATCCACTAAAAAAAAAGTTCTTCCCCTGACCTTTTTAGAGGCCAAAATCTCTTTGACAGAGAAGATGTCCGAGGAGCCGGAAACAGGAGTGGGAGGAACAGATTTAGGAGAAAAACGGTTGAGGATGAGAGGTTTAAGAAGAGAGACGTGAAAGGCATTAGGGATACGAAGAGAAGGAGGAAGAAGAAGTTTGTAAGAGACAGGATTAATTTGACACAAAACTTTAAAAGGACCAAGATAGCGTGGTCCCAACTTATAGCTCGGGACACGGAAACGGACATATTTAGCGGAGAGCCATACCTTGTCTCCAGGGGAAAAAATGGGAGAAGCTCTTCTTTTCTTATCTGCGAATCTCTTCATGCGAGAAGAAGCCTGTAAGAGAGATTTTTGGGTCTCTTTCCATATGGTGGAAAGATCACGAGAAATTTCATCCACAGCGGGCAGACCAGAGGGCAAGGGGGTAGGGAGGGGGGGAAGAGGGTGACGGCCGTACACCACGAAAAACGGAGATTTGGAGGAAGATTCAGAGATTCTGAAATTATACGAGAATTCGGCCCAAGGTAGAAGATCTGCCCAGTCATCCTGGCGGGAGGAAACAAAATGTCGTAAATAGTCACCCAAGATCTGGTTAATTCTCTCTACTTGTCCATTGGATTGAGGATGGTATGCAGAAGAAAAATTTAATTTAATCTTGAGTTGTTTACAGAGAGCCCTCCAGAATTTAGACACAAATTGGACGCCTCTATCCGAGACGATCTGTGTAGGCAACCCGTGAAGACGAAAAATGTGTACAAAAAATTGTTTAGCCAACTGAGGCGCTGAAGGAAGACCAGGAAGAGGGATGAAATGTGCCATTTTGGAGAATCGATCAACGACCACCCAAATAACAGTGTTGCCATGGGATGGGGGTAAGTCAGTAATAAAATCCATACCAATCAGAGACCAAGGTTGTTCGGGGACAGGTAGAGGATGAAGAAAACCAGCGGGCTTCTGGCGAGGAGTCTTATCCCGGGCACAGATAGTGCAGGCTCGCACAAAGTCCACCACATCAGTCTCTAGAGTCGGCCACCAATAGAAGCGAGAGATGAGTTGCACAGATTTCTTGATGCCCGCATGACCTGCGAGATGGGAGGAGTGACCCCATTTGAGGATCCCAAGGCGTTGGCGTGGAGAAACAAAGGTCTTTCCTGGAGGAGTTTGCCTGATGGAGGCTGGAGAAGTGGAAATCAGGCAGTCAGGAGGAATGATGTGTTGAGGAGAGAGTTCAATTTCAGAGGCATCTGAGGAACGAGAGAGAGCATCGGCCCTAATGTTTTTATCAGCAGGCCGAAAGTGAATTTCAAAATTAAATCGGGCAAAGAACAGAGACCACCTGGCCTGACGAGGATTCAGCCGTTGGGCAGACTGGAGGTAGGAGAGGTTCTTGTGATCGGTGTAAATAATAACTGGAAATCTTGATCCCTCCAGCAGATGCCTCCATTCCTCAAGTGCTAATTTAATGGCTAGAAGCTCTCGATCCCCGATGGAGTAGTTCCTCTCCGCCGGAGAGAAGGTCCTGGAAAAAAAACCACAAGTAACAGCATGCCCGGAAGAGTTTTTTTGTAGAAGGACAGCTCCAGCTCCCACTGAGGAGGCATCAACCTCCAATAGGAAGGGTTTAGATGGGTCAGGTCTGGAGAGCACGGGAGCCGAAGAAAAGGCAGACTTGAGTCGTTTAAAGGCGTCTTCCGCTTGAGGAGGCCAAGACTTGGGATCGGCATTTTTTTTTGTTAAAGCCACAATAGGAGCCACAATGGTAGAAAAATGTGGAATAAATTGCCTGTAATAATTGGCGAAACCCAAAAAACGTTGGATGGCACGGAGTCCGGAGGGGCGTGGCCAATCTAAGACGGCAGAGAGTTTATCTGGGTCCATTTGTAGTCCCTGGCCAGAGACCAAGTATCCTAGAAAAGGAAGAGATTGGCATTCAAACAGACATTTCTCTATTTTGGCATAGAGTTGATTATCACGAAGTCTCTGAAGAACCATACGGACATGCTGGCGGTGTTCTTCAAGATTGGCAGAAAAAATCAGGATATCGTCCAGATATACAACAACACAGGAGTATAGTAGATCACGAAAAATTTCATTAACAAAGTCTTGGAAGACGGCAGGGGCGTTGCATAGACCAAAGGGCATGACCAGATACTCAAAGTGTCCATCTCTGGTGTTAAATGCCGTTTTCCATTCATCCCCCTCTCTGATGCGGATGAGATTATAAGCACCTCTTAAGTCCAGTTTGGTAAAAATATGGGCACCTTGGAGACGATCAAAGAGTTCAGAGATGAGGGGTAGGGGGTAGCGGTTCTTAACCGTGATTTTATTAAGACCGCGGTAGTCAATGCAAGGACGTAGAGAGCCATCTTTTTTGGACACAAAGAAAAATCCGGCTCCGGCAGGAGAGGAGGATTTACGGATAAAGCCCTTTTTTAAATTTTCTTGGACGTATTCAGACATGGCAAGAGTCTCTGGGACGGACAGAGGATAGATTCTGCCCCGGGGTGGAGTAGTGCCCGGGAGGAGGTCAATGGGACAATCATAAGGCCTGTGAGGAGGTAGAGTCTCAGCTTGTTTTTTGCAAAAAACGTCCGCAAAGTCCATATAGGCCTTAGGGAGACCGGTTACATGAGGAAGCACAGGGACACGGCAAGGTTTACTGGGAACCGGTTTTAAGCAGTCCTTGGAACAAGAGGGCCCCCAACTCTTGATCTCCCCAGTGGACCAATCCAGGATTGGGGAATGGAGTTGAAGCCAGGGAAGTCCAAGAAGGATTTCAGAAGTGCAATTGGGGAGGACCAACAGTTCAATCCTCTCGTGATGAGATCCGATGCACATTAGAAGGGGCTCCGTGCGGAAACGTATAGTACAGTCCAATCTTTCATTGTTTACACAATTGATGTAGAGGGGTCTGGCGAGACTGGTCACCGGGATGTTGAACTTGTTGACGAGAGAGGCTAAGATGAAATTTCCTGCAGATCCAGAGTCCAAGAAGGCCACAGCAGAGAAGGAGAAGGCAGAGGCAGACATCCGCACAGGCACAGTAAGACGTGGAGAAGCAGAGTAGACATCAAGGACTGTCTCACCTTTGTGCGGAGTCAGCGGACGTCTTTCCAGGCGGGGAGGACGGATAGGACAATCCTTCAGGAAGTGTTCGGTACTAGCACAGTACAGGCAGAGATTCTCCATGCGGCGTCGTGTCCTCTCTTGGGGTGTCAGGCGAGACCGGTCGACCTGCATAGCCTCCACGGCGGGAGGCACAGGAACAGATTGCAGGGGACCAGAGGAGAGAGGAGCCGGGGAGAAGAAACGCCTCGTGCGAACAGAGTCCATATCCTGGCGGAGCTCCTGACGCCGTTCGGAAAAACGCATGTCAATGCGAGTGGCAAGATGGATGAGTTCATGTAGGTTAGCAGGGATTTCTCGTGCGGCCAGAACATCTTTAATGTTGCTGGATAGGCCTTTTTTAAAGGTCGCGCAGAGTGCCTCATTATTCCAGGATAATTCTGAAGCAAGGGTACGGAACTGTACGGCATACTCGCCAACGGAAGAATTACCCTGGACCAGGTTCAACAGGGCAGTCTCAGCAGAAGAGGCTCGGGCAGGTTCCTCAAAGACACTTCGAATTTCCGAGAAGAAGGAGTGTACAGAGGCAGTGACGGGGTCATTGCGGTCCCAGAGCGGTGTGGCCCAAGCCAGGGCTTTTCCAGACAGCAGGCTGACTACGAAAGCCACCTTAGACCTTTCAGTGGGGAACTGGTCCGACATCATCTCCAAGTGTAATGAACATTGGGAAAGAAAGCCACGGCAAAACTTAGAGTCCCCATCAAATTTATCCGGCAAGGATAGTCGTATTCCAGAAGCGGCCACTCGCTGCGGAGGAGGTACAGGAGCTGGCGGAGGAGATGATTGCTGGAGCTGTGGTAGTAACTGTTGTAGCATAACAGTCAGTTGAGACAGCTGTTGGCCTTGTTGCGCAATCTGTTGTGACTGCTGGGCGACCACCGTGGTGAGGTCAGCGACAACTGGCAGAGGAACTTCAGCGGGATCCATGGCCGGATCTACTGTCACGATGCCGGCTGGCAGGTAGTGGATCCTCTGTGCCAGAGAGGGATTGGCGTGGACCGTGCTAGAGGATCGGTTCTAAGTCACTACTGGTTTTCACCAGAGCCCGCCGCAAAGCGGGATGGTCTTGCTGCGGCGGTAGTGACCAGGTCGTATCCCCTAGCAACGGCTCAACCTCTCTGGCTGCTGAAGATAGGCGCGGTACAAGGGAGTAGACAGAAGCAAGGTCGGACGTAGCAGAAGGTCGGGGCAGGCAGCAAGGATCGTAGTCAGGGGCAACAGCAGAAGGTCTGGAATCACAGGCAAGGAACACACAAGGAACGCTTTCACTGGCACTAGGGCAACAAGATCCGGCGAGGGAGTGAAGGGGAAGTGAGGTGATATAGGGAAGTGCACAGGTGTAAACACTAATTGGAACCACTGCACCAATCAGCGGTGCAGTGGCCCTTTAAATCGCAAAGACCCGGCGCGCGCGCGCCCTAGGGAGCGGGGCCGCGCGCGCCGGGACAGAACTGACGGGGAGCGAGTCAGGTACGGGAGCCGGGGTGCGCATCGCGAGCGGGCGCTACCCGCATCGCGAATCGCATCCCGGCCGGAGGTAGTAACGCAGCGCCCCGGGTCCGTGGAACCGACCGGGGCGTTGCAGTGAGGGAAGTGTAGCGAGCGCTCCGGGGAGGAGCGGGGACCCGGAGCGCTCGGCGTAACAGGGACACACCTCTTTGACACTGGAAATTGTAACAACCGGTTGTCAATTTACTGATATAGTTCTTTAAGTTAAAAAAAAACAACTAACAGGATGACAGGTCGGAAAAGCACATCACACACATACTGTATATATCAGACATACCAGGAGTGGTGAAACTTTCTACTGGCAACCTGTAGAATTGGGGACCTGAGTTAAAATTTGAAACCACATCAGAATGGAGACTGTATGTTCTCACTGTGTCTAGGCCACAAGATGTCTCCATCCCCTGAAATCTGCTGTCTACCGTCTGTTGCTGGGGTAAATCTGTCTCATTAGCAATAATTAGATCTGGACAAAGGAAATGTGGGATGTGCTCTAAGCAGGGGAGAGGGGACCTTAGAAAGCCTAAGGTATGTACCTGCAAGCTGAGCTAATCTGCCTGGTGAAGAAGATCCCCTCTGTTCCTGAAAGGTAAATCAAGGCTTTCCTCTCATCTTTCATCACCCATAAAGCTCACTCAGGACAGCTGTACCAGTGTATCTGCTGCTGTATGTACATAGTACAGAGTGTAATTTACCCCATCCTGTTCTCTTTAAGTTCTTTGCAGCATCAATGGCAGTTCAGTGCTTAGTGTAACCCCTTCCTTGCTAAGCTGTTGTTGTTTCTTTGATTTTTGATCACATAGCATTGTGAAAAGCCAGTTGCTTCAGTTACCCTTCCCCCATTTGCGATCTACAATGTACTGTGTAAATCATTAGCCCAGCACAGCAGCCTGTTTAGGGCAGCAGTAAACGTTCATTAGATATATGTCATAGTATAGTAAATAAGTATAGGGGCTGTGCTGTGAATGGCCAGAAAGATAAAGGGAAAGGTAGAACATGTATGTGTACTACTGGCAAAAATCAGAGCTCTGGGTCCTCCCTCTGAAATGTAGAGAATGAGAAGCTGCACACCAGGAGTGGAAACAGTAGTACCACCGCTCTGATGAATGTAAGTAAACAGTGCCAGTGTATAACAGTGTAACAAATACAGTCATATACTGTCATAGATAGTACATACATCTCCATAGTAAAATCATATTCAGTGCCGGTGTACAGTGCAGAAGGAGTATAAAGTTAATCACCAGTTCGGTTTCAAGGGCGGTGCTCACCTGATGACGGGAATGTAGTAATCCAATCCTGTTCATTCCTCCCTGGAACACGATGTGTTTGTAAACACTACAAGTGCACAAGTGTCGGATCGCCACATCTGGTCCCAGCCGGAAGTCGTCAGCGGTCAGGGGATCTAGCGTCAAGATAGTTCAGAACAAACTCTCTCAATCTATTGCACATGTGTAGAAACCTTCCGGTCTATATATATATATATATATATATATATAGAGATATATATATATATATATATATATATATATATATATGATGTGGCTTCTTTACATGTGTCATGAAAGGAATACAGCATTACAAATGTTTTAACAAAATTATGTAGGTGTTCTAAAAATTAAATGACAAAGTACTCCCTTAGTGACTAATGGTGGCAGTATTTTTCCATATATGGGGATGTGTGAGGGCTCATTTGTAGTTTTTATGAGCCCTCAGTAACATTTTTGTTTTGATGGGACTTTTTATAAACATTTTTAGGGTATAGAAAGTGACCAAAAATACACAATTTTGGACTTTGGTATTTTGCTCAATGTATAGGCCATTGACCGTGTGGTTTAATTCAGTGTTTCTCAAGTGCGGTCCTCAAGTAACCCCAACAGGTCATGTTTTCAGGATATTTCTCCCCGCATACAGTGACCGGCACTGCAGCTCATATAAGTGATTACAGTAACATCTAGTGACTAACAGGTGACATTTTCACTAACTGAATCACAGGTTACGTCTTCTGTAAGTGAATCTCTGATCACCGTAATTCACTTTTACTTTTCTTCTTTATCTGTGCATCATGAAGACTCCTTTGCATAATCATTTAAGGGCCCTTTGCTTCAGTACCATCCTTACCCTTATACAGACTTCCCATCAACTTTATGAAAAAAATAACCATACCTCAAGGGCACCACCATTAAAAATGGTGCATAATGTTAAAGAAAAAGACTGTGCTTCCTAGGTGGATATCCAATATGTGGATAGGTGGAGTCCGTAACCAGGTGTAGGTTTCTTTCCACAGGTAACAGTGCACTGTTACCTGTGGAAAGAAACCTGCACCTGGTTACAGACTCCACCTATCCCCCAAACATATTAGATATCCACCTAAACCT
The DNA here is from genome assembly GCF_029499605.1 of Hyla sarda. Classification (NCBI taxonomy): domain Eukaryota; kingdom Metazoa; phylum Chordata; class Amphibia; order Anura; family Hylidae; genus Hyla; species Hyla sarda. The sequence continues at coordinate 211,703,148 of NC_079194.1, forward strand.
GCTTGATCCTTTGACACCCCTTACCACCGGCTTGGGAACGCTGCATGAGAGCTACTACACTCCTGCCGGAGCAGTGATACAAGTGACCTCGTGGGAGAACAATGAGCATAGTGCATACAGCACTTACTCTCTCCCAGAGAGTCATTGCAGCCCCCGTATTGAGCCAATAGCCACTGAACATTTGAGTAGATCCGTCGCAGTACGGGACCAGCGGCTAGAGTATTAGTGAGACGTATCATAAGAACTGCACATTGGTGGATATTTCTAGCTACCTCATTTGAAAACAGTTAGTATATATATATATATATATATATATATATATATATATATATATATAGAAATGCAAAGAATACTGCAGCACTCCGGGGTAAAGGTGAAAAAACTGTGAAAGTAGTTTATTCCATCAGGGCGCACAAGGCAACATTTCGGCTGTTGGCATGCAGCCTTTTTCAAGCAATTTACAAAGTGCAATACAAGGAATATAAATATGGTGGATGCAGTGACATCACTGCTTACATCATTGATTTACATAATTATCATAACAAACACAATACATACAAATATTGCATAATCAAAACAGTGTGCGAGTGCCAAAGCAATACAATGTGGAAGATGGCAGGACATACATACAGAATATAAGTAGCCTGGCAAAAAAAGGGTTATACAGTGTGATAATAAAAAGATAAAAACTTAGAGGCGGAACGTTTTATATATATATATATATATATATATATATATATATATATATATATATATATCTCAAGTAGCAGATACAATTGTATTAACCATTCTATTAGGAGTGCCAGATTATCAGATGCCGATGTAAGAGCTTGTTGGATAACTATATATATATATATATATATATATATATATATATATATATATATATCCTATATAGTAACAGTGCTTTATTTTTATTACTAATTCTACCACTAGGGCCCAGTGGTAGATTTTGAAGTACTAGTGCACATATATGTGTTTCTTCATATATGTTTGTTTTTTTATAAATATTCAATTAAATTGAAGTACGGTCTTTCTGTTTAAAATTATGCACCATTTTTAATGGTGGTGTCCTTGAGGTGTGGATATCTTTTTCATCCTTTTGTTATGTTCTAACCATTGGGTATCTGTAAATAACCACAGAGACCTCGGACATTTCTGCTGTGAGCTGCACACGATCTTTCTTTATATATGCCTATCAATTTTGCCTCACATGGTAATGGTGCCCCATTTATCAGATAGGCCCCCTCTGTGCTGCCATATAGCAGTTAGGCCCCCTCTATGCTCAGATATAGTAGGTAGGCCCCCCCTCTGGCAGGTCTGGGAGCTGATAGCTCTTAGCTCTGCCACTCTACGATCATTGCACACAAGGTCCTTATACTAGTGTAAGGACCTTGTGTACTAGTGTGAGTGGGTGGCCCGGTTGGCACCTTCTTCTTCCTATGGGTGACCAAGCACATACTAGTTGCTGCAGGCCCACAGGGTGGGTGGAAAACTGGGAATTTCCCAGGAATCTAGGTAGGCCAGTATAGCCCTGTCTTTGAGTTTAGACCATCCAAGCCAGATCCTACCGTATGATAGAGGTCTGTTGTTGTTATTTGCTGTTATTTCTAATTCTAGCAGACAATCAGAAACTGCATTGGCTTTAGACAGCATGATTTCAGGTAATGATTCACAAAGAGCCGCTATATGCATTCGGTTCTGTAAACACCATTATGCAATACTGGCATTAAAATTAATGAAGAAACATTTGTATATACACAATTGATTTATTTGGGCCTTTGTGATTGAGCCCAGTTTGGATCTTCAGCTTCATATCCCATTGTGTTCAGCTGGCCCTGCATATAAGTTAAGAATTATTAATAGGATCTATGTCATGTTTGACCAGGCGTTGACCTGTGTCTGCACCTGCCCATCAACAAAGGGATTCTGGGAATTGTATCTAAATGTTGGCAACAGTAGTTAGACATTAGATATTCATTATTCGCTGCTGGCATAACTTGTAGCATAATGTAATATTATACTATCACAATCATAGAAATGTGAACAACATCAAGGGGGAGAAATGTAATTTCATGAGCTGTACAGTAGTACAATGTTTCAGGTTCTTTTCACTTCAGAATCACCCTGACAGATTCATCCCTGTTAATAATAGAACCACCAGGTGAAGAAAAGCCAGACAGTCTCTGGTAAGCAATTATGATGTATGTAATGTGTTAGGCAATGCAAGTTATGGGAGTTTTATCATTGTAAACATATTAAGACATCCTGCATATATTTCGATCATAAATACAATCACATTGAGTAACAGCTAAGTAGCTATTGGTAACCAAGTACCGTATTTTCAGTGTATAATACAACTTTTTAACCCATTAAAATATTCTCAAAAGTCAAGGATCGTCTTATACACCGGGTGTCGTTTTATAAGGTGGGAGCTGCAGTCGGCCGGGACGCCCGGTGTATGGATAGAGATAGAGCGGGATGCCCGGTGTTTGGATAGAGATAGATCGGCGCTGTACCCAGAAAAACATGCATCTTTCACCCGTCCGGCCTGCCCTTGTATGAATCCTTTTATCGTACCTCTTTCTCTGCCTCTCAGATCTCGCTCCTGAGGACTGCAGTGAAGCGGCACAGGTGCGAATGTGCGAGATCTGAGGAGGTGAAGGTATGAATGTGTGAGATCTGAGAGGCGGTGCAGGTGCGCATGTGTGAGATCTGACAGGCAGAGAAGGTGGTACAGAAAAGGGACACAAGGGCAGCGCATGTGCGAGATCTGAAAGGCAGAGAAGGAGGTACAATATATATGGCCAGTATATCTCAAACTCTATATTTGAACTGGAAAAATTGGGGGTCGTCTCATACTCCCAGTTGTCTTATACGCTGTAAAATACGGTAATAAAAAAAAAACTAACAAAAAAAAAAAAAAACACTACCAGAAAAATGGGACTGCAGTAATATATACAATACAATTATTACAATTAATTCAGACACATGATAAAATCATGCAAATACATTAAAAAGAGCACACTGACTGAAAGAGGTGCTCATGTGGTGTTACTGGGCAATATCAAAGCATACCGAGATCAATGTATAACACAGATGGTGTGGCCAGGTTACATTATATACATACCATCTAGAAGATAGAAATAACAAAAATTGTAATAAACTATAAATTCATGTTTTAAAAGAACATATAGTGCATTGTGCCAATGGTAATACGCCAGTAAAATGCAGTGCATCCCATCAATATCATGTTTGCCTAGAAGCCACCAGAGCACCAGTGCCTTCATATGTTTCTGTAACAAAATTACCTTTTTCCTCAATGCCACAATTGTTCATTTTGTTACAAAAACTTATGCAGGAGCTGGTGCTCCTGTGGTCCCTTTGCAAACGTAATACACTGTAGCTCACTTTCATAGATCAGTAAGTGACTGCATGTTTAATTTGTAAGTATATTGATGGAGTTTATTGAAAAGAGAGAGAAGCATGTTCAATAGTCATCTTTGGTTTGATCATGACTGAGCTTAGATTATAAGACAGAAGTAGACAGGATCTGTAAGGCTGGGTTCACATATGTCTGGAGTCCGGCACAGTTTCCCTCCGGCGTGCACCGGAGGGAAACTGATGCTAGAACTGATCCCATTCATTTCAATGGGACAGTTCACCTTCATCCAACGTCCCGATTTGCTTGCTCTTCTGAGTGTTGCTGTGTAAGAGGGGGCGTGAAAGAGGAGTTACAAAAACTGTGATTATCTGTTGTGCGGAGTGAATCTGTGGAGTGGGTGCGACTGCCTATAGTCCGCATTCATATTTTGGGTAAGTCTTTCTCTTTTGCACATAGTGGGATAACTGTTAGAGTTTAAACACCCTTTTTCATTTTTTTTTTTTTTTCTCTGTTCTCTGTTCTCTAGGGGGAGGAGGAGTAGATTGGGCACAGGTGTATAAATCTTAGCTTGGGACTCTTATTGAGAGCTTGCTCTTCTGAGTGTTGCTGTGTAAGAGGGGGCGTGAAAGAGGAGTTACAAAAACAGGAGTTTGAAAGCAGGAGGTTGAGATCGCTGTGAGTGTTAATTTCTGAACCCACAAGGTCTACAAAAAAATTTTAAGCGTAATTTTGACTGTCTGTTTTTTTCCTATACATTTGTGAAATCCCCATAACTAGATGGCCTCCATGTTGGAAAATGCAGTCCAATGTACATCCTGTTCAATGTATGCAATTCTTGAACAACAGTTTGAGGGTGCATATTGTTATGCGAGATGTGTGCTAGTTGTCCGTTTGGAAGCCCAAATCCTGCATCTAGAGGGGCGACTGGCAACAATGAGAAGCATTAACAACATGGAGAGGAGTCTCGTGCTCACTGAGCAGGCATTCTCGGGAATAGAGGTGGGGGAGGACAGTGGGACGGAGTTGCAGGACAGTCAGGCAGTTAGCTGGGTTACAGTTAGAAAGAGTGGTAGGGGAAAAAGTGTCAGGGAGGCTAGTCCTGAACTGGCACACCCCAACAAGTTTGCCCGCTTGGCAGATGAGGGGGACGCCATTACAGAGCTAGCAGAACTGCAGCAGGATACCGCCTCTGACCACCAGGGGGGTGTCTGCTCCAGTAAGGAGGGAGGGAGGAGTACAGGGCAGGCCAGACAGGTACTAGTGGTGGGGGACTCAATTATTAGGGGGACAGACAGGGCAATCTGTCACAAAGACTGAGATCGCCGAACAGTGTGTTGTCTGCCTGGCGCACAAGTTCGGCACATCACGGATTGGGTTGACAGGTTGCTGGGCGGGGCTGGAGAGGACCCAGCAGTCATGGTACATATTGGCACCAATGACAAAGTAAGAGGTAGGTGGAGTGTCCTTAAAAATGATTTCAGGGACTTAGGCCGCAAGCTTAAGGCAAGGACCTCCAAGGTAATATTTTCTGAAATACTACCAGTACCACGAGCCACACCAGAGAGGCAGCAGGAGATCAGGGAGGTAAACATGTGGCTCAGAAGCTGGTGTAGGAAGGAAGGGTTTGGGTTCATGGAGAACTGGGCTGACTTCGCTGTCGGTTACCGGCTCTACCGTAGGGACGGGCTGCACCTCAATGGGGAGGGTGCAGCTTTGCTTGGGGAGAAGATGGCTAGAAGGGTGGAGGAGTGTTTAAACTAGGGACTTGGGGGGAGGGAACCTACAGCAAAGAGGGGGAAGATAGTGTAGATAGAGAGGTGGGAATTATAAATGTACCTGGGGGTGGAGCTGAGGGAGGGGTTAGAATAGTTAATAGGAATAGGTTTCATAGGAAAATAAAACTTACACCCTTGAATCCCATTAACCCCAATAACATAAAGGATGGAAATGTAAAGTGTATGTTCACAAATGCCAGAAGCCTAGCAAATAAAATGGGGGAGCTTGAGGCCTTGATACTGGAGGAACATATTGATATAGTTGGGGTCACTGAGACATGGCTGGACTCCTCGCATGACTGGGCTGTCAATCTGCAGGGGTTTACATTGTTTCGCAAGGATAGAATGAACAGAAAAGGTGGTGTAGTCTGTCTGTATGTAAGAAGTGGTATGAAAGTCAGTGTGAACGATGCCATAGTGTGTGATGATTCTGAGGAGGTGGAATCACTGTGGGTAGAATTACAAAAGGAGGGCAGGTACAGTGGTAATAATGGGAGATTTTAACTATCAAGATATGGATTGGGATCCGGGGTTGGCTAAAACTACAAAGGGGCGTCAATTCCTAAATTTATTGCAGGATAATTTTATGGGCCAGTTTGTGGAGGACCCAACAAGAAGTGATGCCTTGTTGGATCTGATCATTTCCAACAACGCAGAGCTGGTTGGTAATGTAACTGTGCGGGAAAACCTTGGTAATAGCGACCACAATATAGTTACTTTTGACTTAAAATGTAGAAAACAAAGACAGGCGGGGAAGGCAAAAACATATAACTTTAAAAAGGCAAACTTCCCTGGGCTGAGAGCTGCACTACAGGACATAGACTGGGGGGAGGTGTTGTCAAATACTGATACAGAAGGTAAATGGGACATCTTTAAATCAACTCTAAATAACTATACAGCTAAATATATACCAAAGGGAAACAAATATAAATGATTAAAACTAAATCCTACATGGCAAATGATGACAAATGATGTTAAAAGAGCAATAAACAACAAAAAAATAGCCTTCAAAAAATACAAATCTGATGGGTCAGCGATAACATTTAAACAGTACAAAGAGCTTAATAAAATCTGTAAAAATGTAATAAAAACAGCAAAAATTCAAAATGAGAGACAGGTGGCCAAAGAATGCAAAACTAATCCTAAATATTTATTTAGATATATAAATGCAAAAAAACCAAGGACAGAGCATGTAGGACCCCTTAATAATGATAATGGGGAGGTTGTCACAGGCGATCAAGAGAAAGCGGAGCTACTGAATGGGTTCTTTAGTTCTTTATACACTATGGAAAAAGGAGCTGACATTGGCCAGGTCAGTGCTGGTAACACATCATGTAATGTACTGAACTGGCTTAATGTAGAGATGGTACAAGGTAAGTTAAGTGATATAAATGTAAGCAAATCTCCAGGGCCAGATGGATTGCACCCAAGAGTTCTTAGAGAGGTAAGTTCAGTAATATATGTACCCCTGTTCATGATATTTAGAGATTCTCTGGTGTCTGGTATTGTGCCAAGGGACTGGCGCAAGGCGAATGTGGTTCAAAAAGGGCTCTAGGTCTTCCCCAGGAAACTATAGACCGGTAAGTTTAATGTGCATTGTGGGTAAATTGTTTGAAGGACTTATAAGGGATTACATACAGGAATACATAGGGGATAATTGCATTATAAGTGATAGCCAGCATGGGTTTACTAAGGATAGAAGTTGTCAAACCAATCTAATTTGCTTTTATGAAGAGGTGAGTAGAAGCCTTGACAGAGGAATGGCTGTGGATATAGTGTTTCTGGATTTTGCTAAAGCATTTGATACTGTCCCTCATAGACATCTGACAGGTAAGTTAAGGTCTTTGGGTTTGGAAATTTTAGTTTGTAACTGGATTGAACACTGGCTCATGGATCGTACCCAGAGAGTGGTGGTCAATGATTCGTACTCTGATTGGTCCCCGGTTATTAGTGGTGTACCCCAAGGTTCAGTACTGGGCCCGCTGTTGTTTAATTTATTTATCAATGATATAGAGGATGGTATTAACAGCTCTGTTTCTATCTTTGCAGATGACACCAAGCTTTGTAGCACCGTACAGTCTATAGAGGATGTGCATAAGTTACAGGATGACTTGGATAGACTAAGTGTCTGGGCATCCACTTGGCAAATGAGGTTCAATGTGGATAAATGGAAAGTTATGCATCTGGGTACTAATAATCTGCATGCATTGTATGTCTTAGGGGGGATTAAACTGTCAGAGTCACTGGTAGAGAAGGGTCTGGGTGTACTTGTAGATCACAGACTACAGAATAGCATGCAATGTCAGGCTGCTGCTTCCAAAGCCGGCAGGATATTGTCATGTATCAAAAGAGGCATGGACTCAAGGGACAGGGACATAATACTCCCCCTTTATAAAGCATTGGTACGGCCTCACCTGGAATATGCTGTTCAGTTTTGGGCACCTGTCCATAAAAGGGACACTGCGGAGTTGGAAAGGGTGCAGAGACGCGCGACTAAACTAATATGGGGCATGGATCATCTTAGCTATGAGGAGCGATTAAAGGAGTTACAATTGTTTAGTCTTGAGAAGAGACGTTTAAGGGGGGATATGATAAACGTATATAAGTATATTAATGGCCCATACAAAAAATATGGAGAAAAACTGTTCCAGGTTAAACCAGAGGGGGAGGGGGCACTCCCTCCGTCTGGAGAAGAAAAAGTTTAGTCTCAAGGGGCGACGCGCCTTCTTTACTGTGAGGACTGTGAATTTATGGAACGGTGTACCTCAGGAACTGGTCACAGCAGGAACAATTAACAGCTTTAAAACAGGATTAGATACATATAGATACAAATATAAAATCCCATCCCTTCCCCAATATCGCGCCACACCCCTACCCCTTAATTCCCTGGTTGAACTTGATGGACATATGTCTTTTTTCGACCGTACTAACTATGTAACTATGTAACTATGTAATTTGGATGCCGGATGGCTGGACATGCCAAAGGGCACCGTACAGGGGAAGGCAGCTTACTGCATTCCCTTGTCCGCCGTGCAGAAACAATGGGCATCGGATGCCATACAACTGATGACAACTTGTCATCAGTTGTGACTTCAGTTGCATCGAGATCTAGGCTGAGTTCACCTATGCCTGATGCTGGACATATGTGAACCCAGCCTTGGAGACAAAGTCATCATACAATGCCACTCTTCAGTTTTTTCAGTTGTTGAAAATTTTGTATTTTGGTACAAAAAAGTGTCTTCAAAGTGTCACTTTAAGTGCACTTCACATAAAAGTAAAAAAAAATAAATAAAAAAAAAAGACAAGACTTTTATTAATAGTCAAATACTTTATAGTTCTTTTTGTGGTATCTGATTCCTTTCCTGGAACTTTCTTTCCTCCATTTTCTACTTCATAAGTCCAAAGTCCATTTTCTACTACATAAGTCCAAAGTGACAGTGCCAAAGAACATTTAACCACAATTGCCTTTCTTAGCATGCGTGACAAAGGCTTTTGCTGCCAAAATATTTGCATGTTGGGGAAGCAATAAATTGTACCAGAACAGACTGGCAAAATACAAAAATATTTAATAAATAAATAAATGTACATATACTTGCCAACATTTTGGATGGCAAAGAATTTTCCAAAGATGGAAACAGAAAGGTGACTTTAGATAAATAATACTGTAATACTACATACTACAAATGAAGAACACATGGGGTGCATGTATGTCACGTACAGTCATGGCCGTAAATGTTGGCACTCCTGAATTTTTTCTAGAAAATGAAGTATTTCTCACAGAAAAGGATTGCAGTAACACATGTTTTGCTATATTAATGTGTATCCCTTTATGTGTATTGGAACTAAACCAAAAAAGAGAAGAAAAAAAGCAAATTGGACATAATGTCACACCAGACTCCAAAAATGGGCTGAACAAAATCATTAGCACCCTTAACTTAAAGGGGTTATCCAGGAAAAAACTTTTTTTATATATCAATTGGCTCCAGAAAGTTAAACAGATTTGTAAATTACTTCTATTAAAAAAATATTAATACTTTCAGTACTTATGAGCTTCTGAAGTTAAGATTGTTCTTTTCTGTCTAAGTGCTCTCTGATAACACCTGTCTTGGGAACTGCCCAGTTTAGAAGAAAATCCCCATAGCAAACCTCTTCTAAACTGGGTGTTTCCCGAGACAGGTGTCATCAGAGAGCACTTAGACAGAAAAGAACAACCTTAACTTCAGAAGCTCATAAGAACTGAAAGGATTAAGATGTTTTAATAGAAGTAATTTACAAATCTGTTTAACTTTCTGGAGCCAGTTTATATATATAAATTTTTTTTTTCCTGGAATACCCCTTTAATATGTGGTTGCACGCCCTTTGGAAAAAAATAACTGAAATCAGTCGCTTCCTATAACCGTCAATAAGCTTCTTACACCTCTCAGCCGGAATGTTGGACCACTCTTCCTATTCAAACTGCTCCAGGTCTCTCTTATTGGAAGGGCGCCTTTTCCCAACAGCAATTTTAAGATCTCTCCACAGGTGTTCAATGGGATTTAGATCTGGACTCATTGCTGGCCACTTCAGAACTCTCCAGCGCTTTGTTGCCATTCATTTCTGGGTGCTTTTTGACATATGTTTGGGGTCATTGTCCTGCTGGAAGACACAAGATCTCGGACGCAAACTCTGGGCAGACTCTTGGCAAACTCTGGGCAAACTCTGACACTGGGCTGTACAGTGCGACCCAAAATCCATTGGTAATCCTGAGATTTCATGATGTCTTGCACACAATCAAGGCACCCAGTGCCAGAGGCAGCAAATCAACACCAAAACATAATTGAACCTCCACCATATTTCACTGTAGGTACTGTGTTCTTTTCTTTGTAGGCCTCATTCCGTTTTCGGTAAGCAGTAGAATTATGTGCTTTACCAAAAAGCTCTATCTTGGTCTCATCTGTCCACAAGATGTTTTCCCAGAAGGATTTCAGCTTACTCAAGTTCATTTTGGCAAAATGTAGTCTTGCTTTTTTATGTCTCTGTGTCAGCAGTGGGATCCTCCTGGGTCTCCTGCCTTAGCGTTTCATTTCATTTAAATGTCGATGGATAGGTTGCGCTGACACTGATGCTCCCTGAGCCTGCAGGACAGCTTGAATATCTTTGGAACTTGTTTGGGGCTGCTTATCCATAATCCCGACTATCCTGCGTTGACACCTTTCATCAATGTTTCTCTGCCATTCACGCCAAGGGAGATTATCTACAGTGCAATGGGTTGCAAACTTCTTGATAATGTTGTGCACTGTGGACAAAGGCAAATCTAGATCTCTGGAGATGGACTTGTAACCTTGAGATTGTTGATATTTTCCCACAATTTTGGTTCTCAAGTCCTCAGACAGTTCTCTTCTCCTCTTTCTGTTGTCCATTCTTAGTGTGGCACACACACCATTTTTGGAGTTTGGTGGGACGTTATGCCCAATTAGCTTTTTTTTCCTCCCTTTTCGGCTTAGTTCCAATACAAACAAAGGGAATAAACATGTGTATAGCAAAATTTGTGTTACTACAATACTTTTCTTTGAGAAACGCTTAATTTTCTAGAAAAATTTCAGGGGTGCAAACATTTACCGCCATGACTGTATGAAATTTCCTCCATTGTATATATGGACCTCATATGGTTAGTCTGATATATTCTACTTGACTAATTGTATTTTAATTTCATACAGGAAGTTAAATGAGTTAAAGCACAAATTTAAAAAAATTGATGTTCACTAAAACAAATCTCTGTAATATTCTATTGCATGGTCTTAATATTTGCCATAGAAAACACCCATCTTCTGGATATAGCCTGAATTACATTTGCAGACATTTGTCTCCAGACACAGTTCTCTAGTGCAGTCCAATGATTAGTAAATACCCAATGAGAGATGCTTTGTCGCCTTACCCCTTCATAAAGCTGCTGTCCGGAGTCTGCCAGATGTCTGTCAGCTGTGTTCTCTTTACTGTATGGATCCCCTGGCACAGCTGTAGTCTGTAAATATGTGGTTTGTTTCCCAATTTCAATTCCATGTTATATGAAATGTTCTCAAGACAATAAACCACCATATCACCAACATGTCCTTTTCTTTAGAAATCCCATGACATTTTTTATGTTGAGTTAAAAATATCCAAAGGTTTCAAATCAAATACATTTTTGGGTGCATTCACAATTCCATATTCCAGTCTAGCGTAACACAATAAGGTCACATCTTTACTTTGGTTATTACAATAAAGAAACAGCATTTAGCATAGCTAAACGTCAGCAACACTGCAGCATGTAAGTGAAATGGATACCAATATGAAATTCATGCCGTTATGGGGTGCTCAATTCATAGAAACCAGTCCATACGAAGCATCAAACAAAAGAATATTTAAGAATGACACTCAACCAACTTGTCACAGGAACAGTGAGACATTTATTGTGCTTCAATACAAAAACAATAACTGAGTATCGTGGGAGAGGGACTCCGACAGAGATGTTGATATCTATTTTGCATGCCAAACATGCTTCATCTGACCACTCCCCTTCTCACATCAGTGCCAATCTAAATACCTAGCAGAGACGTGAGCAGGTGTATGCTTTAACAAGGTAGTGCAACGTGAAATAAAAACAAGTTACAACATTTACAAAACCCAAATAGGGATACAGGGTATTAAATAAATACACTAAGATCAGTTTTCTCAGTTAACCCTGCTGGTCCTCAGTTAACCCTGCTGTAGTGCATAGGATCCACCTGGCCTCTCTTTAAAGGAGAAGTTTCCTTCTGTATCCCCCTGCTTCTAACTGTATTCTCTCTAGACCAAAAAACTTTAGGACATCCTTGTTTCCCTCATGTTCTTGTCTTACATGTTGTATCAAGCTTGACCCTTTTTTGTGTTTTCACAGAATGGATGTGCTCTCAGAACCGTGTGCGAACATGACATACAGTGCTACCTACAGTATATAAAATAGTCCACATTCACACACGATTCCATATACACTACATACTTTGTGCGGCAACAAATACAGTCCTTCACAACGATTGGGACTCCTACTAAGGTAAAGTGTTTTCCATTTTTTAGGGAGCCTCACCAGTTACAGCCTCCACATCTGTGATTACCTTTAGATTTTGTGGAATTCAATCAAGCGGAACTGTACCTACCATACCGTTACCTTCAACAAGTAAGAACATCTCACTTTAGCCTTTTTGAACACAACCACTGGTCTATTTTTTGCTAGTTGAATCAGACACCAATTTCTATTTTCAGCAAAAAAAAAAAAAAAAAGTAAAGTAAAAAAATAAAAAGAAAGAGTTGGAAATCCTTGATGTATTAGTGGTTCCCGAAAATGATAGTTTACAAACTATAGGTCTTTATTTGTTGCCATACAAAGTATGTAGTGTATACAGAATCATATTTGAATGTGGAATATTTTATATTGGTAGCACTGTCCGTTCACACACGGTTCCGAGAGCACATCCATTTTGTGAAAACACAAAAAGGGTCTCCGTGCTGGATACAACATGTAAGAGAGTAATATTAGGGAAACACTGATGTCCTAAAGTTTTTTGGTCTAGAGAGAACACAGTTAGAAGCCAGAGGAGACAGAAGGAAACTCCTCCTCCAAAGAGAGGCCAGGTGGATCCTATGTACTAAGGTGCAAGGGCCAGCAGGTTTATATGACAAAACTGATCTTAGTGTATTTATTTAATACCCTGTATCTCTATTTGTGTGTTTTGTAAATGCTTTAACCTGTTTTTAATTCACATTGCACTACTTTGTTAAAGCATACACCTGCTCACGTATCTGCTAGGTATTTAGACCGGAGGGGAGTGGTCAGGTGAAGCACGCTTGGCATGAAAAATAGCTATCCGCATCTCTAACGGCATCCCTCTCCCACAATGCTGAATTACTGTTTTTGTATTGAAGCACAATAAATGTTCCCACGACAAGTTGGGTGAGTGCCATTCTTGAATATTCTTTTACTTTAGTCATAACATCATGACATTTATCATCATTTCTATAGACAGTGAATAGAACATCAGGCACACAGATAGACCACCAACCAACTTACAGAGGGGATAATTGTTACATAGTTACATAGTTAGTATGGTTGAAAAAGGCATACGTCCATCATTGACCACCACTAACTGTTTTGTGGGGGTTCCATCAGTTGGACTCCTGCTATTACACATTTATCACCCTTGTCTATGTGTATATGTTGCTGTTTTGTGTACAATTTAATATGTTTTAAATGTCTGGGTTAGTGATGAGATGGAATCAGGAAGTGTTTGTCTCCTTATTGGTTCACTACCCTCTACCCCCTTCCCCCATCAGGAGTGGCCAGCAGGGAAATAAATATCATAATTTTATTTTTTAAAAATTGCTTTTCTCATTTCACAGCCTAACTCAACAGTGACATGCATGTACGGTACTGCACATTGAGACACAGTTGGCCATGCTTTACATGTGCATTGTGTGTCATCTAGGGGTTAAATATTAATAAACTGATGATATGTTGACTGTATTAAAGCACTACTGTCAGTTAAAAAAAAGTTTCAATCAGTTGGGGTCTCTATGCTGACACCCCCACTGATTTCTAGTTATAGCCAATAGAAGCATCTGACCGGGTGCTTCACTGACACAACTGCCCGCCTCAACTGATCAAAACATGTTTCTGTGACATAGTAGAAAAGCAAAGAGCAATCCAGCGTCGTTTTTAGTGCACCTTGAAATTTATTTCAATAGTATATCAAGAAAACAACAATGTTTTGACCCATATAGAGAGGGTGGGTCCTTGTGAAGCCTCTGTCAAGCCCATACTCTGTGTGAAAGAAAAAGTGGAGAGATTTTCTCATAGCAACCAATCACAGTTCAGCTTTCACTTTCCAGAGCTCATTAGCTGAGCTGTGATTGGTTGCTATGAGAAAATCTCTCCACTTTTTCTCTCACACAGTTTGATAAATCTGGGCCTATATATTTTCATGTGTGTGGTCTTTTCAAAGATGCACAGAAAATGATGCTGGATTGTTCTTCTCTCATCTACAATGTCTTCTGGAAGTGCATCTGTCCTCTCTCAAGAAAGGGGTGCGGTAATGCTTGTAAAATTTTTGTTTTGGTGTCTGTTTGACATGTCAACTTTGTTTTTTTTTAATTATAGTTACTATTTAAGTTACGGTCACAGATCTCGGTGAATGTGATTATATATCTCCTTCCACAATGCTTGCTCAGTTTGTATCTATCTGTATGCCTGCAAATCGAGCTTTATGGCAGCACATGTGCAAAGGTGTAACTTAAAACTCTCTCTACCCAATGCAAAATCTGTAACCCATACACCACTACTATGGGCTATCTATCACATATAGCTTTGGGCTTCCACAGGTACCGAGGCTTTTGTGCAACTTCTACCTCTGCCCCACCTGTGGCTATATCCTTGCACATACACTATGTCCTCCCAGCCATGGTTGTAAAGATCAGTGATTGGATCTCAGTAAGGTAACAATTCCATCCAGTTTCATTTGAAAAATACCATAAAATACCCTTACTTTACCAACTTGTTACTAACGGAGATTTCAGATTACTTACCAAGGTTTTTCTTTTATAAATGCAGTGTGTCAGATGCAGTTTATATATTTTACCTTGACACAAAAGAATTACATCAATACCAATACATATCATTGTAGCAATACCCAACGTCCTCTGCGTACACCTCATGGTTCTAATCTGTCAGGGCATCATACTATTAATTGTAAGTGAACAAAATGTCTCCCGGTAACACTGGACATATTTGTACAGTCATATATTCAGCTCTTTGGAAGACAGATGTAGTTAGCCGCACTTGTCTTCTGGTCAATTGTGTAATGTTATTTAAGGCATCATGAAATGTACAGAATTCATGAATGTGCAGTAAAAATGTTTCACCTTAATGGAGATCTATTAGTGTAATGGACTAACTGTAAACAGCAAGTCTGCACAGTTTCATGAAGATTGAATGCTGTCCTTGTCATGTGTTGTGCCCACGTTATATAAAACCAAATTTTATACAGCATTGTACAGTATTATGTACACCATTGACACAATGTATCCAATATACACTTTTATTACATAATAAATAATCAATATCATGATCATCATTAGTAGAGATGAGCGAAATACGTTCCAAATTTTTTTTATTTTCACTTTACCTTTTTATCCCCATTATGGGGCTAAAAAAGTAAAGTGAAAATAAATTATGATTTAGAACAAAAACTGGAAAAAAAAATTATGAACTGCACTCCTCATTCATTTTTAATATTGAGCGCTGAATTTTCTGGTCCCTGCTCGCTCCCAAAAAATTAAAAGACAAAAAAAAAAAAAAAATGTTAATGTAAATTTTTAAACAATTTATGTGGTAGGGCAGCAACCTAAAAATTAAGCCGACAATAGTAAAAATGTATAAAGGGGCCATTTAAATGTTATTACAATTTTTTTTTTATTAGTAATTTATTTTAACCCCTTGAGGACACAGCCCATTTTGACCTTAAAGACACAGCCAATTTTATTTTTGCGTTTTCGTTTTTTCCTCCTCACCTTCTAAAAATCATAACTCTTTTATATTTCCATTTTCAGACCCATATGAGGGCTTTTTTTTTGTGTGACCAGCTGTACTTTTTAATAATATTACTAATTTTACCCTTAAATGTACGGTAAACCCGAAAATAAAACATAAAACAAATAAAACAAAATGTGTGAGGAGATTTAAACGAAAATCATAATTTAGCTAATTTGGGGGGGTTTCATTTTAGCGCTGTAAACTTTGCGGTAAAAATAAAATTTTTCTTTATTTTCTGGGTCAATAACATTAAAATGATACCCATGGTTACATACATTTCTATTATTGCACTGCTGTTAAAAAATCTCAAACTTTTTTTACAAAATCAGTATATTTAAAATTGCAATATTTTGACCACCTCTAACTTTCTTATTTTTCCTTAATCAGGGATGTGTGAGGGCTCATTTTTTGCGCCATGATCTGTAGTTTGTTTTGGTAGCACATTTGCGTATATTTGATCGCTTTTTAATAAATCTTTTTACACTTTGATGTGACAAAAAAGCTGAATGTTTTTTTTTTACGTTTACGTTGTTCGCCGTACAGGATCATTAACATTATATATTGATAGTTCGGACATTTATGCATGCAGTGATACCAAATAAGTTAATTATTTATAGGTTTTTTTTACTCTTTTTTGTATTAATATGGGGAAAAGGGGTGATTTAAAACTTTATTGGGGAGAGGCTTTTTAAAAAAAATTCACTTTTTTAAAACTTTATTTTACACTTTTTTAGTCCCCATAGAAGACTATTTATAGCAATCATTAGATTTCTAATACTGTTCAGTATTATGCATAGAACATAGCACTGATCAGTATGATTGGTGATCTTCTGCTCTGGTCTGCTGAAAGCAGATGGACGGAGGCAGGTGAGGGGACCTCTGTCCGCCATCTTGGCTGATCTGATCCCTGCGGCAGTGCCACGGCGATCAGTTCAGCAATTATAAGTGCCGCACTTCCGCAGATGCCGTGATCTGTATTGACCACGGCTTCTGAGGGGTTAATGGCAGACATCAGTGCGATCGCCGATGTCCCCCATTACCAGCGGGTCCCCGGCTACTGACAGCCACCGGGACCTGCTGGGAATGAAGTGAGCGCATCTCCTGCGCTTGCGTTACAGCCGCGCCGTAAATATATGGTGCTCTGCACTAAGTGACACTATTCAGCGCTGTACATTTACTGTGCATGTCCTTAAGGGGTTAATATTGTGTTTAATAAAGTGTGTGTATGTATGTTTCACTTAATTACATTTTTTAGATAGTACTACCACTTCCAGCATGGAACAGACTGTTTCATGATGGGAGCTGTAGTACCTGTACTAGTAGACAGATCACAGCAGGTATCACTCCTGACACCCGCTGCGATCGTCCTATCTATTGCAGAGATGCGAGCGCAGGAGAAAGCCGCTCGCATCTATGTATTATACAGGACGATCGTAGGGTGTTGTTAATGAGGAAATTTGTTATTTTGAAGTCGAAGTTCGGATTCGGTCCGAATTAAATTTTTCATGAAATTCGGAATGAATTCGACTTCGTCTGATTCAATTTGCTCGTCTCTAATCATCATACCCATACATTAAATAACAGGAACCAAGCGTACAGAACAAAAGTGATTGTACTGGACACAGATATAATAATAATATAAAATGTATACTCTACTACAATAATAATAATTATAATATTATTGTTAATAATAATAATAATAATAATAATAATAATAATAATAATATTTTAGCAATAATGATGATTATGATAATAATAATAATAATATTAATAATAATAATAGTTATTGTTCTTAAATTATGGTAAAACAATTATGATATGATGGCTTTTTGTTAAAATAAAAAACAAATTTGTGCAAACTGATATAAATTGTCTGTGATACCATAAATTGTCTGTCTGCAGTCTTTACCCATGATTTTTTTTTATTATACAAAGCATATAAAGTAGCACATGCAGTGAAAAGTTAATATACATATAGTGCTTTCTAGTAACTTATATAATAAATGCATATAGTATTTCAATCTACATCCCCTATGTTAAACCCCATGCAAACACTCTAGGGCCAAGTTCGTAGTGCCATCGGTCTTTATTCACATATTCACTTTATTCACATATTCACTTGAATTGCTTGAATTCTCTGGGCCCCTGTACATACAATATTCTATTTTATTTTAGCTATTTAATCTGTTTTACCACTATTTAAAAAACTTAAATACGTATTAGTAGAGAGTCAAAAATTGTTCAACCTAAAGGTGGGTACAGTAGACATACTGTACTTGACATACCCAGACACCACTAGGTGGCACATATCAAGACTTTTTGTTTTCCACATATATAACCTAAATATTGTTGAAATTCTTACATGATCAAACCAGTTTTAGGAAACAAATAAAATAACTTTTTTGATTTATTTATCAATGTATTACTTACCTTGTATCCCCTGAAAGAGACAATTGTTAGGGACAACAGGAATGTTCACAGCTGCTGGTGTACAGTATTGCCAAATGAGTCAGAAGCAGGCATATAGACAAGATTCAATTCTTTCCTTTGTTACTTGGACCCCCTCTTGTGACTACACAGAGTCTTCAGCTAATTCCATTAGTTCACTTTGCTGGTATCACTTGACAAGCTATAAATGATAGCACCTTGCATTCATCATTTTGTAACTTACAGATATCATTGTTGTCTGTGCACCTCAGTTCTTTTTTCCTCACTTGAGTTATTTATGACCCTCAAATACATAGACTCACGTTAAAAGTAGTTTAAAGGCCGCAAAATAATGATTTGATTGCAAACATGGAAAATCCAAACTAAACCCAATAAAAAGTCAAAAAAAAGCAATATGTAATCTACCTTTCTTATTCAGTTATTTGTCCATTTAAAAAGACTCTTTCAAGGATTAACATGTGGATACATTGTGTTTTATATGAAAGTAAATTCTTCAAGTCAAAAAGATACACTATGAATAATTCTGGTGTCTTAATGGTTTGGACATAATGCAGTACTCAACTTAAACCATAAGGGAATAGGGCACTTAAGTGGCGTGTCACATTTCAAGGTAATAAATAGCAGATTGATTCAACCTCCAAGTTGATCCTAAAGTTTACTTCTATACAAGATGGAAAATACTGAAGACATAGTGATTTACTCGATAGAAATAAGACACTGTATTAGCTTAAATGGATGCAAAAGTCCAGTATTGAACATTTACTGCATTCTTTGTCAAAACACCATATAGATCAAGTTGCATTCTCTCTCTACACACAATTTGCTTTGTCTCCTTTACAAAAGGATGGCATGTTTTTCACTCCTTAAAGGTTAGTTTCTCCTGAAGTTGTAACCTTGAAATATATATTTTTTAACCTCCATAAAATATGATGATCTCCTATCGTAACATATAGAGTCCTAATGTTTCTTAATTGGAACAATAATTAAATCTAAAAATGTTTATATCTTTTGTGGGCATACAACCCTTTTGTTATCCCCCTCTCTCTCTCTCTCTCTCTTTCAATGTATGGACACATAGATGAATTTTACTGATCGATAGGTATGTATACATAATATACCCTTATAGATTTTGCCTGCAATTACCATTTCATACAGAGTCTAGTAACAAAAGTTGATATTCAACCATGGTTTTCTTAATACTTAAAGCATCAAAGTTGATGTCTAAAGACATGTGCAAAGTATTTGACAAATCCAGATGTATCTACAGTTTCCATTGGACTAGGGGTGCATTGGCACTTTTGTGTATAATGGTGCTCATGGTGGAGGTTGGAGGCAGAGTATGCAATAAGTAAAGTTCAGGTTTATTCACATCGACGGACCCGCCGACAATGGCGGACATCAGCAATTGCACTGAGGTCTGCCATTAACCCCTCAAGTGCTGTGATCAATACAGATCACAGCATCTGCGGCAGTGCGGCACTTATAATCGCTGATCTGATCGCCCGCGGCGATCGCCGGTGGGGATCGCATCAGACAATATGGTGGATGGAAGTCCCTTCACCTGCCTCAGTCCGTCTCCCGCGGTCTTCTGCACTGAACTGCCTTCTAGCAGACCAGAGCAGAAGATCGCCGATAATACTGATCAGTGCTATGCCCTATGCATAGCACTGAACAGTATTAGCAATCTAATTATTGCTATAAATAGTCTATGGGGACTAAAAAATGTAAAATAAATGTAAAAAAAAGTTTTAAAAAGTGAAAAAAGAGAAAAAGCCCCTCCCCCAATAAAGTTTAAAATCACCCCTTTTCCCCATATTAATACAAAAAAGTGTAAAAAACAAAACAATAAATAATTAACATATTTGGCATAGTTGCGTGCGTAAATGTCCAAACTATAAAAAATATAATGTTAATGATCCCCTATAGCAAACAGCGTAAATGTAAAAAAAAAAAAAAAAAAAAAGTTTAAAATTTCAGCTTGCAAATTTTTTTTAAAGCGATCAAAAAGTCACATATACGCAAAAGAGGTACCAAAACAAACTAAAGATCATGGCACAAAAAATGAGCCCTCACACATTCCTGAATACGGAAAAATAAGAAAGTTAGAGGTGGTCAAAATAGGTGGTCAAAAATAAGTTTTAGTTTTTAAAAGCAGTACAATATTAGAAATGTATGTAACCATGGTATCATTTTAATCATATTGACCCAGAGAATAAAGAAAGCATGTAATTTTTACCGTAAACTGTACAGCGCGAAGACAAAAACCCCGAATTTGCTAAATTATGATCTTCGTTTAAATTTCCTTACACGAAAAAACTTTTTTTGGGCTTACCATACATTTTAGGGTAAAATGAGTGATGTCATTGCAAAGTACAACTGGTCACACAGAACACAAGTCCTCATATGGGTCTGGGAATGGAAATATAAAAGAGTTATTAATTTTAGAAGGCGAGGAGGAAAAAACTAAAAGGCTAAAATAAAATTGGCTGTGTCCTTAAGGTGAAAATGGGGTCCTTCAGTCCTTAAGTCCTTAATGGAGTCCTTGAAGGGTTAAGCAGGTTTGGTTATTATGGCACTTGCCTTTGAAATTATTCTAATATATAAGGTATCTTTCAAATGATTCTAATAGGGTTTCTTTCAAAATAAAGGTATATTGGGATAAAAAGGAGTAATAAGAATCAAAACTCCCACTGTATATGTAAAAAAATAAATAAATAAAGAAAACCCTTTTTGATTCATAAACTTATTATATTGACATTAATATTTTTCTATTATTTGAGAACCTTGTTTCTCAGGGGCAAACACAGGCAGCCACACAGGTTTTTATGCTATGCCTGCCTATGCCTTCATCCTTTCTTTAGCCAAGTAAGGAAATTTATAATGTTTATCTTGCACCCTATTTATGTCTGAAATAATATTAATAATAATAATAATAATAATAATAATAATAATAATAATAATAACAACTCTTTATTATTTATCAATTCCAGTGTACACTGAAATTGATCCCTATCCCCATTGGGGCTCACAATCTAGAGTCCCCACACAAACACGGAGAGAACATACCAATTTGTTGCTGATGATGCTCTTGATAGGTTTTGAATCTAGGACTCCAGCTAAGCACTGAGCCACTGTGCTGGAAAACAACATATTGCTTGTCTTGAATCAAAAATCACATATTTACAGATTTGCACCTTTTTCTGTGTTTTGAATCCATCCCTGGTTTTACCTAAAAATACTAACTAAGCTTCAACTTATGTTACTATGTTTTTGGTAACCTCTGACCAGGGTCAAAGCTTAGAGCCTACAAAAAGTAAAACATTGGCTTCAAATAACTTATCAGATTGTGTATTTTTGTTTTTTTTACTGACCTACAATAAAATGTGATTGATTTCAACTGCTTTACTTCTTGCCTACACTTTCTACATGCCATCCAATGTGACTACAGCCTCTTTTTTTTTGTCAATTCTTTATTTAAGTTTTCATATAAAACATATAACAAATCATTACAGAGGACATTGAAAAGACCTGTACATGTCAGAAAATGGTCATTTATCTTTCCAACTAAGTCACCAACATGTACCTGCCCCCTAAAAATTCACCAAACATATCCGCCCTCTATGGTCAGGCAATATTAACAAGAGATTCACTATATAACCTAACACCCTCCTATAAAATAGCCTATAACGTCGACAGGTCTATGAAGGAACTCGTGAATTCCAACTAAGAATCCTTCCGGCTATGCCAGATTGTAAGAGTGAAATAGGAAGTGTGTAAGAGAGATTATGAATAGGAAAAGAGAAGAAAGGAAAGAAGATATAGAAGAGAAAGGAAGAGAAGAAGGACAGAGGCTCGCAAGGAGATAGATGTGTGGTGTCCTAGACAACAGATTAGACTAGCGGTGTCCAAGCGGTGTCGGACTCGGCTCCCAGTGAGATGAAGGTGAGAATAAACTATGACATACCTATTAGGTGCCTGAGTCAGGATAGCCTCAAATATTCCCACGCTACCCTGTCAAGTGCCTTCTCGGCATCAGTGCCGAGAAGGAGAAACGGGGTTCCTGTAGATTTGGCTCTATGTATAAGATGTAGGACTCTATGTGCATTTGTTTTACCCTCCCTTCCTTTAACAAAACCTGTTTGATCAGGGTGGATGAGGCTAGGGAGAAACTCGCTCATACG
This sequence comes from Hyla sarda, assembly GCF_029499605.1. Lineage (NCBI taxonomy): Eukaryota > Metazoa > Chordata > Amphibia > Anura > Hylidae > Hyla > Hyla sarda. The sequence continues at coordinate 211,725,516 of NC_079194.1, forward strand.
GAGAGCCTGAACTTTCGCCCATATCTTAACATCTAAATTTAACAGTGAAATAGGCCTATAACTGGGGCACAGAGCATGGTCCTTGCCCTCTTTAGGAAGGATGGTAATATGTGCTTCAAGCGATTGCTTCGGTAGGGGCGCTCCCCCTAGAAGAGCATTGCACCATTTAGTAATATGGGGGAGAAGTGTAGATCTAAAAGTTTTGTAATAGGCCAGACTAAGACCATTTGGTCCCGGGTTTTCCCTGCAGGAAATGATGAAATAACTTTCGTTACCTCCTCCTCCGTGCAGGGTTGCAGCAAAGAAAGTCCCTCTTCCTCGATCAGTGTGGGCAGACGCAACTCACCAAGAAAAGACTGAATTGCCTGATCCCTATCATGTAGAGTGGGGGGTCCCTGTGGTAAATTGTAAAGTAAGTTGTAATAGGCCGAGAAGGCAGATGCGATAGACGCAGTATCTATGTGTCTGTTCCCATCACTGCCAATTATTTCAGAAATAAATGTCTGTTCTCGCCTCTTCTTTATCATGGCAGACATAAGCCTGCCACCCTTGTCCCCATGGAGGAATAACTTGTGTTTGAAGCGAAGAGCATTTGCTGCGTATTTCTTATGAAGTAGGTCTTTAAGTTGCCCTCTCAGAGCAGCCAGCTGTTCAACCACCTCCCCACTATGTGAGTGTTCAGTACAATTGTCTAGTTCAGCTATTTTGTTGAGGATAGTATTGATGTCTCTGGACCTCTCTTTTTTAATCTCTGTACCCAGCGCTATCAGTAAGCCGCGAATATAACATTTGTGCGCCTCCCACACCATCGGAGTAGGTACATCAGGTGTATTATTAATGTCAAAGAACAGTGTCAACCGGTCCGTCAGCATAGCTACATCGCTCTCCCTATCTAGGAGTGTATCATTCAATCTCCACGTCCAATCCCGTAACGGGAGATGTGAAAATGAAAAGGAAGCATGAACTGGTGCATGATCTGAAAGAGTTATAGGGGCTATGTCTGAAGATGTGACCGATGGTAAGATACTCTCATGACATATGATATAGTCCAGTCTCTGTGCCGAACGGTGAGGTGCGGAATGGAATGTATATGAGCGGTCCCCTGGATGCGTCAGTCGCCAAACGTCAACTAAACCCAGAACATGTAGTGAATTCCTCAAGGTCCGTAGAGCAATCCAAGGTATTACCGAGCGTCCCGAAGAAGTGTCCCATGTAGGGTCAAGTGCTATATTTAGGTCAGAGCCTATGATGATCGGGCCCTTAGCAAAAGTCCTCAGTTCCTCAAGAATCTTGAGCAACCAGGGAACCTGATGTCTATTCGGTGAGTAGATAGATGCCAGGGTGTATGTCCTAGAGCCGATCTTACCTTTCAAAAAGAGCGCCCTCCCATCTCCCGAATCATGTTTGGCTTCAAGTTGAAATGGAACTGAACTGTGCAAAGCTATAGACACACCCCTGGAAGACGAGTTGGAGCTCCCACTATGATACCAAGAGGAAAAGAAGTTAGTAGGTAATTTAGGTATTCTGTCTTTCTTAAAATGTGTCTCCTGCAGGAAGGCCACCGAAATCCCTTCTTTTTCAGTAAAGAAAGCACACTATGCCTCTTAGCTGGTGAGTTGAACCCCTTAACATTGTATGTAAGCATCTTAAGAGTTGCCATTTCTGGATATTGCAGTCAAATGTGGAGGAAGCCAAAAAGAAAGGAAGAAATAAGGGGAAACAGTCACCAGGAACCGGGTCCAGAGAAAAAGGAAGAAGAAATAGAGAAAAACAAGTGTAGAAGCACAGAAGTATAGAGTAGAGGAAAGAATAGAATGTAAGTCCGAGGGTAGTATTACACTCAGACAAAGATCAGTAGTGCATCAAATAAGTCAGTGCGGAATAGTTGGGGTACGGTACAATTCCTGAACCGGCAGCCTGAACCAGTTCACCTGCAAGATAAACCTAAACAGTTCATAACTATAACATATCGTAGAAAAGACTCCTGGCACCGGCTTCTTTTTCAAATGCTTTTATTGTGCACAATAAAAGCATTTGAAAAAGAAGCCGGTGCCGGGAGTCTTTTCTACGATTGGATTTGTTATCCTCCACGTGCACGGCGAATATCCAGTGCTGCCCTCCTACCTTTACTTACATAACTATAACATAGACTTATGGAAGCCCTACATACTGAAACAACAGTGCTTGCATATTATCCCGCAATAGATGGTATGGAGACCATTGTAGACTATAAACCAGCCCCCAGACCCTGGTATCAACCCGCTTTTTTTAACATCAGACCCTTAATTAACCAGTAAAGGGAGGGGGGGGAAGCAGGTGGGGAGAGGAGGGAGGAAAGGGGGCACAGCAAGGCAGAGGGCAAGAGGGGAGGGGGGGGAGAGAGCAGGAGGAAGGGCGAGGGAGGGGAAGCAGGGGGGGGAGAGAAGCGGGATCCAGGAGAGAGAGCAGATATGCCAGAGAGAGCAGCAAGCGGGGAAGCGGGCGAGGGGGGGGAGGAGGGTGAGAGGAGAGAAGGGTACAGGGAGAATGCAAAATAAGCATCAGTAAGTATAACCATGTCACAGAGGATGTAGGACTAAGCAACACATACCACAATATATACTACCCCATCACCCCACCACCCAACAAGCTTTTTGTTTAAGTATTTCGCCATGTCCGCTTGGTTCTTTTGAGATTTAGTGGGTCCAGGTGTATCACCCTGCCTGGTCTTGTCCCTGTTCCCCATTTAAGCAGAAGGTAAGGGCTGCTAAACTGCAGGATTACGGCTTGGCTTTGGAGAGCTGCTCTTTCAAGCTGCCATCCAGCTCCGCGGTCAGGCTCCGCCCCTGTGACTACAGCCTCTTTGACATAGCTGTAATTTAGTCTGTATTTTGCAGTTTTGGTAAGCTAAAACTAGACTTTGTAGAGGAAAAAGTAAAAAACATTGTTCAAATGTGACCCTTTTTGTATTTTGGACCCAAAACTCATCTACACATATTAATGCAGAACACCAGCTAATGTGCTACTACAGAAAGTGGCCTAAGGCTTCTCAAGACTTAATGGATTAATGAATTGATTGATTGTTTGATTGATTGATATAATAGGAAAGCCACTCAGATGACTGTAATGCTAGTATTTTGACCTGCATGAAATCCCATCTGATAGTTTTTCCTAAGATACAGTATATGATGACCTTCTGCTATATTTAATGCAAGATGAAGATACAAAAGGTTCTTTTTCTAAGTGGTTCTAACAATAAATGATAATTAACACTATATATTAATTGTATAGTAATGCATTAAAATATTTTGCATTAAAGTTATAAACATTTTTAAATAGTTCAATTTGAAGTATAATACAATGTAACCTTAAATATAAAAGTTACATTTTGTTATTCCATATGGATTATTAGTTAAAATGCAATAATTTCCGGGAGGGTTCTGAGAGTGACAATAGTGTTTTTGATCATTTAGAGGCTAAACATGGTCTAGGATGGTATAGTTGTTATATATTTTGACAGTTTGGCAAGCTCCCCTACAGTGAAGCATGCCAGTATTTTAGGCTAAGTAACCGGCATGCATATGCGCATAGAATAGAAAGTAAAGAATTGTAAAAAAAATTATTACAATTATGAGTCACAAGACTTGAAACGCGTCCTTTTGAGCTTTCCCAAGGATGATCTTGTGATTTTTATTTATTTGTCATATACTGTGTTTATGGATCCTCAATAAAGAGGCATGCTACTTCCAACAAGTGCTGGTCTTTTGGATCAATGTGATTGTATGTGCATTTAGTTTAAGGAAGGCTTAACCCTGCTGAGAACATAATAGGAAAGGAAAAAAAATCTTTAGTGAATGCACAGATACAACGAGATCTCTTCTCCTCACACTTTAAGAGACTTAACTCTTTAATTTATACATCCACGGTGTAACGCTGAGCGCTCCGGTCCCTGCCCCTGTACCGAGCGCTCGCAACGTCTGTCCCAGCGGGGTGCCCCGGTCGGACTCTCTGACCGGAGACACTCTGTCTCTGCCCATATCGGGGACGCGGTCCACGCTGCGGGATGTCCCCGCGCACATCCTGCGCCACAGCTCCACTTACCTGTACCCGCTCCGGTCCTCTCCTATGCTCCCCGTTCACGTGTCTCCCAGCATGCGCATCCCTGCACTATAGGGTGCTCGCGCCGGCAGTATAAGATTTAAAGGGCCAGTGCACCATTAATTGGTGCCTGGCCCAATCCGTAATTGCTCACTCCTTTAAATGTATCCTGCCCCTTCCTGCCCTTGCCGGATCTTTGTTGCTTCAGTGCCCTAGAGATAGCGTTTTTGTGTATTTCCTTGCCTGTTGCCGATCCCATTGCTAACGACTACCGCCTGAGAACCCGTGCTGCCTGCCCTGACCTTTGCTACGTCTGACCTCGCCTCTGCCTGCCCCTTCTGTACTTCGCCTGTTTCAGCTGCCAGTGAGGTTGAGCCGCTATCGGAGGATACGACCTGGTAGTTACCGCCGCACCAAGTCCATCCCGCTTTGCGGCGGGCTCTGGTTAAAACCAGTAACTGCTTAGAACCGATCCTCCGGTACGGTCCACGCCAATCCCTCTCTGGCACAGAGGATCCACCACCTGTACCGCTTCCAGCTACTAGTCCAGATCCTGACACACGGACCCATATCAGGGCTTGTTTATTTATTTATTTATTTATTTATTTTTTTGGGGGGGGTCATTCTTTACGCAGTGCACTTTATGCTAAAACTGATATGTTCTCTTTATTCTGTGGGTCAATACAATTACAAATATCCATGTTTATAAGCTTTCCTTTTTTTTCTCACATCATAGCAGCAACGTTTCAGTCCCACATTGGAACCTTGAAAAAGGTTCCTGTGTGGGACTGATATCTTGCTGCTATGATATGAGACAATAAATTCACTATGTTTTTTTTTTTTGCACTATTGTCTTTCTGCTGGCGCCTAGCATTGCATTTTTGAAGTAGTGCTGCAAATATTTTTTTTTGCTTTCCATATATATATATATATATATATATATATGTATATATATATATATATAGGCATAGCACCAATCAGTGATATCTGTGAGCCATTTATACAGACTGCCGGAAGGCATACTTTATAGATGGATCACAGCAGAGATGAGTTAAGGAGGTAAGAAGACCTCTGGCCACCATCTTGACTCATTGGACCCGAGCAGTCCCCCCAAGCACCACAGATACTTTTAATACTGTGATCGGCTTTTATCACAACATGTGAAGGGTTAATGGTGGACATCAGCATGATCGCATGTCTGCCATTATCCATGAGTTCCTGTCTGCTGATAACAGTAGCCAGCTTGGCCCGATCACTGAGTCAGGCGACCCAGTGATCGCAGAACCACTTTAACCCGTTCAGGACCCGTCATGTCCCGACACCCTGGGTCTTAAGGACCCATGACGTACAGTTACGTCATGGGCAGTTCCGGTCCCCACCATGCGCCGGGCGGGGATCGGACCAGGATGCCTGCTGAAATCGTTCAGCAGGCATCCTGTGCAAACGCCCAGGGGGGTCATCAGACCCCCCCCCCATGTCGGCGATCGCGGCAAATCGCAAGTGAATTCACACTTGCGATTTGCGCAATTCCGGGTCATTACGGGTCTATGGTGACCCGGTGACCCGGAATAGAAGGGGGATCGCGGTTGTCTAAGACACCCACGATCCCCCTAAAGGCGGAGTGAGGTGGCAGGGGTGCCACCCCTCCTATCCCTGCTATTGATGGTCTAGACGCGACCACCAATAGCAGATCGGAGGCGGGGGGGGGTTAACTTTCGTATTCCCCGCCCTGCCCACCCACAATAGGTGGGGCAGGACAGGGAAAGCGACGGGGACCGCCGCCAAAGATCCACTTACCGATCCGGAGGCTGCGGGCGACGGAGATCGGCGGGCGGCGACGTCATGCGGCTGGATCCTACGGAAGCCGGTGAGTTGCCTAGCGATATCTGGAGGGTATAGTCTGAGACCACTAGATAGTGGTCTCTAACTGTAGCCCTCCAGATGTTGCAAAACTACAACTCCCAGCATGCCCAGACAGCTGTTTGGGCATGCTGGAATATGTAGTTTTGCAATAGCTGGAGGGCTACAGTTTGAGACCACTATCTGTATCCCTCCAGATCTTGCAAAACTACAACACCTAGCATGCCCAAACAGCTGTTTGCTGTCTGGGCATGCTGGAATTTGTAGTTTTGCAACATCTGGAGGGTCACAGTTTGGAGATCACTTTACAGTGTTCTCTAAAACTGTAGCCCTCCAGATGTCGCAAAACTGCAAATCTCAGCATGCCCAAACAGCTGTCTCGGCATGCTGGGAGTTGTAGTTGCGTACCTCCAGCTGTTGCATAACTACATCTCCCAGCATGCCCTTTGGTGATCAGTACATGCTGGGAACAGCTGGAGGCACACTGGTTGGAAAATACCGTATTTATCGGCGTATAACACGCACTTTTTAGGCTAAATTTTTTAGCCTAAAGTCTATGTGCGTGTTATACGCCGATAAGCTTCTGCAGTTCAATGATTTAAAGCGGGCGCTTTAAATCAATGAACTGCAGCGGCTTTGCAGGTGTAGAGACAGCCAGCCCTGCCGGCTTCTCTGCCCCTGCCTGCCCTGGGGTCTAGAGCCCTGCTGCCGGCCCTTCTCTCCCCCTGGCTATCGACGCCGCTGCCCGTTCTCTCCCCCTGACTATCGGTGCCGGCGCCGATAGCCAGGGGGAGAGAAGCGGCGCCGGCAATGGGGCAGCGGCGCCAACAGCCAGGGGGAGAGAAGGGGCAGCAGCACCCATTGCCGGCGCCGCTGCCACGTTGCCTCCCCCCATCCCTGGTTGCATAATTACATGTTGCCGGGGTCGGGTCCGCGCTGCTTCAGGCCTCCGGCGTGCGTCCCCTGCGTCGTTGCTATGCACATGACGTCAGTGCGCCGCGCCGTGCATAGCAACGACGCAGGAGACGCACGCCAGAGGCCTGAAGCAGCATGGACCTGACCCCGGCAACAGGTAATTATGCAACCGGGGATGGGGGAGGCAACGGGGCAGCGGCGCCGGCAATGGGTGCCGCTGCCCCTTCTCTCCCCCTGGCTGTCGGCGCCGCTTCTCTCTCCCTGGCTATCGGCGCCGGCAATGGGGCGCCGGCACCGATAGTCAGGGGGAAAACGGGCAGCGGCGCAGATAGCCAGCGGGAGAGAAGCGGCTGCAGCAGGGCTGTAGACCCCAGGAAAGGCAGAGAAGCTGGCAGCGACGGCCTCTCTCCCCCTGCCTTTCCTGGGGGTGTATCGGGGTATACATTCGCACACACACGCACCCTCATTTTACCATGGATATTTGGGTAAAAAAACTTTTTTTACCCAAATATCCTTGGTAAAATGAGGGTGCGTGTTATAGGCCGGTGCGTGGTATACCCCGATAAATATGGTACTGAGTTAGATAACAGAACCTAACTGAAGGTTTTCCAACCAGTGTGCCTCCAGCTGTTACAAAACTACAACTCCCAGCATGCACGGTCTGTCAGTACATGCTGGGAGATGTAGTTTTGAAACAGCTGGAAGTTTGCCTCCTCATGTGAACGTACAGGGTACATTCACACAGGCAAGTTTACAGTTTACAGTTTCCTGCTTCAAGTTTGGGCTGCGGCAAATTTTTCGCTGCAGCGCAAACTGCTAGCGGGAAACTCACTGTAACACACCAGTGTGAACGTACCCTAAAAACACTACACTAACACAAAATAAAGGTTGAAACACTACATATACACCCCTTACACTGCCCCCCCCCATTAAAAATTTCAAACATATTGTATGGCAGTGTTTCCAAAACGGAGCCTCCAGCTGTTGCAAAACAACAACTCCCGGCATTTCTGGACAGACACTGACTGTCCAGGCATGCTGGGAGTTTAGCAACAGCTGGAGGCACCCTGTTTGGGTATCACTGGCATAGAATACCCCTATGTCCACCCCTATGCAATCCCTAATTTAGTCCTCAAATGCGCATGGTGCTCTCTCATTTCGGAGCCCTGTCGTATTTCAAGGAAACAGTTTAGGGCCATATATGGGGTATCTCCGTACTCGGGAGAAATTGCACTACAAATTTTGGGGGGCTTTTTCTCCTTTTACCCCTTATGAAAAGGAAAAGTTGGGGGCTACACCAGCTTGTTAGTGTAAAAAAATAAAAAAATGTACACTAACATGCTGGTGTTGCCCCAAACTTTTTATTTTCACAAGCCTTAAAAGGAAAAAAAGACCCACAAAATTTGTAACGCAATTTCTCCTGAGTACAGAAATACCCCATATGTGGGCGTAAAATGTTCTGCGGACGCACAACAAGGCTCAGGAGTGAGAGTGTACATTTGAGGCCTAAATTGGTGATTTGCACAGGGGTGGCTGATTTTACCGCGGTTCTGACATAAATGCAAAAAAAGAAATACCCACATGTGACCCCATTTTGGAAACTACACCCCTCACGGAATGTAACAAGGGGTATAGTGAGCATGAACACCCCACAGAAGTTTAATGAAAATTCTTCCAATTTGGATGGAAAATGAAAAAAAATTTCACTAAAATGCTGGTGTTACCCTAAATGTTTCATTTTCACAAGGGAAAATAGGAAAAAAAGCCCCCCTAAATTTGTAACCCCATTTCTTCTGAGTAAGAACATACCCCATATGTGGATGTAAAGTGTTCTGCTGGTGCACTACAATGCTCAGAAGAGAAGGAGCACCATTGGGCTTTTGAAGAGAACATTTTTTGAAGGCCACGTGTGTTTACAAAGCCCCCATAGTGACAGAACAATGGACCCCCCACATGTGACCCCATTTTGGAACCTACACCCCTCATGTAATGTAATAAGTGGTACAGTGAGCATTTACGCCCCACAGGTGTCTGACAGATTTTTGTAATAGTGATCCGTGAAAATGAAAAATGTAATTTTTCATTTGCACAGCTCACTGTTCCAAAGATATGTCAAACGCCAGTGGGGTGTAAATACTCACTGCACCCCTTATTAAATTCTGTGAGGGGTGTAGTTTCCAAAATAGGGTCACATGTAGGGGGGTCGACTGTTCTGGCACCACGGGGGCTTTGTAAACGCACATGGCTCCTGACTTCCATTCCAAACAATTTTTTTCCCAAAAGGTCAATGGCGCTCCTTCTCTTCTGAGCATTGTAGTGCACCAGTAGAGCACTTGACGTCCACACATGGGGTATTTCCATACTCAGAAGAGATGGGGTTACAAATTTTGGGTGTCTTTTCTGCTATTAACCCTTGCAAAAATGTGAAATTTGGGGGGAAACACCCATTTTAGTGAAAAAAAAAATTTTTTTTACATATGCAAAAGTCGTGAAACCCCTGTGGGGTATTAAGGCTCACTTTATTTCTTATTACGTTCCTCAAGGGGTCTAGTTTCCAAAATGGTTTGCCTTGTGTTTTTTTTTTTTTTTTTTGCTGTCCTGGCACTATAGGGGCTTCCTAAAGGTGACATTCCCCCTGAGCAAAATTTGCTCTCAAAAAGCCAAATATGACTCCTTCTCTTCTGAGCATTGTAGTTCGCCCGCAGTGCGCTTCAGGTCAACTTATGGGGTACCTCCATACTCAGAAGAGATGGGGTTACAAATTTTGGGGGGTCTTTTCTGCTATTAACCGTTGCAAAAATGTGAAATATGGGGGGAAACACATTTTAGTGAAACATTTTTTTTTTTTTTACATATGCAAAAGTCGTGAAACACCTGTGGGGTATTAATTCCTTGTTACGTTCCTCAAGGGGTCTAGTTTCCAAAATGGTATGGCATGTGATTTTTTTCTGGCACCATAGGGGCTTCCTAAATGCAACATGCCCCCAAAAACCATTTCAGAAAAACATACTCTCCAAAATCCCCTTGTCGCTCCTTCGCTTCTGAGCCCTCTACTGCACCCTCCGAACAATTTACATAGACATTTGAGGTATGTGATTACTCGAGAGAAATTGGGCTACAAATATAAGTATACCTTTTCTCCTTTTACCCCTTGTAAACATTCAAAAATTGGGTCTACAAGAACATGTGAGTGTAAAAAATGAAGATTGTGAATTTTCTCCTTCACGTTGCTGCTATTCCTGTGAAACACCTAAAGGGTTAAAATGCTGACTGAATGCCATTTTGAATACTTTGGGGAGCAGTTTTTATAATGGGGTCATTTGTGGGGTATTTCTAATATGAAGACCCTTCAAATCCACTTCAAACCTGAACTGGTCCCTGAAAAATAGTGAGTTTGACAATTTTGTGAAAAATTGGAAAATTGCTGCTGAACTTTGAAGCCCTCTGGTGTCTTTCAAAAGTAAAAACACGTCAATTTTATGATGCAAACATAAAGTCGACATATTGGAAATGTGAATTTAAAAAAATTTTTGGGAATATCCATTTTCCTTACAAGCAGAGAGCTTCAAAGTTAGAAAAATGCAAAATTTTCAAATTTTTCATCAAATTTGGGGATTTTTCACCAAGAAAGAATGCAAGTTACCACATGTCACGAAAAAACAATCTCGGAATCAGAATGATAACTAAAAGCATTCCAGAGTTATTAATGTTTAAAGTGACAGTGGTCAGATGTTCAAAAACATGGCCGGGTCCTAAGGTGTAAAATGGCTGGGTCCTTAAGGGGTTAATGTACATGTATGTAGCGGGACACAGTGACATACATGTACCTTGCAAGTCCTTTAGGGCTTAAAGTATTAAAATATGACAATATTTATCCAACACAATTAAGAAGAAGAAGAAGAAGAAGGAAGAAGTAAATTTATTCTATGGTCGAATAACATTTTTCCCATTTTAACCCCCAAGTAAATTTTTTTTTTTTTTTATAATTCTTAATACATTGAATGATACATTAACTAGTGGAATTAGAAAAATAAAGAATGAAATTAAGTCAAGGATGAATAAACAATTCAAACTCTTAGCTCCTGTCTTGGTGGGCCCAAAGTAAATTCCCATTTACCCCCTTATTAAATGACTCACTGATAGTTACTTACAAATACTCTATAAAGCCATAACCCTATAATTAGGCAGAAATTAAAAATTAAATGTATCTAATTTGTACCGCTATTATGTACAGTTAAAGATCTGGTTAACTGCAAATGAGCCACTCGTTCCGAATCAAGTCAATATCCTCGATGCCTTTGCACTGCAAAATGCGTAAAAGATACTTGTAAATTATATTATATAGTATAAGACATTTCTATGCCAATGGATTTCTCCGTCATAAATACTCTGATTAAAATGTAAATTCAGCTACCCTATCAGGTTTCCATTAAGACAGCTCTTTAAACCTCACATTAATCAGTCGAGATATGGAAAAAAAAAAAAAAAAAACAGGCGCTTAGCTCATCTATTCTAACTGCTTATGACAGATAACAAACCTCTATATTTACCCCAAACATGTTCTGATCTATCAATTATACCATGGTTCACCCTTGCGCTAATTGTGCATTTTCTCCTCTAATGCATTTGTGCTGTTATCTCATAGGCTAATGAAAGCCAGGGAATCAATAAATATAAATTATACATGCAAAGGGGGACTGCTGCGAACATAAAGTTTCTAATTAATTGCACTTGATTAATTTATATCCTTTAATTATCTTGCTAAGCCACAGACAGCATAAATATCGGAACAATCTGCGTATTGCTATGTCAGTCATAAAAAAGAGCAGACGTAGTAGATCGCTGGATCCTCGCAAACTGCCGAGCCAGTATACATGAAGTGGCAGAGTCATAGCGTATAATTATCCTAGGGCTTTGAAGACAAGTAGTAATAATGTATCTGTGACAGAGAAAATGTGGTATGCAACTGTTTGACTGAGGTTAAAACAATGATAGTCTTTTAATTGCAGGTTGCGCAAAGAGAAATGTGATTGTAACATAGATATGATCAGAAAATTATTACTGTAATATTAATATCATTATTATGTTTTGCATGGTATTATCTATCTGTAAAATAGAGTTGAAAAGTATGCGCTGTGAACAGTCTCATTAAGCCTTCCTTATCAAGAGAGAAATATAACGCTAGAACAACACGTAAGAACATACGGTACAAGAATGGAGCTAAAGGAGATTGACATAGATCTCAAAAATTTAATGGAATCTGAGCTCTTTAACCCCTTAATGACCAAGCCCATTTTCACCTCAAGGACCAGGCCAATTTTATTTTTGCGTTTTCGTTTTTTCCTCCTCGCCTTCTAAAATCCATAACTCCTTTATATTTCCATGTACAGACCTATATAAGGGCTTGTTTTTTGCGTGACCAATTGTATTTTGTAATGAAACCTCTCATTTTACCATAAAATGTACGGCAAACTCAAAAACAAATTTAGGGAGGAAATTTAAATGAAAACCCAAATTTTGCACATTTTGGAGGGTTTTGTTTTCACACTGTACAATTTACGGTAAAAATGATAGGTGTTCTTTATTCTGTGGGTTGATACAATTAAAATGATACCCATGGCTAGATACTTTTATATTTTTGTACCGCTTAAAAAAAATCTAAAACTTTTTGTACAAAATCAGTAATCTAAAATCACCCTATTTTGACCACCTATACCTTTTTAATTTTTCCGTATATAGGGCGGTATGAGGGCTAATTTTTTGCGCTCTCATCTGTACTTTTTTTTAGATACCACATTTGCATATATAAAACTTTTAGATCATTTTTTATTATTTTTTTTAAATAAAATGTAACAACAAAGCAGCATTTGTGGACTTTTAAATTTTTTTTTACATTTACGCTATTCACCGTACGGGATCATTAACAATATATTTTGATAGTTCGGACATTTACCCACGCGGCGATACCAAATATGTTTATTAAAAATTTTTTTTACACTTTTTGGGGTAAAATGGGAAAAACTGACAATTTTCCTTTTTATTGGGGGAGGGGATTTTTCACTTTTATTTTACTTTTTATTTTTACATTTTTCAACTTTTTTTTAAACACTTTTTATGTCCCCATAAGGGACTATCTATAGCAATCGTTTGACTGCTAATACTGTGCAGTGCTATGTATAGGACACAGCACTGCTCAGTATTATCGGTCATCTTCTGCTCTGGTCTGCTCGATCGCAGACCAGAGCAGAAGACCCCGGGAGATGGCCAAGGTAAGGGGACCTCCGGCTTTCATGCTGGATGATCGGATCCCCTCGGCAGCGCTGCGGGCGATCCGATCATCCAATCAAAGTGCCGCAATGCTGCAGATGCCGTGATCTGTATTGATAACCGCATCGGATGGGTTAATGGCGGACATCCGCGCGATCGCGGATGTTGGCCATTACCAGCGGGTCCCCGGCTGCTGCTAGCGGGACTTCCCGCACCAGGACGTACATTTATGTCCTGTGTATGACCGTGAGCATCGGAAGGGTGCTCGCGGTCATACACAGGACATAAATGTACGTCCTGGTGTGGAAAGTCTCGCCAAACCACGTCCATGGTCGTTAAGGGGTTAAATGGGTACTCTATATATATATTTTTTTTAAATCAACTGGTGCCTGATTTGTCAATTACTTCTATTTAAAAATCGTAATCCTTTCAGTATTTACCAGCTGCTGTATGCTCCACAGGAAGCTCCACAGTGCTCTCTGCTAACAGTCAGGAACTGTCCAAAGCCGGAGCAAATCCCCATATCAAACCTATCCTGCTCTGGACAGTTCCTGACACGGACAGAGGTGTCCGCAGAGAGCACTGTGTTCAGTCAGAAAAGAACTTCAAAAATAAAAGAACTTCCTGTGGAGCATGCAGCAGTTGATAAGTACTAGAAGGATTAAGATTTTTAAACTTTCTGGCACCAGTTGATTTAAAAAAAATGTTTTCCACTGGAGTACCCCTTTAATGATCCATATGGGCCACAAACACTGCTTCAGCTGCCTATGTCTTACAGGCTTGAAAGCTCATATATTTACCCTGGTTCTAATTCTCCTTTGTGGCCCACTGGAGCCTTCTGAGCCACAGCCCAAAGTTCCAATAGCTCCAATGCTCATTGACTTCCTGGCCAGCAGAGCAGTCTCCCTACAGATGTCCTAGAAGAAGGCAAAGGTAATTTGGGGGATCATGGCTCACAAATTGAGAATTTAAAATTGAAATGTATGGTTATAAATAACAAGTTTGGCAAAGCCAACATTCACGTTAGGAGCCTTTAGAAATCCATGACTGTGCTTAAAGGGAACCTGTCAGCAGCATTTTCAAAATGAAGCAGCTGGCAGTGTGGTGTAGGTAATATAATACTGTTTCTGTACATGTGTATACATGAGTAATATGCTTTTAGTCATGAAACTCTGTTTGCTGCCTTTGCTTAAATACCTGGAATCATTGGGGGCATTAAACAGCAGATTTGAGTCAAGGAGTCATCTACCTGCATTTATCTTGCCCCCTGCTGCAAGTGCACCTCCTGTCTGCAGCACAGGCAGCAAGAAAAGTCAAATATCTTGACTAGAGATGAACGTGTCAAGCCAAGCTAAACTAAAATCACTCAGAACTTTGGGGAAAGGATAGCTATGAACACATTAGAACTTTGCCAGGCTTGAGCCACGCAAGCCTGGCAATGACGCTATTATAGAAAAAAAAGGTATGGAATGCATGACATTTTCGCACTTGAATGCACTATAGGATGAGATAGTTAGGCTGGGTTCACATATATCTGGCGTCCGACACAGTTTCCCTCCAGCGTGCACCGGAGGGAAACTGATGCTAGGTTTGATCCCATTCATTTGAATGGGACCGTTCACAATCATACAGCGTCTCAATTTTGAGGCCGGATGGTTGGACATGCCGGAGGGCATCGGACAGCTGTGTTCCCCATTCTGCTGTGCAAAAACAATGGACACTGGATGCAGTACAACTGATGACAACTTGTTATCAATTGTATTATCAGTTGCGTCTAGATTTAGGCTGAGTTCAACTATGCCGAATGCCGGACATACGGGAACCCAGCCTTACACTGAAATGACATCAGGCTTGCCCAGCGTACATTGCAGTTAGCAGCAAGGTTATCTAATCATTGCCCAGGTTATCTAATCATTGCCTGCATACAGCCAATCAGGAGACAGCACATAGATGGGTTTAAGAAACTTAAAAATTCTATGCACCGCAATGTGTCTGCCATGTTGGAGAAAAGGCTGACCAGTGAGCAGTGCACAGAACTAACTGTGGAACCTGCATTACTGTGCCCAGTTGCTGCACTACAAATCCCAGAAGTGTGACTGCTGAACGAGAGTATAGAAAGCTAACACTCTAAAACACACAGCAAGTTGAGCAAAGCAGTAAACTGATCTATATTTTAACATAAATAGGCATTTATAGAGTTGAGAGTGAACATGGAATATACATCTTACACCAAGTTACCTCTACTTTTTGCATTAATGAAAAACAGCATTTGTAGCTGGGTTTAACATCAACACGTATTTACCGTGTTAACACTGAATATATAACAGGCCTCTTATGCCAAGTTACCTATAGTTTCTGGGTTTAACACCCATTTGTAGCTGGGTGTAAAGGAA
Source organism: Hyla sarda (assembly GCF_029499605.1). Taxonomy (NCBI): domain Eukaryota; kingdom Metazoa; phylum Chordata; class Amphibia; order Anura; family Hylidae; genus Hyla; species Hyla sarda. Next base: position 211,741,028 of record NC_079194.1, read on the forward strand.
AACTGTTACCCTGTTTACCCACACTAAACCCAATGTGCTGGGTTATAGTGTGGGTGAACAGGAGTCCAACAAGGGGTCACTTACTAAAATATGTCCAGTAGGTCCTGAGATATGTCCTCCAGAAGATCCTCTGCTATATTCAGTGAATCGTGCACAGGGGGCGGGCCAAATTTACATATTCATTGTCTGTGACTCTACTTCACTAGGATATAGAAAAGGCCTCCGTCCACTCAATTTACATATTCATTGTCTGTGACTCCACATCACCTGCATGTGGAGTCAGAGACAATAATTATGTAAATTGAGTGGGCGGAGCCCCACCTTCTGTGCGCGATTCACTAAATACAGTAGAGGATCTTCTGGGGGACAAATCTCAAGACCTACTGGACATATTTTAGAAAGTGACCCCTTGTTGGACTCCTGTTGACCCACAATATAACCCAGTGTATTGGGTTTAGCTGGGTGAACAAGCTGACAGTTTTCCTTTTACATAAACACACATTAACGGTATGTTCACATGTATGCAGATTTGATGCGTAAGATTTGATGCACAGGATTTTTTGTTGCAGATTTCAAAGTAAACTAAATGACTGAGCACAGATTCAAATGTGCAGTTACAAATCCTGCGCATCAAATCTGCGCAGGATCCTGTATGTGTGAACCTACCCTTATAGTGTTGTATTGAAAGTTAACTGTCAGTTTCTCCTCCACTTAAAGGGGTATTCCAGTGAAAAAAATGTTTTCATATCAACTGGCTCCAGAAAGGTAAACAGATTTATAAATTATTTCTATTAGAAAATTGTAATCCTTCCAGTACTCATCAGCTGCTGAAATTGAGTTGTTGTTTTTTTCTGTCTGACAACAGTGCTCTCTGCTGACACCTCCGTCTATCTCAGGAACTGTCCATGGTAGGAGCAAATCCTCATAGCAAACCTCTCCTGCTCTGGACAGTTCCCGAGACAGACAGAGGTGTCAGCAGAGAGCACTGTTGTCAGACAGAAAAAAAACAACTCAACATCAGCAGCTGATAAGTACTGGAAGAATTTAGATTTCTTTAATAGAAGTAATTTACAAATCTGTTTAACTTTCTGGAGCTAGTTGATATGGAAAAAAATGTTTTTTCTTCTTCCTTTTTTTACTGGAATAAACCTTTAACAAGTTGGTAAGTAAAATAAAGATAACCTTCAAATCTTTATCAGTACAAAAAAAAGTTTCATAAAGGAATGGTTGGATAAGGACAGGGCAGAGGAAAGTGCACCCCTGCCGTGTCCTCTGCTATGTAGCATGTTGATGGCACAATCAGCACTTTGGGCACCACCCATTTGCCCAGTTCAGGTAGCAGCAGCATTAGCAACTTAGCAAGCAAAAGTTGTCCATGTCTTCCAGAAGTTGTGTTGTTTTGGAAGATTATACAGCCATTGTGGACAGGTTGGATCATTCTCGGTCTTCTCAGAAGGAGAAAGAATTAAACAATATGACGTTGAGCCAGGTGTCAGTGAATTCCTCATTGTCAACAGTTACATGGGACAGGGAAAAATGTGCTTCCTAGATGGTGTTTTCCATTATCTCTGTTTTTGCTTTCCCCATTGTGCTAAGCAGGAGGATAGCATTAGCTATGAGGAAGAGATGCGTGAGGACAGTCAGTCTTTGGAGTGTGTTGCAGAAGTGGTGGAGGTGGAAGCAGTGGGCATACGTAGCACTAGTGAAGCTGGTGGTAGTAGGTGCGGTAGTATTACTGTAAGGCATCATAGTGGATATGCTAAGGGGGAGTAAGGAGCCCATGATCAGACATCAGAAGTTCATACCGATAGGTATGGTGGGGATGATGAGGAGGAGTTTGATGATAATGATGTCAGCGATGAAGAGGAGAGCTGAGATAGGGTCAGAACATTTGACAAACATACCAGACATAGGTCTGGTAGTATGATCAGCTCAGGAGCAGGTAATGGTGGCACTGCTGCATCTTTAGGCTTGAGAAAATGGACATAAAGAGCACAGGCACAGTCGGATGGTGGTATACATAGCTCTTTATGGTATTCAGCTGTGTTGAAATTTATTTTTATTTTACCAGATGCAGAAAACCAGACACAGTGCCATCTCTGCAAAAAGAAAGTAAGGCATAGCCAGGGTCTATGTAAGCACATGGAGCAACATCACAACGCCAGGTTACAAGTATCATTAGTCCACCACTGCCTGCTGTCCACTGACTATAGCTAACACTAATCCACCACCCTTGCTGTCTGCTGGCTACTAGTGTTGAGCGGCATAGGCCATATTCGAATTCGCGAATATTCGCGAATATATGGACGAATATTCGTCTTATATGCGCGAATATTCGCATATTCGTAGTATTCTCGCTTTATTTTCGCAAATGCGAAAAATTCACGTATGCGAAAATTTACATATGCGAAAATTAGCACATACAAAAAATATTGCAAGCGAAAATTCGAATATGCGAAAATTAGCATATGCAAATGTTCGTATATGCGAAAATTCGCACGCCAGTCTCACACAGTAGTATTAGAGTCTTCTTTACACCACACGAGCTGGAAGCAGAGAGGGATGATCACTGTGATGTGTACTGTGAAAAAATAAAAATAAAAAAAACGAATATTCGTAATTACGAATATATAGCGCTATATTCGCGAAATTCGCGAATTCGCGAATATGCGATATTCGCGAATAATATTCGAATTGCGAATATTCGCGAGCAACACTACTCGCTACTACACTTACCACTAGTCCCCTACTACCTGATGGTTTTGGTTACTACAACCACCCCCAGTCCATCACTGTTTGCTGTCCACTGACTTCTACAAATAGTCCACCACAGCCTGTTTTTCACTGGCTACCAACAGTCCCCCACCCTTGCTGCTGCTTCTTACAGCCTAGCCTACACATACACACCCACACCCATGATCCCAAAAAAATGGATACTTTTTTTTAAACTTTTCATAGAAAAGCTAATTCTTCTTCACTAGTTTGGGACACCAATCCGGTTGCAACCCACAAAAGGGAGAATTTTGGAACACTTGGAAAAAGTGATTGCATGTTTCAATATCTGTGAACATTTTAACACTGACAGACACCAGATGTCATTTTCAAGTTTCACTATAGCACCAGAAATAGTTCTTGGTGCTCCGGGAACTATACAAATAAAGGCTGATTTATGACTTGAAACACTTACCATGATGTACTCTTTAGCCTAAGACACCAGGTACAGAAGCTGTGCTGATGACAATGTCTACTACCTTCTCACTTCTGTCTTCTGGGTGTAGTGACAGATGACAACATAACACTAGAAATGTAAATCTCTCTCCCTGGAGACACCTCTAAACACCAGCCCAGTAATGGATTAAGGTCCATTGATCTCCTCAATGATTTGCAGATCTCAGTAGAAATAGTAATGTATGCTTTCTCCTTAGGACAGTTAAGAAAACATGCAAAGAAGATCTATCATACCACTTTTTCTAGGTAGCTTTCCCTAAAGTCAGTTTCACTGCATTTAGGAGTCTTAGAAACTGACTGGGGATGTATGCCAAGCCAGCAATCTGCACCTGACTTTATGATGCTCTCCTCATAGAGAAACCATATCCCTTTGTTACCTTGTAGAATATACTCTCTTAATTTCTTTAATCTTTCTTTAATTTTTTCATCTCCTCAAGCCTTAATGGGATACTCCACTCCCCAATGTCTGGCAAATTTAGTTCCGAAAGCTGGGTGCGGGCTTCCGTGGTTGCATTGAGGGGGTGGGCCTGATGTCACGAGGGTGTGGGGTGTGACATCACAAGGGCAGGGCATGACATCAAGAGGGGGAGTGGCGACCATGTTCTGGATACTGCGGAGTGGAGAACCCCTTTAAATGTTGTATCTGAAGATCCGGGGAGACTCTTTGTAACTTCACTCAATTCTGGTTCCTTGGTGTAATGAGGGGAATGGGAATGTTTAGCCCTAATCTCCCCCTGCACCCTACCTACTCAGAGTACCACCCTAATAAGAGTGGCCTAGCCTAATACACAGGGAGAATGGTCTAGCTAGTCATGTCAGTACCTGAAAGGAGCATGATGGCAGAATAAACACACAGAGGAACCCCCGCTATCTAGGCTCCCCAGACATCCGATGCATGGAGTGAACTTCGCCCCGTGCCAGATGACTGGCGATGCGGGGCGGAGGCTCGTAATTAGAGATGAGCGAATCGAAGTTGACAAACCCAAATTCGTTACGAAGTTCATAAAAAATTCTATTCGCAACGAATACGAATATCGCCGCGATTCTATCGCGCGAATCGCTTCATTAAACTCCATTTTACAGTGTTCCAGGTTATTGGAGACCTTGAAGATGGAGTTATTGAAGATGGCGGATTGGAGTTATTGAAGATGGCGGATTCACATGTGAGTACATGGGGCAGAGGATTATGGGAGGGTGGGAAACAGTGGCGGGAATGAAGGTAGGCGGGCTGACCCTGAATCACATGTGAGATGCAGCCTATCAGTGTTCACTGACCCCTGTGATGTCAGAGGCCCTATATAATCGGCGGCCATCTTGCCTCTCTTCATTTCATCTATGCACTCACATGGAGAGGACGGGACTGTGTGTGTGAATAGCTCATACCACAGCGTTACACTGCAACTGCTAGTCACATCAGCATTAGGGAAAGACAGGAGTGCAGAGTGCTGTGCTGTAACACTGAGAAGGATCATTGATTGCTAAACCTCCTATTCACGTTATTGAGCATTGCAGCAGAGAGGGGCAGATAGCTGTCAGCTGCCTCATACAGTTCTCCAAGCTGCCTGAACTTTATGAAGCATCTTATCTCCTCATTTTTCAGCCCAATTGAGTTTATTTTTATTTGCTTCGCAAATCTTCTGCTGCTCAGAATTGTGTGACAGAGTGCAATTTAGGGTTTAATCCCTGGATTTTTTTTTGTGGTGCTGCACTCTTGGGTCCTGCTGCTGTTCAGAAATACGTGATTGTTCAGTGGACTGTAATGCATTTGTACCATTTTGTACCTGTTAATCTGTCAAGGGGCTGGCTACATACTGTGCAAGTCCAAACAATACTATTCACAGGCTGTTTTTTTTTTTTTAAATAGCTTTTCCTGCGTATAGTTACGCATATATAACTGTCTTCATCAGTGCTTACTGCATAGGTACATCCAAGTATTGTACCATTTAGTACATGTTAAGCTATCAAGGTGCTCCATACCGTCAAAGTCAAAACAATAGTATCCACCGGCTGGTGTTTTAGAAAAATACAGATTTTTTTCTGCTAATAGTTAGGCATATTACTGCTCTCATCAGTGCATAGCGCATAGGTACATCCAAGTATTGTACCATTTAGTACCTGTTAAGCTGTAAAGGTGCTCCATACCGACAAAGTCCAAACAATAGTATCCACCGGCTGGTGTTTTACAAAAATACAGAGTTTTTTTCTGCTAATAGTTAGGCATATTACTGCCCTCATCAGTGCATACCGCATAGGTACATCCAAGTATTGTACCATCTAGTACCTGTTAATCTATCAAGGGCCTACATACTGTGACATACTTTCAAGGGCCTACATACAGCACCCCTGAGGAAGTTGCCGACAGGCAAAAGAACGCGTGGGGTCCTAGGGTGGCACCTACCTGGTCATTTTCTCACCGGCCGTCCTCTGTGTTTCTCCCCCGAGCTACCAATATAGAATATTCAGGTTGTATGAAGGGTTATTTTTCGTGGGGTTGAGTACGCATTGATGTTGCATTATTTATATGTTCATTGTGACAGGCTGTGTATACATCTTCATTAGCAGGTGGTTAACACGCTCATCCACATCATCTGAAGTGACATCTGACACCCCCAGTCAACAGTCGGTGGGTTCCTCAGACACAACCCTCAGTTGGCATGGTCCGGGAGCAGTCTGTGTCCTCCCATTGCCTTTGTCCTATGCTGTTCCCTCTCTTAAAGAAGTATCTTATGCTGTGGGTTCAGCTCCACTATTTACTGAGGACGATCTAATAGAGGACAGTCAGCAGCTACTGGACAGCCAAGAAGGGGAGGAGACATGCGCCGCTTGCTCCGCTATGCGGACAAGTAGTGATGCGGAGAGTGACGTGGGAGGCGGTGTTGCAAGTGTTCAGGGTACTGAAGGGCCTTTGAGGAAGCCACATTATTTGTGAGTCGCCTGGATTACGCCATGAACAACGTAATTCCACTCCTACATTTCCTACAACAAATGATTGAAACCATGGCTGGTCACGGCAATGGAGACGTTGCGCCTACATCTCAAGGCTACATGAGCCATGTGGGGGCTGATCTGGAGGAGGAGAATGATGAGGGGCAGAGTGGAGCACAGTTTAGGTTGGATGAGATGGCTGGTGTTTCTAGTCTTCGGACAGGAGAGGAGGAGCAGGAGAAGCCAGAGGAGTTGGAGGGTTAAGGGAAAGTTGAGACAGAGGACCCAGACAAACCGTGGCAGTATGCAGTGGAGATGGAGGCAGGTAGTCCTTCCGAGTCACTGGCGCAAATGGCACGATGCATGCTCAGTTGCTTGCGTAGTGACCCCCGAATTGTCAAAATTTGCCAGCGGGATGACTTCTGGATCTCCACCTTATTAGACCCTCGCTACCATCCCAAAATGGGGGCCTTTTTTACACCCACTGAGAGGGAGGACAAACTGACCTACTACAGAGAGATTCTACGTAGTCAGTTGGCTGATGCCTATCGGCCACATGCTCCCTCCACTCGCAGGTCTGACTCGCGGGGCCCTCTGCGCTCACTTCCACTGCCATGGCTGCTGGGGAGGGGAGAGGTGGGAGGAGCAGTACCAGCTCAATCAGCAGCAGCCTGAGTCTACAGTCGCTGATGAGTAGCTTTCTTCACCCACATAGTGGAGCAACTCATCAGCAGCAGGTAGACATGGAGCAGGACCTGAAACAGCAGGTTGTGGCGTACCTTAACATGCCCATGCCAACAACCATTGAAGATCCACTGGACTTCTGGGCAGCCAAACTTGATTTATGGCCACAACTAGCAGAGTTCGTCATGGAAAAGCTGTCCTGCCCGGCCAGTAGTGTGCCATCAGAGCGGGTGTTTAGTGTGCTCGGGGCCATAGTCACCCCAAGGCGAACTCGTCTGTCCACCAAAAATGGGGAGAGACTGACGTTTGTCAAGATGAATCAGGGATGGATCAGCTAGGATTTCCAGCGACCAATGCCAGATGCCTCAGAGTAGATTGACCAAGCTGCTACACCAACATTTCCCAATTATGGTTGGTTATGATACCCTATTGGGTTATCAATTAGGGTTATGAAACCCTCTTTGGTACTGCAATTGCCTGCTCCTGGCTCATCCTGTGTCTTTCAGGAACTACTTACCTCACTGATGCTTCTGGCCTTGGGTCTTTAATTTTTGGATGTTTAACATTAGCTAAATATATGCTTAACCAGCCTAGCGGTATTCCCGAGCGTGACTCGGGGTTAATTTTCGCTGCTAGAAGCGGTAACCCCGAGTCACGCTCAAGGTAGAATTGCAGAGTTGCTGTGCGGGCTGCAAAGTATATCGCAAAAGCAATCGAATCGCGATTTTTGCTTTTTGCGATGTAGTGATGCAGCCCCCGGGAAAATATGTGATTATCTGCTCGGGTCAGCTCCCGTGGCGGGGGCCGGCCAGAGCAGGTAAAGACATATACTAAAAGTCAGTGTTTCTGAACCAGGGGGCCTCCAGATGTTGCAAAACTACAACTCTCAGCATGCCCGGACAGCCAAAGGCTGTCCGGGCATGCTGGGAGCAGTAGTTTCACAACAGCTGGAGGCCCCCTGGTAGAAAAACCTTGAACTAAGTGTAAAAGTAAAAAGGAAGAAAATAAAAAAAACTTTTTCTCACCTAATCCCGGTCCCTGCAGATGTCGTTCCCCTCCGTGGGCTCTGGTCACTGCTCTATTCATCTTACAGGACCTTTCCCTTTTCAGCCAATCACAGGCCGCAGTGGTGTAAAGCCTGTGATTGGATGAAGGGAAAAGGGCTTGCTCTGCAGCAAATACACTAGGTTTGAAATCTGCCCGGCAAACCTAGTGTATTCTGCTGCAGGACAAGAAAAGGTGACAGAGGGGGGAATGTGACACAGGGGAGAATGTAACAAGGGGGGGGGATGTGACATAGGGGGGAATGTGACAGAGGGGGGAATGTGACAAGGGGGGGGATGTGACAGGGGGGAGGAATGTGACAAAGGGGGGATGTGACAGGGGGGGGAGTGGAATGTAACATGGAGGGGGGAGAATGTAACAAGGGGGGGGGGAGAATGTAACAAGGGGGGTAATGTGACAGGGGGGGATGAATGTGATGGGGGGGAGAGTGTAACAAGGGGGGAGAATGTGACAGGGGGGATGAATGTGACAGGGGGGGAGAATGCAACAAGGGGGGGGGGGATGTGACAGGGGGGGGAATGTGACAAGGAGGGGGGAGAATGTGATATGGGGGGGGGGAAATGTGACAAGGGAGGGGGAATGTGACGGGGGGGACATGTGGAATTTCAATGCAAAAAATTGTACCGCTTTTGGTACAAATTTCCAGACGGAATCATACCGCTAGGGAGGTTAATGCAAATGTCAACATTGATCTTTAAATGTAAGGGGTTATAAAAAAAACCTCTTGGGTACTGCGAATGCCTGCTCCATACTCATTCTGTGCCTTTCAGGAACTACTTGCCTCCCTGCCCTCAGGCCTTGGGCCTTCAATTTTTGGATGTCTAGCAGTAGCTAAATACATGCTTAATGCAAATTTCAAAATTCATCTTTAAATGTAATGGGTTGGTTATGAAACCCTCTTGGGTACTGTGATTGCCTGCTCCTGGCTCATCCTGTGTCTTTCAGGAACTACTTGCCTCACTGATGCTTCTGGCCATGGGCCTTTAATTTTTCGATGTTTATCAGTAGCTAAATATATGCTTAATGCAAATGTCAACATTGATCTTTTAAATGTAAGGGGTTATAAAACCCTCTTGGGTACTGCGAATGCCTGTTCCATACTCATTCTGTGTCTTTCAGGAACTACTTGCCTCCCTGCCTTCAGGCCTTGGGCCTTCAATTTTTGGATGTTTAGCAGTAGCTAAATACATGCTTAATGCAAATTTCAACATTGATCTTTAAATGTAAGGGGATGGTTATGAAACCCTCTTGGGTACTGCTCCTGACTGCTCCTGACTCATTCTGTGTCTTTCGGGAACTACTTGCCTCCATGATGCCTCAGGCCTTGGGCCTTCAATTTTTGGATGTTTTGCAGTAGCTTAATACATGCTTAATGCAAATTTCAACATTGATCTTTAAATGTAAGAGGTTGGTTATGAAACCCTCTTGGTACTGCGAATGACTGCTCCTGACTCATTCTGTTTCTTTCAGGAAATAATTGCCTCCCTAATGCCTCAGGCCTTACATTTTTGGAAGCTTAGCAGTAGCTAATACATGCTTAATGCAAATTTCAACAATGATCTTTAAATTCTCGGCGCTATGCTAGGGCCTTCTCCTACCCCGCCGGGGCCGATCCGAGGACCTCACTAAACCATCCAATCGGTAGTAGAGATATGCAGTGTGTACAAAGGGCAGGGACTTAATGAACCCGAGCTTATGACCGGCGCTTAGTTGTGATTCTTCTTTCCTGGCAAATAATTGCAATCCCTGATCCTTATCGCGAACGGGGTTCAGCGGGTTACCGGCACCTGTCGGCGAAAGATAGACACATGCTGGTCCGTTCAGTGTAGCGCGCGTTCAGCCCCGGACATCTGAGGGCATAACACACCTGTTATTGCTCGATCTCGCGAGTGAACGTGCAATGTAAGGGATTATTAAAGCCTCTTGGGTACTACTGATGCCTACTCCTAACTGCTCCTGTGTCTTTCAGGAACTACTTGACTTCATGATGCTTCTGGGCTTGGGCCTTTAATTTTAGGACTTTTGAAATACATACATGCTTAATTTGAATTTCAACATTTATGGTGCAATGTATGGGGTTATTAATCACTCTTGGGTAGCGTTTTTTTCACATTTTCTGATAATTATCACAGTAATAAACTTGAATTTTCCACAATAATAACCATTACACCATTGAACGATTGGTGCGTGTGATTTTTTAAGTAAAATTTTAAAAAAAATACGCAGAGGGATAAACTCTGCTTCTTTATTTCATAAAAAAATATTTTATAGAAGAATGTCTTTTGGTGGTCCACGTCCTGCATTATAGAGTCTTCTGGACTCTTGGATATGCGCTTGTTCTTAAACAAAGGTACAAAAACCAAAAATGGCCGGTCAGGGCTATGGAGACGTTGCACCTACATCTTACGGCCACATGAGCCCTGTGGGTGCTTGTGAGATTAGGTCCTTTGTACCCACACGGCTGGGTCCGGGACACAAATTTTGATTTAAATTTCAAATAAAAAAATCACATATTTCAATGGTCTCCTCAAGCTGCAGCCAACTCCAGGCTGCGTCATTCAGGCAATATATGGGTTTCTGATGCCGCTGTGGGGCCTGGGTCTGGGAATTTCAAATTTTCTCATAGGTAGCACCCACTATCCATAAGTCTTCTTCATACATTTCTACAATTGTTGTGTTTTTTTTGAGGGATTGTGAAGCCCTAGTGTGTACTCATGCATCAGCCAACTCTAGGGTGTGTCATTCATGCAACACATAGGTAGCACCCGCTGTCCTAAATATTCTTAAAATTATTTTAAAAATGGTTGTTTGTTCTTTGGGATTCTGAAGCCCTGGTGTGTACTCAATGCTGCTTCCTGCTACACTCTGTCAGCCCATTGGTCCTGCGACAGTGTGCTACTCCGCCTCCACATCCTCCTCTGTGTCTTAAGCCTCCACTGCCCGGACAAGTCTCAGTGGCCCTTCCATGTGTGCAGGTCACGGCGGTGTCACACTGTTCTTCACATGGTTTGCCTTGGCGAGAAGTCTTGGAAACAATGGCCGGTCAGGGCACTGGAGACGTTTCGCCTAAATCTCACGGCCACATGAGCCCTGTGGGGGCTTGTTCGATTTGGTCCTTCATACCCACACGCTGGGGTCCGGGACATGCAAAGGTTGTTTTAAATTTCAAATCAAAAAATGATGGCGCTGCTGGGCCTGGGTCTGGGAATTTCAAATTTTCTCATGGGTAGCACCCGCTATCCAAAATCTTTTTCAAAAATTTCTAAAATTGTGGTGTTTTTTGGGGGGGATTGTGAAGCCCTGGTGTGAACTTGTGCATCAGTCAACTCCTGGCTGTGTCATTCAGGCAAAATATGGGTTACTGATGCCGCTGTGGGGCCTGGGTCTGGTAATTTCACATTTTCTCATAGGTAGCACCCGCTATTCAAAATCTTTTTAAAACATTTCTAAAATTGTGGTGTTTTTTGGGGGGGATTGTGAAGCCCTGGTGTGTACTCCTGCATCAGCCAACTCCAGGCTGTGTCATTCAGGCAATATATGGGTTACTGATGCCGCTGTGGGGCCTGGGTCTGGGAATTTCAAATTTTCTCACAGGTAGCACCCGCTATCCAAAATCTTCGGTTTAAATTTCTTAATTCATCTTTTAATCTTAGGGATTGTGAAGGCCTAGTGCCTACTCATGCTGCTGGCAACTCCGGGCTGGGCCATTCATCCACTATATGGTCTCCTCATGCTGCCAACACCTCCATGCTGTGTCATTCAGCCACTATATGGTGTCCTCATGCTGCCAACACCTCCATGCTGTGTCATTCAGCCACTATATGGTGTCCTCATGCTGCCAACACCTCCACGCTGTGCCATTCAGCCACTATATGGTCTCCTCATGCTGCCAACACCACTACGCTGTCATTCAGCCACTATATGGTGTCCTCATGCTTCAGCTTCATCCAAGCTGTGTCATTCAGCCACTATATGGTGTCATCATGCTGCCAACACCTCCACACTGTGTCATTTAGCCACTATATGGTGTCCTCATGCTGTCAACACCTCCATTCTGTGTCATTCAGCCACTATATGGTGTCCTCATGCTGCCAACACCTCCATGCTGTGTCATTCAGCCACTATATGGTGTCTTCATGCTTCAGCTTCATCCAAACTGTGTCATTCAGCCACTATATGGTGTCCTCATGCTGCCAACACCTCCACACTGTGCCATTCAGCCACTATATGGTGTCCTCATGCTGCCAACATCTCCATTCTGTGTCATTCAGCCACTATATGGTGTCCTCATGCTTCAGCCTCATCCAAGCTGTGTCCTTCAGCCACTATATGGTGTCCTCATGCTGCCAACACTTCCACGCTGTGCCATTCAGCCACTAAATGGTCTCCTCATGCTGCCAACACCTCCACGCTGTCATTCAATCACTATATGGTCTCCTGACACTGATGCCACAACCAGGCTCTGTCATTGTGCTGCTGTGCGGCAGTGATTTTAAAAGCGATGCCGGTAATCTGCATGTTATTCTGAATAACAGTATTATTTCACTAACCCAGCGCACTCCATATGCGTTTTAGAACACAGCAAAGTGTTCTATACCCCTATAGAGGCTGAATGTAGGCTATAAATAGCCCTTTTTAATATAGATTTGCCACAAAAAAATTTGGATCGAAACAAACTTTTTCGGAAAATTCGGCGAATCGGCCGGATTGAATTTTTGAAAAGTTCGCTCATCTCTACTCGTAATGTCACGTCCATCACGCCCCCTCCTATAGACTTGCATTGAGGAGGCGTGGCTGTGGTGTCACGAGAGGGCGTGGCTGTGATGTCATGAGCCTCCGGCACTACACCTAACGCTCTAAACGAATGTTGGGTGTAGGGAGATCGCAGTGGTTACTAGCGGCGGGACCCCCATTATCAGACATCTTATCCCCTATCCTTTGCACTTAGATGTCATTCTTAGATGCTGTCTTTAGAATAATATAAATCCCTGTCAATGAATACAATGAATGTATTACTTCATTGCTCATGTCCATGTATGACAGCAGCCATGTGCTATTACTTTTTTCCTATTAAACTCCATTTAGTTTAATAAAATCATAGAGCAAAGAGGGACATACGGACTAATCTCCAATACATGCCTTCCAGAATATTGTAATGCATAGTCCACTAATCTTTATCATTAAAGGGGTACTCCAGCCTTAATACATCTTATCCCCTATCCAAAGGATAAGGGATAAGATGTATGATCGCGGGGTTCCCGCCACTGGGGACCCCCGCAATCTGTCATTCCGCACCCACCTTTGTGAGCTCTCCACAGTGCTGGAGGCTCCAATGACGCATGACGACCACGGGGCTGGAGTATCGTGATGTCATGACTCTGCCCCCATGTGATGTCACGCCCTGCCCCCTCAATGCAAGTCTATGGGAGGGGGCATGACGGCACATGGGGGTGGAGTCGTGACATCACAATAGTCTGGCCCCATGTTTGTCACGCTTCCCACTTGGAGCCTCCAGCGCTGTGGAGAGCTCACAAAGGTGAGTGTGGAATTACAGATTGCGGGGGTCCCCAGTGGCGGGAACCCCGCGATCATACATCTTTTCCCTTATCCTTTGGATAGGGGATAAGATGTATTAAGGCTGGAGTACCCCTTTAATGATAAAGATTAGTGGACTATGCATTACAATATTCTGGAAGGCATGTATTGGAGATTAGTCCGTATGTCCCTCTTTGCTCTATGATTTTATTAAACTGAATGGAGTTTAATAGGCGGGACCCCCGTGATCAGACATCTTATCCCCTATCCTTTGGATAGGGGATAAGATGTATTAGGGTTTACACTTTAAAAAACTGTTTATGTAACTCTTATAAACTGAAACACGACAAGGGCACATTTTTACAACATGCTCCATAAAAATCCAGTTTTCCTTCTGTATGAAATCACTATTGTGAGAATTATTGAAATTCTCACATTCATATTTATGTCCTTAGTAACCTTCCTTGTTTCTCTAAACAGATGAATAGTATTTAATTTCTTTATCAGACTCTGTCTAACAAGCCATCTGTCCCCAACTGAAATACAATCCCAAGCCCTGGTAAGATTGCTCATTGTTTCGTTTCTGGGGCATATTACTGAATATCTATATCAGCAACTTTCATAAATGTAATAAGAAACTGTATCTTTCAGGCCGCAGAATTTCAGACACAGACCATCTGTTGCAGCAGCAACGCTAAGAATTGAGGTTTGCCCCTAATGCTTCACCTTACAAGATTAACTGTTATTTATGAGCCATTAAATAAATAATAAAAAGGCAGCATTAACATATGCTAAATGTGATTGAAAAAGCTGACATCAGTGGATTTAAAGGGAAACTCCTCCCTCTACGATGGATTTGTTGTTTACTATACAATGAATGAAGAAGGGGATTACAAGAAGGACTAGACAAAAGACAAATTTCTTGGGGGCTCCTCATCTAGGGGCCTCTATCACTTTCTCCTTGGTTATTTACAGAAAGTAATAACTACCCAAAGTTCAGAGTTCAAGACCAGATCATTGTTATTTAGCCTTGTACAGCACAATAAAAAAAAATATGTATTCTTTAATTTATGTGTGGTGCTGGTATTTGATCATTGTGGTCCTATAATCTGAGCACAGTTTTGTTATCTGTGCACTTCTTAAATATGTTTTATCGGTTTGTTATTTATTTTATGGTTAGTTATCTTTCGATACGTTGTGGCTGTATAATATTTGTGGTGTCCCAGCACCAAATGCTGTCCTGTGGGCTAAAGATTGCCTCGGGCATCCCTGCTTTCTTTATGTTGGGCCCACTGCTCCATTGTCGGACCTGTTATAATGTGATATATTGTTGTGCTATGTTATGTGTTAATTAAACATAGCACAACTTTGCCCTTATGTAGTGTAGGGGGGGGGGGGGAGCTATTCAGTCAGTGAGGTGCAGCAGTTTAGTGCAGTTGAGTCTAGTCAGGGTCTGAGTCTGGACCTGTTCAGTTGTGTAGTGTGGAGTAGAGTAGAGTGCAGGTACTGTGAGGAGAATCCTATGGAAAAGAAAACTACAAAATTCCTCAGCCATGCCAATCTGAGGAAAAATTCCAACGCACAAGTGAATGTAAAAGCCTGGCGGTAAGCAGAGCTCATGGGGAATATCTCTTCTTCAGTCAGTCAAGTTAAATCTTTAACCCCTTAAGGACGCAGCCCTTTTTCACCTTAAGGACTGAGTCCCTTTTCACAATTTTGACCACCGTCGCTTTACGAATTAATAACGCGAAAACGCTTTTACCGAATATTCTGATTCTGAGAATGTTTTTTTGTGACATATTCTACTTTATTTTGGTAGTAAATTTTCGGCGTTACTTGCATCCTTTTTTGGTGAAAAATCACAAAATGTCATGAAAATTTAGCAAATTTTGCATTTTTCTAACTTTGAAGCTCTCTTCTTGTAAGGAAAATGGATATTCCAAATACATTTTATTTTTATTCACAAATACAATATGTTCACTTTATGTTGGCATCATAAAATGGACATATTTTTGCTTTTTGAAAAAATTTGAGGGCTTCAAAGTAGAGCATCAATTTTCCAAAAATTCATGAAAATTGCTAAATCTGAAGGGGCACATGTTACAGAACTACAACTCCCAGCATGCCTGGGCAGTCCAGGCATGCTGAGAGTTGTAGTTTGGCAACATTTGGAGGGCTACCATTTGGGCACCACTGTAACAGTGGTCTCCAAACTGTGACCCTCGAGATGTTTCAAAACTACAACTCCCAGCATGCCCAGACAGCCTTTGGCTGTATGGGCATGCTGGGAGTTACAGTTTGGCCTTCCTAGTGGTTGCCACAGTAAAGATCGTTTTACTTTCACTTACACCCCCCCCCCCCCAACGTCGCTTCCCTATCTGACCCAGTATCCAGCAGTCTCCAGCGAAGATCCGGAGTCCCCAGGCATCTTCTCCTGCAGGTACCGGCCTCCATCTTCTTCCCACGATCCCCTCGACATCCAGAGGTGGGCGGAACGGGGGTTGCCATGGCAACCCACTGTCCTGCTCTGCCATTGGTCAGAATCAGTTCTGACCAATGGCAGGGGATAGGAGGAGATCGCAGCTCTGCAACCTCACTCCTAGCCCTCAAGATGATCGGGGCTGTCCCTGACAGCTCCAATCATCACTATTATCCAGGTGATCGGGTCACCAGAGACCCGATCAGCCCGGAATAGCAGAAAATCGCATGTCTGAATTGACATGTGATTTTCTGCGATAGCCGACATGGGGGGGTCTCAGGACCCCCTGGGCGATGTGTCGGGGGTGCCTGCTGAATGATTTCAGCAGGCATCCCGATCCGGTCCCCAACCAGCTAGCGGCGGGGACCGGAATTCCCACGGGCGTATCCATACCCCCTCAGTCCTTAAGGACTTGGGATGCAGGGCGTATGCATACGCCCGGCGTCCTGAACAGGTTAAAGACAGCATGGGCTACTAATAATTTTAAAGTTGCATTCAACAGCAACTATAACTCCCAGCAAGGTGACAGGTTCCCCAGGTTCCGCTTTGCCCATCCCTCTGTACTGTTTGAGATCTGCTACTTCCAGCAAAAATAGGTTATAGGTAACCTTGCATTGGGTATTCATGACCCTGCGCCTGACCCAGGAGATGCTATCTCAACCTCAGACCATCTAGGTTAACAATACCCTGGCGTCACAAACGGATCTATACATCCTGCACCCAGTTAATAGGGCAGGACTGGACAGGACTGGTTTTCATAAGCTAGTTACACATCTTTTCTATTCATAGACACAGAAAATCCATGCAATGTTTTGCCCATGGGAATGAAGGGAGCCAGCACTCTGTTACCTGTCACTCCGGGGCACGTCCTACATGACAGAGCAAGCTGGGCCTCTTCGAAACATGTGCCAATTTGTGTAGCAGGGGTGCTGCAGTAGGATAAGGCTTCTTTCACACTGTATGTAATGCTCCGTTAAAAATGGAAGATGATGGCTCTTTTTTTTCCTACTTTGTCTGCCATTAAGGTCCGTTATTGTAACAGAGCCTAACAGATGTAATAACAGGCACAAAGGGTCCCTTAACTTGAATGGGATTCCTCTAACGTCTGTTATTACACCTATTATTCCATTAGAAGATGGCTGGAGAAAAAGACTGCACAGGCACAATTTTTTTCTCCCGCTATCTTCTGACGGGCCCGCTACTGATGGGCAGTAGCGGGAACATTTTACAGTGTGAAAGAAGCCTGTGTAGGACTTCTCAGGGTGACACCAAGAGCAGATAATGGATGACAGGCCAGCTAATCTCCCACTAGTTTTTAGTGAGCCAACAGAGAGACACAGACACAGCATGGCTGTAAAGAGCAAGTCATTTTATTACCATATCTTCCTTCATGGGTGAAGTGTCTTGAAATGTATTATAATCTTGGAATGGGGCATGTGAGGTGCGCTCATCATTAGGTCCCAGAACGTGTAAGTCCTTCTCTGGCTGCTCCTGTCTTATCACAATTGATTGTTTAGTCCATTAGGAAAGGGGCTGGCGAAACACTGTGGAAAAGATGCAGGGGAAACAATCAGTGTAAGGAACAGGGCAGGGGAAACAGTCAGTGTGGGGAAGGGGGCAAGGGAAACAGTCAGAGGAGGCAGTCACCCTGAGAGAAGGTTACCGGGAAACAGTCAGTGTGACAGAGCAGAGGGGACAGTCAGCATAAGGAAGATGGCAGGATAACTGGTCAATGTGACAAAGGAGATAGTGTGACAGTGTGGGGCAAAATACATGGGGAGTCTGTAAAGAGGTGGGGATTGTGCTGAGGCGAGGAGCCTAAAATGTTTGTTTGACATATTCTATGGAGACAAGTAATGGCCCAGAGAAGTCGTCAAGATGCCCAGGAGTTGGATGGAGAAGAAGAAAATAAGTTAACAATGCCAAATAAAGAAAACATCACCTGTGATTCACTTAGAGAAGACCTCACCTCTGAGTCACTGGGGATAACTGTAATCACTTACACTGTCTGTGGGGCCTGTGTAGTGTTGGTACCTGGTACTTGGTTGGTACCTAGTGTTGGTTGAATTTTATTTAGTAGAAGTGAGGTGATAATATTTCTCCTCGTATACTGATATTACTGGTTATATTATCATTTTCTGGCTATGTCCAGGCATTGGCACAGACTGAAAACCGTGGTCTGGTCCATTTTTAAGTCCGGGCTAAAAGTCAGATACAAAAAAAAAATAATAAATACTGAAATTGGGTCACAAGCTGCCTCCATCTGAGTCCTTGAATTGAACAGGGTATGGCTTGAGTGTGGCAGAGACATGCCTGCTTATTTTTTTCTAATTTTTTTATATTATATATCCTATTAGTGCTGATATGGGGAGTTAGCTAGCCCTTGGCTATTTTCGTGTGTGCCAGCCCTTTTACTAAGACCTCTGGCTTTGAATATATCCATTGACTTCATAAAGTTACATAGTAAGCAGGTTAAAAGAAGTCCACCTTTTGTACTTACAAACCCTGGATCATCCATAGTAATGCAAAAAACTTTATTCAAATGGCATACACTCAATTTGACATCAAGTAGAAAAATTCCTTTCTGAACCGTGCTAGCAATGGGATAAATCCCCGGATCAACACGAGTAGCTCTGTATATTGTGTTTTACAAGAAAGATATCTAACCCTTTTCTTAGATCTATTCACACTTTTAGCCATTACCAAATCCCGTGGGAGCAAGTTTCTTAACTTTATGGTTTAGACAGTAAAGAAATGCTTTTCAACCTAGTGGCAAAAACAATTACATATAATAACTATACGCAGTGACCCTATGTTCTCTGTAGTGTCCTCACAAATAATGTACTGATTTTGCCTTTAAGGGCAATTTCCTTCTTAATATAGACTACATATCCCAGATAGCATTCTCAAGAGTAAGTCAATTTAATTTTGACAACCTATCTTCATTGCCCTTCTTTAAACTCTCTCCAGCTCTCTGATATCTATATTATGGATTGATGCCTAAAACTGTACTGCATGATGGCAATGTTGCTTTGTAAAGGAATATAATACTTTTTTATTATACAAGACAATTCCTGCTATATTAAGAATTACATACTCCATTCAATGAAACAAGACTTCAAGGAGAAACCAGGATTTTCGGCGCTGACCAAAGAGAAGGTATCGGAGCCCAGGTAAAGGAAGGAGGTTTATTAGCAACGCGTTTCACCGCGCTTGCGCGGCTTCACCAGGCTTAATACACAGCAGTTGTACCAGGGTTATATACCCCCACGGGATTAACCCCTGAAGTGCATAATTAAAATATATTCCAAAACAACAATATAAAATGTATAAATAACAATGAGCATACATATACATTTATAACACTCAGCACTGATCTTAATGAAATATTATATAAATTACAACTATAAAATTAAGAGAACATATATAAAGGTAAAAAATGAAAAACAATGAAAAACAAAATAGCCGCATGGTGTGAATTTGATGGAAGATAAGAACAAGAACAAGGTTCCCATCAGGCGTAACCAATTTAACCAAATGATTAGTAGAAAGAGTTGCCTGATTCATACCAAGAGCATCAAATAAAGGAAGCACTTTTTATAGAAATTCAGAACAGGTTCCAAAATAGGAGAAAAGTATTCAAATAAAAAATTGATGAATAAAACATATATAAAAAATATATAAAATATATTGATGAGAATATGAATAATCTAAATGACAGATGGAACAAAATCAACAAGTATTTTCAATTGTCTCATTCAAACCGTGCGGAAATAAAGTTACCAACTTATGAATCCAAAAACTCTCACGGTTAATTAGACGTTGGAATCTATTGGAAATACCTTTTGGAACTGATTCCAAAATAATCAAATTTAAAGACTCTATGCAACTATTGTGTTTTAATGAAAAATGTTTAGAAATGCTGTGTAGCATATAATCATGTAGGATATTCCATCTGTGGCGATTCATACGTGCCCGAACTGTTTGTACAGTGCGGCCCACGTATTGTAAACCGCACTGACAAGACAGTAAATATATGGCAAAATTTGTGTCGCAGGTAAGATTACCTTTGACTTTGTATTCTTTATGTGTATACGCTGATTTCAATACAGTTGTAGATTTAATTAAATCACAGCACATGCAGCGAGACCGGCCGCATGGAGAGCTGATGGCAACCGTCTGAACTGTGTCTGAATTGGTTACGCCTGATGGGAACCTTGTTCTTGTTCTTATCTTCCATCAAATTCACACCATGCGGCTATTTTGTTTTTCATTGTTTTTCATTTTTTACCTTTATATATGTTCTCTTAATTTTATAGTTGTAATTTATATAATATTTCATTAAAATCAGTGCTGAGTGTTATAAATGTATATGTATGCTCATTGTTATTTATACATTTTATATTGTTGTTTTGGAATATATTTTAACTATGCACTTCATGGGTTAATCCCGTGGGGGTATATAACCCTGGTACAACTGCTGTGTATTAAGCCTGATGAAGCCGCGCAAGCGCGGTGAAATGCGTTGCTAATAAACCTCCTTCCTTTACCTGGGCTCCGATACCTTCTCTTTGGTCAGCGCCGAAAATCCTGGTTTCTCCTTGAAGTCTTGTTTCATTCCATATATCCTCCAGGAAGGCTGCAGACCACAGGATTGTGATCCTTAAAAATCACATGTTTTCAGCATAGTTGTGTATGTCCTCACACAACTTAGCAGGGTGAGCACGGATATTGCATTAATTTTCCTCTCTACCCTCGCGCTGACTTTATTACACAGGGTGCGCCTTTCCTCTATGCTCCATTCAAGGTATAAATTGTACAAATTGAACTTCCCCCCCCCAAAAAATACATTACACCTATAAAAAAGGAACCTTCTTTGTCATTTTGCTGCCCATTTGTACAGTTTGTCTGTTTATATCTACAACACTGCAGTGTTGTGTGTCACTTGTGATTCATTTAAAGTATTATGAAGTCCGGTCTATGTTTAATTTATGGTACAGTATAATTCAGCACAATAAAGTGCTGTAAAATGGACCACTATATGGAGCTTTTTCATAAAACAAGTAGTCCCTAGGTTATTGGACAAAAGGAGCTTTTTCTGATCGAATTGCAGGGCTGATCGAGGTGTGACCTGACAGCAGCTGAAAATCTTTTGCAATTCTACGCTTGTTATCTTTTAGTAAGAGACTCAGCCTCCACCTATATTATTGCCTGTTTATTACACTTGGGTGCACTTGTATTTTTTGTTTACCCTTTATAATTTATGTTACAGACAGGTAGGTAATAGAATGTTAATTCCACAGGGTAAACATTGGAGCAGAGACTAAGGAATCTCATTTTTTATCCTTAAATGCCTAATGTAGGCATTGGTTCCAGGTATTGGTACCATATTGCCATCCCCAGAATAGTCATGGTTTGGTGTTAGTAGCTCTGTTGGCATGGTTATGGTTAGAGCCACTATTACTGTGTTCAGATACAAAGTGACACAGTTATTATATGTAGCTGCTAAGGGAACATTATTACAGTCTTAATGACATTATCCACAAAAGTAGTACTATTACTCTGCGTGGCACAAAATAAAAAAATATATTGTGTGGTGCTATTACCATCTGGGGCCCTATGTGACACTATTTTCAGGGGGGCAGCAGCAGGAACATTAATGGTAAAAGAAGCTGGATGGTATTGTTTAAGGACATGAAGGGCTAGGTGTAAAATACAGCACACTTCACTGAGAGTCTGTTCTCCAGAGGAAGAGACTAGGAACCCATCTCCATCTCCCTTATAAATCACAGCCATATCCTCTGCTCAGGCAAATGTAGTAGGTGCTAGGAAAATGGTGGAAATTGCCATGTGAATATGACCCATTTATAAATTCTCTTGGAGTGTGGTCTTTTAGCCAATGTTGTGGCTAAATCTAAACCAGTGGATCTAAACTTGAGTCATAACTAATGCAGAGGCATGCCTAGTGCCCCTTGGGTGAATGTGCATACAGCTGTAAGCAGGTGCTCTGTAGCCTGGGGATCTGGGACTAGTCCCATGAATTTTCCAGTAGCGAGCAAGCAGTTTCAACAAAGCGTAGGTGCGCCACTGACTATATGTGAAGAGCAATATCAGAAATTTTCGGTAAAAGCAAGTATTTTAGTGTTACATGAAGATTAGATATTTCTTTTACTATTATCTATAAGCTCTATCAATGAAATGTTAGTGTTTCTGTATTCTTAAAGTTTTATAGCTAACACTCAAAACTTTAGCATGGACTTGTATTTGCACCAGTTGAACAGTTGCTACAGCGTGATATTGCAGATCTAAGCAATCTATAAATACAGACAACCTGCTGACTCGCTTTCTCATTAATATATTTGTTTATGGATTGAGGCTTGTGTTTGCTTGTTTTCAATTGCCATAGCAATCAATGGAAAAGGCTCCTCCATTTAAGCACTAGATCTGACTGTGTATTTCTAGGTATAATTAATGACTCAATAAAAGTATCTGAAGATTCTTCCCATCATTGTCTTTCCTTCTCCACCTCCTCCAACTCCATGTTTATTAATGTTCCTATGTAATTCCCTACTAATATGTATTTTTATGTTGTGCTTACACAAGGGATGGCATTTAAATTATTAGGCAACTTGCTTAGTACTGTTGATAGAGATGAGCGAACTTTTGAAAAATTAGATTTGGCCGATTCGCCAAATTTTTGGAAAAAGTTGTTTTGATCCGAATATATATGCGGCAGATCTATATTAAAAACGGCTATTTCTGGCCTACAGAGAGACTCAATAGGGGTGTAGAACACTTTGTTGTGTTCTAACACACATATGGAGTGTGCTGGGGTAGTGAATTAATACTGTTATTCAGAATGACATGCAGATTACCAGCATCGCTTTTAGAACCACTGCCGCAGAGCGGCACAATGACAGAGCCTGGAGGTGGTATCAGTATGAGGAGACCATATAGTGGCTGAATGGCACAGGCAAGAGTTGGCAGCAGCATGAGTAGACACCAGGGCTTTACAATCCCAAAGCAAAAACAAACAAAGTGTGAAATTTAAACTGAAGATTTTGGGTAGCTAGTGCTACCATAACAAAAATTTTATTCCCAGGCCCAGCAGCATCAGTAAACCATATATTGGCTGAATGACACAGCCTGGAGTTGGCAGAAGCATGAGGAGACCATTGAAATGTATGCTTTTGAAATTAAAATTTAAGATTTTGAAAATAAATTAAGGATTTTGAAATTCAGCATTCAACTCCCAAGTTTTAGTGTCCCAGGCCCATGCGTGTGGGTACAAAGGACCAAATCTAACAAGGAGTCACATGTCACATGGCAGCACAGTGACAGAGCCTGGAGGTGGCATCAGTATGAGGAGACCATATAGTGGCTGAATGACTGCGTGGAGTTTGTGGCAGAATAGGGAGACCATATAGTGTCTGAATGGCACAGCCTGGAGGTGGCTGAAGAATGATGATACCATACAGTGGCTGAATGCCACAGCCTGGAGGTGGCATCAAGAGTCCTGAAACCATAATGCAAGGAATTTCTGAAACAGGGGACCAGCACCCTAATTATGTTTTGCAGTATCCATGGCAGCACAATGAGAGAGCCTGGAGGTGGTAGCATCAGCATGAGGACAACATAGAGCAGCACAATTAGAGAGCCTAGAAGTGGCAGCATCAGCATGAGGAGAGCATAGAGCAGCACAATTAGAGAGCCTGGAGGTGGCAGCATCAGCATGAAGAGACAATATGGCGGCACAATGACAGTGCCTGGAAGTGTTAGCATCAGCATGAGGAGACCATATGGTGGCACAATGACAGAGCATGAAGGCGGGGGCATCAGCATGAGCAGACCATAGAGCAGCACAATAGAGAGAGCCTAGAGGTGGCAGCATCAGCATGAGGAGACCATAGAGCAGCAGAATGAGAGATCCTGGAGGTGGCAGCATCAGCATGAGGAGACCATATGGCGACACAATGACAGAGCTTGAAGGTGGTAGCATTAGCATGAGGAGACCATAGAGCAGCAGAATGAGAGAGCCTGGAGGTGGCAGAAGCAGCATGAGGGCCATGCCAACTGAGGGTTGAGTCTGAGGAACCCACCGACTGTTGACTGGGGGTGTCGGATGTCACTTGGGATGAAGTGGATGACCGAGTGAACCTCACTTGGGATTAAGTAGATGACCGAGTGAACCGATAAATCATGGCTGCTGGGTTGCTGGTCACGACACGACTGCTAGCTGACATCGGGAGCTCAGACCTTTTGCTGCGTCTCCGGCTGCCACACACCCCTACTCTGCTGCGACCTCTGCCTGCACCTGTGCATGTCCTGGCACTACTCTGCCTGACATACTTATTGCGTATATGAGGAGAGTACATTACGCTTCACTACGCTTACAATAGTATTTGTCTAGAACAGAAACAGGTGTGTACTATTGGCTGTCCTTTCACAGTATCTAGGCCCTTGACAGATTAACAAGTAGAAAATAGTACACTACTTAGATGGAGGAATGTGGTATGAACTTATGAGGGCAGAAAAATGCTCTACAATGAGCCTAAAAACTCATTTTTGTAAAACACCAGCTGGTGATTACTTTTGTCTGCCCTTTCACAGTATGTAGGCCCTTGGCAGATTAACAGGTACAAAATAGTACACTACTTAGATGTAGGTATGTGGTATGCACTGATGAGGGCAGAAAAATGCTCTACAGTACACTTAAAAAAGTACCTGAGTACAACATCAGCTGATGTAGGCACTTGACACATTAACAGGTACAAAATAGTACACTACTTACATTTACGTATACAGTATGCACTTATGAGGGCAGAAAAATGCACTACAATGAGCCTAAACACTCTGGCCCACATTTATCATTGTAGGTGTAAGTGAAGCCTTTTTTTACACCCTTTTTTTGTGTGCTGGTAATGTGTAGGAGCACCAAATGTATTAAATGATCACAGAGCTTTTGATAAATTTTGTGCAGGTAAAAATTTTCTGAAATTTCTCTCTTCACATACACTAAAAAGCTACGCCAGGTCTGGGATGGTGTAGTTTTAGACACTTTTCAGTGGCTTTGCGCCTTTTTTGCGCCTTTTTATAAAAAGGCACAGTTCATAAATTTCAGTCCACGGCATAAGCTGAATTGAAAAGCATGTACTGCTACTCCAAAACATCTGGAATGACTAAAATATTCTACCGCCAAAAGATGCAAAATAACACACAGTGCGCCAAAATAGCGCCTTTTGTACGGAGAAAAAAAGGTGTAAACTCATTGATAAATGTCGGCCTCTGTATTTTTGTAAAACACCAGCCGGTAATTACTTTTGTCTGTCCTTTCACAGTATGTAGACCCTTGACAGTTAACAGGTATAACATAGTACACTACTTAGATGTACGTATGCTTTATGCATTGATGAGGGCAGAAAAATGTGCTACAGTACCCTTAATTTTTTTTTTGTAAAACACCAGCAGTACACAACAGTGCTGCAGCCCAAAAAAAAAAAGCTACGTACTAAAAACAAAATAGCTTTTTGTCACAGACTATTAAGAATGAACTACTGGTTATTATACCATCTACAGACAAGTATAACCAGTAGATGATTTTTTGTGCAACAAAGACCCTGAATTGTGCTGAAAAACTATCTCTGCCTCCTCTGCTAAGATTTATGAAGTTGATGCAGCTTGTTGAATTGTATGAGACAACACACAGCTCTCTGCCCCTCTCTGTAATACTATGCCGAACAAAGTGACTGGGAGGTTAATGCCTACAGCTGCAGTAAAAATCATTTTCAGTGAAAAAACAATGCTCTTCATCCACAAGAACGCTGATGTGACCAGGAGGATGTTACACGCTGCTGGAATGCACTTTTTTCTGCTGTAACACACACACAGGCTGTCCGTCCTATCTCTCTGCAGTGTAATGAATGAAGTGGCTGACCGCAATATGGCTGCCGATTATATAGGGCTGTGACATCACAGGGGTGACTGGCTGCTGATAGGCTGCATTCTACATGTAATTCAGGGTCACCCAACCTACTTCCCTTCCCGTCTTTCCTTACCGCCTTCCCAGCGTCCCTTGCCCCATGTACTGACATGTGGATTCACCCTTTTAGATGCCCTGGAGCCTGGAAAGCTGTAAAATGCAGTTTAATGAAGCGATTTGCGCAATAGAATTGTGACAATATTCGCATTCATTGCAAATCAAATATTTCCTGAAATTCGTAAGGAATTCAGGTTCATCAGCTTCAATTCGCTCATCTCTAACTGTTGCATACTGTTGCATAAAGCCTTAAAGGGGTACTCCGGTGGAAAACTTTCTTTTTTTTTTTCTAATCAATTGGTGCCAGAAAGTTAAACAGATTTGTAAATTACTTCTATTACAAATTCTTAATCCTTTCGGTACTTATTAGCTGCTAAATATTACAGAGGAAATTATTTTCTTTTTGGAACCCAGAGTTCCCTGCTGACATTATGAGCACAGTGCTCTCTGCTGACATGTCTGTCCATTTTAAGAACTGTCCAGAGTAGGATAAAATCCCCATAGCGAACGTATGCTGCTCTGGACAGTTCCTGAAATGGACAGAGATGTCAGCGGAGAGCACTGTGGTCATGATGTCAGCAGAGAGCTCTGTGTTCCAAAAAGAAAATCATTTCCTCTATAGTATTCAGCAGCTAATAAGTACTGGAAGGATTAATATTTTTTAATGGAAGGTATTTACAAATCTGTTTAACTTTGTGGCACAAGTTGATTTAAAAAAAAAAATATTTTCTGCCGGAGTACCCCTTTAACCCCTTAAGGACGCAGGACGTAAATGTACGTCCTGGTGAGGTGGTACTTAACGCACCAGGACGTACATTTACGTCCTGTGCATAACCGCGGGCATCGGAGCGATGCCCGTGTCATGCGCGGCTGATCCCGGCTGCTGATCGCAGCCAGGGACCCGCCGGCAATGACCGACGCCCGCGATCTCGCGGGCGTCCGCCATTAACCCCTCAGGTGCCGGGATCAATACAGATCCCGGCATCTGCGGCAGTGCGCGATTTAAATGAACGATCGGATCGCCCACAGCGCTGCTGCGGGGATCCGATCATTCATAACGCCGGACGGAGGACCCCTCTCCTTCCTCCGTCCGGCTCCCGGCATCTCCTGCTCTGGTCTGTGATCGAGCAGACCAGAGCAGAAGATGACCGATAATACTGATCTGTTCATTGTCCTATACATAGAACAGATCAGTATTAGCAATCATGGTATTGCTATGAATAGTCCCCTATGGGGACTATTCAAGTGTAAAAAAAAATATAAAAAAAGTAAAAGTAAAAGTAAAAAAAAAAGTGAAAAATCCCCTCCCCCAATAAAAAAGTAAAACGTCCGTTTTTTCCTATTTTACCCCCAAAAAGCGTAAAAAACATTTTTTATAGACATATTTGGTATCGCCGCGTGCGTAAATGTCCAAACTATTAAAATAAAATGTTAATGATCCCGTACGGTGAACGGCGTGAACGAAAAAAAAAAGTCCAAAATAACTACTTTTTTAATACATTTTATTAAAAAAAATTATAAAAAATGTATTAAAAGTTTTTTATATGCAAATGTGGTATCAAAAAAAAGTACAGATCATGGCGCAAAAAATGAGCCCCCATACCGCCGCTTATACGGAAAAATAAAAAAGTTAGAGGTCATCAAAATAAAGGGATTATAAACGTACTAATTTGGTTAAAAAGTTTGTGATTTTTTTAAAGCGCAACAATAATATAAAAGTATATAATAATGGGTATCATTTTAATCGTATTGACCCTCAGAATAAAGAACACATGTCATTTTTACCATAAATTGTACGGCGTGAAAACGAAACCTTCCAAAATTAGCAAAATTGCGTTTTTCGTTTTAATTTCCCCACAAAAATAGTGTTTTTTGGTTGCGCCATACATTTTATAATATAATGAGTGATGTAATTACAAAGGAAAACTGGTCGCGCAAAAAACAAGCCATCATGCTAGTCTGTGGATGAAAATATAAAAGAGTTATGATTTTTAGAAGGCGAGGAGGAAAAAATTAAAACGTAAAAATTAAATTGTCTGAGTCCTTAAGGCCAAAATGGGCTGAATCCTTAAGGGGTTAAAGGGGTTTACCTTAATGAGAAATATGGCAAAAGTGATGCATTATGTGAAATGAAATATATTTCTAAAGTATTTTTGAAAATGTACTGTTTTAGGTACATTTCCCTGAATAGTCCCCAATGTGCATTCTTTGTTTTGCCAAGGGTGACAACCATCATAAACTGAGGTGGTCAGGCATGCTCAGTTTAAGAACATGTTGCTTGTTAGTCTCTACTGTGTATACAAGCAAGGGGAATTGTGGGAAAGCATGTGCCTGGCAACAGCAGAGTTACAATTCAGTGAGAAAACCAGGAATAGAGATGTAGCGAATTGTTCGCCGGCAAACAGTTCCCGGCTTATTTAGTATGCTCGCGTTCGCCTTGCCGGGCGAACATATGTGAAGTTCAATCCGCCCCCTATACTTTAACATTGCAGTAAACTTTAACCCTGTGAGTCAGAGTCAGCAGACACATTACAGCCAATCAGCAGCAGCCCCTCCCTTCCAGACCCTCCTACCTCTTGCACAGACGCCATTTTACCCTCATTCAGCATGCTGCAGGCTTAGGAAGTGGAGGGTCAGAGAAGCTGCTCCTGCTTTATAGGGAAAGCGATAGCTAGGTTGCTGCTAGATGGTGTATTCAGGGTCCAGTTTACTCCTAAAGCACTAGTGTAACATCTGCTTTAAGGACAGCACCCAAAAAAGCCCTTTTTAGGGCTCAAATATCAGTCCGTGTGTCTTGCAACAGCTGGAGGCACCCTGGTTGGGAGGGAACCACTGGTTAAAAGGGGTACTCCAGAATAAAACTTAAGTTCCTTCAAGCAACTAACTAATACAGTATTCAAAGGGCTGAAAGATATCAGTCCGTGTGTCTTGCAACAGCTGGAGGCACCCTGGTTGGGGACCACTGCTTAAAAGGGGAATTCAGCTGGCAAGCTTTTTTTCTTTAAAGCAACTAACTACTACAGTATTCAAAGGGCTGAAAGATATCAGTCCATGTGTTTTGCAACAGCTGGAGGCACCCTGGTTGGGGACCACAGCTTAAAAGGGGAACTCCGCTGGCAAGCTTTTTTTCTTTAAAGCAACTAACTACTACAGTATTCAAAGCGCTGAAATATATCAGTCCGTGTGTTTTGCAACAGCCGGAGCAGTGGCAGATCCAGGGGGGGGGGGGGGGGGGGCAACGGGGCAATTGCCCCCCCCCCCCACCCCCCCCGAGATTGCAGCATGCAGCACCCGCCCCACCACCTTGCATGGTGGAGCCGAAGCTGTAAGCTCAAGCTCCACCATTCACTAAACTTTCACACGCTGTGATTACACAGTGTGTGAGCTGCGGGGACGTGATCCACTAGAGGCCGGCGCGATGACGTCACATCATCGCGCCTGTGCCCGGAGATCCTGTCCCCGCAGCCCACATACTGTAAGTACTGAAGAGTATGCTCAGGATCCAGGGGATTTGGGGAACTATATCGTACAGGAGGAGGGGGAGGGGGATTTAAAAACTTGGGAAAAGGGAATATTTAATGTGAGGGGCTACAGGGCAAAGCACAGGGGGCATTATATGGAAAGAGCACATGGCAGGGGGCCCCCCTGTGCTGTGCCCCTCACATATAATGCCCCCTGTGCTTTGTCCCACACATATAAATTCTATGTGTGGGGCACAGCACAGGGGGCATTATATTTGAGAGGCATAGCACAGGGGGCATTATATGTGAGGGGCACAGCACAGGGGGCATTATATGTGTGGAGCACAGCACAGGGGGCATTATATGAAATAATGCCCCCTGTGCTGTGCCCCTCACATATAATTCCCCCTGTGCTGTGTCCCACACATATAAATTATGTGTGTGGGGCACAGCACAGGGGGCATTATATGTGAGGGGCACAGCACAGTGGACATTATATGTGTGGAGCACAGCACAGGGGGCATTATATGAAATAATGCCTCCTGTGCTGTGCCCCTCACATATAATGCCCCCTGTGCTGTGCCCCTCACATATAATGCCCCCTGTGCTGTGCCCCACACATATAAATTATATGTATGGGGCACAGCACAGGGGGCATTATATGTCAGGGGCACAGCACAGGTATATTTGATAATTATTCTGACATGTGAACATGGCCTAAGAGTCTTAAACAAGGTTAGGACTGTATGATACATTTAATAATATTGTAAGTTCCGTGAGCAACATCTTGTTTTCTGTCCGTCAACACAAAATACTCTAATAGTGCCCCTCCCGAGACTCGACTCTGGATCCGCCCCTGAGCTGGAGGCACCCTGGTTGGGGGCCACTGCTTAAAAGGGGTACTCCGCTGGCAAGCTTTTTTGCTCATTGTCACACTAGTGCAAATCATAAAAAATACCTTTTTTGGCTGTTAAATAAAACCAGTCACTGTCAGTTCACATCACGGTTGCCAGTTTTTTTTTTTTGCCTGCAGGGCAAATTGTGTCACCCTAGTGCAAATCACATTTGGTGGGACACTTGTGCAAAAAAAAAAAAAAAACTTTTTTGGCTGTGAAATAAAATCAGTCACTTCACTTCACACTTGGAAGTTTTTGGGCCTGCTGGACTCATTGTCAGACTAGTGCAAATCATATGTGGTGTGACCGTAGTGTAAATTTGAAAAAAAAATCCTTTTTTTGGCTGTGAAATAAAATCAGTCAGTTCACTTCACACTTGGGAGTTTTTGGGCCTGCTGAGCTCATTGTCACACTAGTGCAAATAATTTTTTTGGGTGACCGTAGTGCAAATTTGAAAAAAAAAAAATTTTTGGCTGTGAAATAAAATCAGTCAGTTCACTTCACACTCGGGAGTTTTTGGGCCTGCTGGGCTCATTGTAGCACTAGTGCAAATCATATGTGGTGTGACAGTTGTGTAAACTTAATAACAAAAAAATACAATTTTGACTGCAATAGATTGAATAGCCGTTAGTTGTCTGCAAGCGTGTCTGTCAGGCCTACAGCGACTACTCTACGTCTACGTCTGTCAAGGACATGTTTGAACGTAAGATGCCAATGTCACAAGGTCACCCCCTAGCCCGGCGTCTGACAGCTGGCTTGTCTGAACTCATAGCCCGCCAGCTTTTCAAAAATGTATTACATTTTTTTTTTTTTTATAATTTTTTTTTTTTTAAATAACAAAAAATAGCTAAAAATTTTTTTTAGCTATTGGGACACAGCAGTGGAAGGTACCCGCCCAAAATTTATTTGCACAAAAGGCAATCCCCAACCGGTACTCGATTGTGCAACAGGAAGTAGGGGCATGTCTGGCACACAGTGTTGGGGCAAGGGTCCATCTGACCACTGATACCTGGTCTGCAAAGCATGGTCGGGGCAGGTATAACACCTAAACTGCGCATTGGGTAAACCTGGTGACGCTGTGCAGGGTTGCCGCAGTGGATTTTGAATGAAGACGGGCCTCTTGAAGCTGATTGGTCGCTCGCTGCTGGATGGTATGGGGACGATCAATCAGGAATGTGCCGTACATGGCTGTGTACAGTTACGCTGTCATAGGAAAAAGTCGGTGAGGGGATGTCATCCAAACATGGGCATGGGGATGGTAGGCTTAACTCTGATTGGCTGTTCGGGATGTCGAGTGAGCCAATCAGAGAGGGGATGTATGAGTTCAGGTTGCAAGTCATTGCCGCTGGTGGTGGCAGGATGTCTTTCAAATCTTTCTGCCAATCGCTGCTGGGCAGGTCCGGGCGGCGACCAATCAGGTTAAAGACGTATAATTCCTCTTTGGAGGATTCCTAGAGGCATTGGCGGCAAATCTTTTTTGAAGAGTTCAACCAATCACTGCTGGGCCGGTCCGGGCGGCGACCAATCAGGGATGAGACGTGTATTTCCTCTTTGGAGGATTCCAAGAGGCATCGGCGACAACTCTTTTTTGAAGAATCAGACCAATCAAGTTCCGTCTGGGTAAGGTGGTGACTAGTGTTGCTCGCGAATATTCGCAATTCGAATATTATTCGCGAATATCGCATATTCGCGAATTCGCGAATTTCGCGAATATAGCGCTATATATTCGTAATTACGAATATTCGTTTTTTTTTTTTTTTTTCTTCACAATACACATCACAGTGATCATCCCTCTCTGCTTCCAGCTTGTGTGGTGTAAAGAAGGTTCTAATACTACTGTGTGAGACTGGCGCGCGAAAATTCTAATTTCGTATGCTAATTTCGCATATGCTAATTTTCACATATGTTAATTTTCGCATACGCGAATTTCGCGTATGCGAAAATAAAACGAGAATATAACGAATATGCGAATATTCGCGAATATATGACGAATATTCGTCCATATATTCGCGAATATTCGCGAATTCGAATATGGCCTATGCCGCTCAACACTAGTGGTGACCAAGGATGACTTGCATGACTTATCCACCACCAACTATGGTTCAAGCCGCAATGTTTTAGGGCACTTTCTGGCTGGGAAACAAACGGACATTTTTCTGGCTGCTACTACATCAGCGGCTTCAAAAATACCAATTTTTTCAGCTAAGTGTACATGCCTAATTTTTCTGGCCTCTGGTGCTGCACTTTTTCTGCTGCTGCTATTTTTCTGGCCGTTGCTACAGCAGCGGCTGCAACAATACCAAATTTTTCAGCCATGTGTACATGCCTAATTTTTCTGGTACTCTCTGCTGACATCTCTGTCCATCATGCATGTGAGGCGCTTGATTTGCGACAGACCAACACGTTGGAATTCAACACTCCTAATGTTCAACCGCCTGCTCCAACAAAAAAAGCCGTTAACGAATATTTGTATGACCGGGGTGCTAGGACATCATCTGCGGAGCTGGGAATTTTTTTGCCGCGTTACTGGACGCTCATGCGCAATGCCTGTAGGCTCATGCGTGCTTTTGAGGAGGTGACAAACCTAGTCAGCAGCACCAAAGGCACCATCAGCGACATCATACCATTTGTTTTTCTCCTGGAGCGTGCCCTGCGAAGAGTGCTGGATCAGGCAGTAGATGAGCGTGAAGAGGAATAGTTTTGGTCACCATCACCACTAGAAACAACCTTATCAGCATTGCTTGCTGGACCTGCGGCAACGCTGGAAGAGGATTGTGAGGAAGAGGAGTCAGAGGAGGAATGTGGCTTTGAAGAGGAGGAGGAAGACCAACCACAACAGGCATCCCAGGGTGCTCATTGTCACCTATCTGGTTCCCGTGGTGTCGTAAGTGGCTGGGGGGAAGAAGATGATACCTTCCCTGACATCACTGAGGATGAGGACTGGGACATGAGTAGGTCAGCATCCAACCTTGAGCAAAGGTCTTTCATGCTGTCATGCCTGTTGAGGGACCCTTTTATTTTGAAAAGGATTTCTTTGTGTTTTTCACTGTCCTGCATTATAGAGTCTTCTGGACTGTATGACAATGTAAACTTGAATTTTCAAGAGTACTATCCATTACATAAAGGAACGCTTGTTGCGTGTGATTTTTAAACTTACATTTTCAAAAGTAAACTACAGAGAGGGAAGAACTCTGTTTCTTTATTTGATGAAAATTTTTATTTAGAAAATAATTTCTTTGTGTGTTTCTCCATCCTCCATTATAGAGTCTTCTGGACTCTTGGATATTCGCTTGTTCTTATTTTTCAGCCAGGTGTACATGCCTAATTTTTCTGGCCTCTGGTGCTGCATTTTTTCTGCTGCTGCAATTTTTCTGGCCTACAGCAGCGGCTGCAACAATAACAACTTTTTGAGCCATGTGTGCATGCCTAATTTTTCTGGTACTCTCTGCTGACATCTCTGTCCATTTTAGCAACCGTGCATTTTAGATGTATGCTAAGGGTAGCATGGTGGCTCAGAGGTTAGCACTGCTGCCTTGCAGCGCTGGGGCCTTGGGTTCAAATACCACTATGTGCTGCCTAAAGGGGGGCTCTAACTATGTGCTGCCTAAAGGGGGGATCTAACTATGTGCTGCCTAACATGGGGGGATCTAACTATGTGCTGCCTAAAGGGGGGATCTAACTATGTGATGCCTAAAGGGGAGCTCTATGTGCTGGCTAAAGCACATTATTCCAAAGAATTTAGGAATGTTAGGTTATTTATGCCCTTTATGGATTAAAACCAGACTCTACATCAACTATGCAATTTTCCATGGGAGCTTTGCCATGGATCCCCCTCCAGCACGCCACAGTCCAGGTATTAGTCCCCTTGAAACAACTTTTAAATCACTATTGTGGCCAGAAAGAGTCCCTGTGGGTTTTAAAATTCGCCTGCCCATTGAAGTCAATGGCGGTTCGCCGGGTTCACCGGTTCGCGAACATTTGCGGAAGTTCGCCGAAAATTTTAGGTTTGCGACATCACTAACCAGGAAGTGATCAAATCCATGCAGGAGAAGAACAGTACGTGGATGAAGGTCATTTTACTTCATAACCAGCACATTTGCACTCCTTTACATATCTGTACGTGCTATACACCTGATTTACCAACATTGCTACCAACTTTGCCTTGCGACAAAGCCCTTCCCACAAAGCTACCCTGTTACCTATTTTTCTACTATCTGTATTAAAACATCTGCTTTGTTTCTTTTTTGCAGCCTCTTGATTTCACATGTATCGCTAGATGCTATATCCAATTGAGTCATTTACTAAGTTTTCTTTATAGGTTTTGATTCCTGATAATTGTTTTCCCACTGTATTTTCAAATTTTTCCCTTTGTTTTGCTGTTTTTACAATGACTCTGAACTGTGAGGTTTTCCAGAGGTCAAATGCACCCCATTTTATGTGGAAACATTCGTAAATACGTTGGGATTTTTCTAAAATTTTGGGGACACGCCCTTTTTTTAAATAACCATACCCCATTTACCCGGAGACCATGCCCCCTTTCAGGTTTTCTGAGTAAAATGGAGAGTTGGTCATTAAAAAAAAAAAATTTTTGGTTGCAAATTCTGGCACACAAAGAATGCGGTACAATTTGGGGCAAAACAAAAACAATCAGGATCACATTAGTTAATAACCTCCAAAATGTCTGTTACGCCGAGCGCTTCGGGTCCCCGCTCCTCCCCGGAGCGCTCACAGCGTTCTCCTGTTCGCAGCGCCCCGGTCAGACCCGCTGACCGGGTGCGCTGCGATAATGTCCCTAGCCGGGATGCGATTCGCGATGCGGGACGCGCCCGCTCACGGTGCGCATCCCGACCCGCTTACCAGACTCGCTCCCCATCTGTGCTGTCCCGGCGCGCGCGGCCCCGCTCCCTAGGGCGCGCGCGCGCCGGTTCTTTTCGATTTAAAGGGCCGGTGCGCCACTGATTGGCGCATGGTTTTTAATTAGTGTGTTCACTTGTGCACTTCCCTATATTACCTCACTTCCCCTGCACTTCCTTGCCGGATCTTGTTGCCATCGTGCCAGTGAAAGCGTTCCTTGTGTATCCCTAGCCAGTGTTCCAGACCTCTTGCCGTAGCCCCTGACTACGATCCTTGCTGCCTGCCCTGACCTTCTGCTACGTCCGACCTTGCTCTTGTTTAATCCCTTGTACCGCGCCTATCTCAGCAGTCAGAGAGATTGAGCCGTTGCCGGTGGATACGACCTGGTTGCTGCCGCCGCTGCAAGACCATCCTGCTTTGCCGCGTGATCTGGTGAAAACCAGTAGCAACTTAGAACCGGTCCACCGACAAGGTCCACGTCAATTCCTCTCTGACACAGAGGACCCACCTCCAGCCTGCCGAATCCTGACAATGTCATAAGTCCAATATGTCAGCATTACTCCAGAAAATGCCTTGCACCCTGCTATCCACTCGCCCACTTAAGCGTAGTCCAAACCCACTGGAGACCATGTGGTTCATTACTTATTATCTCTGCCCCCATGGAATGCTGGGAATGGTGAGAGACAACAGTAAAATAAAAAGACTTTCACTACAACACTTCCGGTTGTGGGTTCCGTGCATGAAAATGGGACCCCTTAACGACTCAGGGTTTTTCCGTTTTTGCACTTTCGTTTTTTCCTCCTTACCTTTTAACCCCTTAAGGACTCAGGGTTTTTCCGTTTTTGCACTTTCGTTTTTTCCTCCTTACCTTTTAAAAATCATAACCCTTTCAATTTTCCACCTAAAAATCCATATTATGGCTTATTTTTTGCGTCGCCAATTCTACTTTGCAGTGACATTAGTCATTTTACCCAAAAATGCACGGCGAAACGGAAAAAAAAATCATTGTGCGACAAAATCGAAAAAAAAACGCCATTTTGTAACTTTTGGGGGCTTTCGTTTCTACGCAGTGCATATTTCGGTAAAAATTACACCTTATCATTATTCTGTAGGTCCATACGGTTAAAATGATACCCTACTTATATAGGTTTGATTTTGTCGCACTTCTGGAAAAAATCATAACTACATGCAGGAAAATTTATACGTTTAAAAATGTCATCTTCTGACCCCTATAACTTTTTTATTTTTCCATGTATGGGGTGGTATGAGGACTCATTTTTTGCGCCGTGATCTGAAGTTTTTATCGGTATGATTTTTGTTTTGATCGGACTTTTTGATCACTTTTTATTCATTTTTTAATGATATAAAAAGTGACCAAAATACGCTTTTTTGGACTTTGGAATTTTTTGGCGCGTACGCCATTGACCGTACGGCTTAATTAATGATATATTTTTATAGTTCGGACATTTACGCACGCGGCGATACCACATATGTTTATTTTTTATTTTTTTCTACACTGTTTTATTTTTTTATGGGAAAAGGGGGGTGATTCAAACTTTTATTAGGGAAGGGGTTAAATGACCTTTATTAACACTTTTTTTAAAAAAATTTTTTGCAGTGTTATAGGTCCCATAGGGACCTATAACACTGCACACACTGATCTCTAATGCTGATCACTGGCGTGCATTAACACGCCTGTGATCAGCATTATCGGCGCTTGACTGCTCCTGCCTGGATCTCAGGCACGGAGCAGTCATTCGTCGATCGGACACCGGGGAGGCAGGTAAGAGCCCTCCCGGTGTCCGATCAGCTGTTCGGGACGCCGCGATTTCACCGCGGCGGTCCCGAACAGCCTGACTGAGCAGCCGGGTCACTTTCACTTTCACTTTAGAAGCGGCGGTCAAAGCTTCTAAAGGGTTAATACCGCACATCGCCGCGATCGGCGATGTGTGGTATTAGCCGCGGGTCCCGGCCGTTGATTAGCGCCGGGACCGACGCGATATGATGCGGGATCGCGGCGCGATCCCGCTTCATATCGCGGGAGCCGGCGCAGGACGTAAATATACGTCCTGCGTCGTTAAGGGGTTAAAAATCATAACCCTTTCAATTTTCCACCTAAAAATCCATATTATGGCTTATTTTTTGCGTCGCCAATTCTACTTTGCAGTGACATTAGTCATTTTACCCAAAAATGCACGGCGAAACGGAAAAAAAAATCATTGTCCGACAAAATCGAAAAAAATACGCCATTTTGTAACTTTTGGGGGCTTCCGTTTCTACGCAGTGTATATTTCAGTAAAAATTACACCTTATCATTATTCTGTAGGTCCATACGGTTAAAATGATACCCTACTTATATAGGTTTCATTTTGTCGCACTTCTGGAAAAAATCATAACTACATGCAGGAAAATGTATACGTTTAAAAATGTCATCTTTTGACCCCTATAACTTTTTTATTTTTCCATGTACAGGGCGGTATGAGGGCTAATTTTTTGCGCCGTGATCTGTAGTTTTTATCGGTATGATTTTTGTTTTGATCTGACTTTTTGATCACTTTTTATTCATTTTTTTAATGGTATAAAAAGTGACCAAAATACGCTTTTTTGGACTTTGGAATTTTTTTGCGCGTACGCCATTGACCGTGCGGTTTAATTAATGATATATTTTTATAATTTGGACATTTACGCACGCGGCGATACCACATATGTTTATTTATTTATTTTTTACACTGTTTTATTTTTTTATGGGAAAAGGGGGGTGATTCAAACTTTTATTAGGGAAGGGGTTAAATGACCTTTATTAACACTTTTTATTTTTTATTTTTTTTGCAGTGTTATAGGTCCCATAGGGACCTATAACACTGCACACACTGATCTCCTATGCTGATCACTGGCGTGTATGAACACGCCTGTGATCAGCATTATCGGCGCTTGACTGCTCCTGCCTGGATCTCAGGCACGGAGCAGTCATTCGTCGATCGGAAATCGAGGAGGCAGGTAAGGGCCCTCCCGGTGTCCGGTCAGCTGTTCGGGACGCCGCGATTTCACCGCGGCTGTCCCGAACAGCCCGATTGAGCAGCCGGGTCACTTTCAGTTTCACTTTAGAAGCGGCGGTCAGATTAAACAGATTAAACAGATTTCTAAATTACTTGTATTAAAAAAATTAATCCTTCCTGCACTTATCAGCTGTTGTATGCTCCACAGGAATTTATTTTCTTTTTGAATTTCCTTTCTGTCTGACCACAGTGCTCTCTGCTGACACCTCTGCCCATTTTAGACAATTCCTAAAATGGACAGTGGTGTCAGCAGAAAGCACTGTGGTCAGAAATAGAGGAAATTAAGAAAGAAAATAACTTCCTGTGCGGCATACAACAGCTGATAAATACAGGAAGGATTAAGATTTTTTTTAATAGAAGTAATTTACAAATCTGTTTAACTTTATGGCACCAGTTGATTTAAAAAAAAAAATGTTTTCCAGGAGAGTACCCCTTTAAACACATGTTACACAGTATTATAACTTGGCCTCATGGAGTAAAGGCTGAAAAAAAGCAATCTCGGAATTCCCCTTTAAAGGGGTGCTCCCCTGGAAAACATTTTTTTTTAAATCAACTGGTGCCAGAAAACAGATTTGTAAATTATTTCTATTTAAAAATCTTAATCCTTCCAGTACTCATCAGCTGCTGTATACTACAGAGGAAGTTCTTTTCTTTTTAATTTCCTTTTTGTCTGACCACAATGCTCTCTGCTGACACCTCTGTCCATTTTAGGAATTTTCCAGTGCTCAAGAGGTTTGCTGTGGGGATTTTCTCCTACTCTGGACAGCTCCTATAATGGACAGAGGTGTCAGCAGAGAGCACTTGGGTCAAACAGAAAGGAAATTCTAAAATAAAAGAACTTCCTCTGGAACATGCAGCAGCTCATAAGTACTGGAAGGATTACAATTTTTAAATAGAAGTAATTTACAAATCTGTTTAACTTTCTGGCACCAGTTGATTTAAAAAAATGTGTTCCAGTTTTGTACCCCTTTAACATTGAGTTCAACACTGTGTTCAGTAAGTCCACATCAATGGGACTTATCATCTACTGTAATGCAATGACTGATAAAACATGGGATTAAGAGCAACATTATACAGACAAATGGTAAAAGTATACTTTGCATTATACTTTTCCTGGATGCCTCTATATGGAATAGTGTAGCCTATTGACTAAAAGTATGTTACATAAAAATCCTGGGGGTGATTTATTAAGTTTCTGAGTTACTTTTTTAGGCATAAAATGTTGTACAATTTTGTGCAAGCCCTTGTTCGTGCAAAAATGTATGACTTTTTAAAGTGGGCATGGCCTATGTAAAAGTAGGTGTGGTCTAACTCCACATCTAATTTATTACAATATATGTCATTGAGCTTGTGTATATTGTAACTGTAGATTTGTAGAATTGTAGATTTCAAAGTGCGCCATGCCAGAGAGGTGCAGCAATGCCTGATTCATCAAAAGGCCAGAGCCAAATGCTGTGGATGCTGGGACTTAAAATGGTACTCTGCCCCTAGACATCTTATCCCCTATCCATCCCCTCTTTCCATATCACACATGATTGAGGCCCTAAAACACTTATTGATCCTAGAAAGGAGAGAGGCACTCCACAGCAAAGAAACCAGGGTGAAGAGATTGTTTAACAAATGGAGGACGTTCTTGACCAAATATTACAATTCAACTGACCTCGTCTCTATAGTGTGACCCTTCGCCTCCACACAATGGTATACCATGGAGGCGCTGGTGGGTTCTCTTGGAACACTGAAAGTACCTTGACTCTTACCCCATGATACTGATTAGTAGGCCAAAGATGGCCTTATTATTTTTATCTGGAAATAATGGTGCCCAGATATAGGAAGGGCTTTCTGAGCTGGATCTCTGGAGTTTGGCTGTTTGTTTGTCTGTCTCGTCTGTCAATTTGTTTGTACTCCCCTGTTTATCGATGAAGTCTCGATGTTGTGGTCTTCCAGGTTTGACCTTTGCATTATATATTAAAGATATTACGGTTCTTCTCCGTTGCATTATAATCTAGGTATATACTTGGTGGGTGGGGTATTTTTGTCTCTCTCCTGACTGACTCAGACTTTTTTTACCATCTATATCGGGACTTTCTATTGTGTCGATACACTGACACATATAGCCAAGCTGTTTGAGGTTGTAATCGCTGTGTTGTAATGCGACTATATACTTTATATCATCCATTTACTGCTGCACTATAACCAAGCCAGTTTCTCGCCTTTCTTATACATCCTTGTTACCCTGTATATGCTTTGTATAACTTGTTTTATTGTTTCATGACTTTGTTTTCTAAATAAAGGAAAATTGTCAAAAATAAATAAATATATATATATATATATATATATATATATATATACTGAAATAACATACTGTGGTATGCCAGTACAGGATATGGTCCAACAGTCTCGTCTGGTTGAGTCCCTATATGTTCTCGGGGCTCCCCTGCAGTGTCTCCTCATGTGTATATAAGTTTTCACATGGAAGAGTAAAGGATATGTATTGTTAGTCACATGGTTATTCACATGTTTAAGTCATATGATTGTATAGTTACCCAGAGAACACCAGTGACCAGGTGACCTCGCTAGTAATCTAAGGGATCCTTGCACAGCCCCCCTTTATAAGAAAGGGAGGAGCTGCAATCTCTCTCTTGTGCTTCATTTCCTGCTGAGGTCAAGTACAGACATCTGTCCCAGTGCCTGTGTCCAGAGCATTGGAGGCCATCTCTGCAGCCTAATGTCTGCAGCCACCTGTCAATTGCAAGTGTCACGATGCCGGCTGGCAGGAGGTGGATCCTCTGTGCCAGAGAGGGATAGCGAGGACCGTGCTAGTGGACCGGTTCTAAGACACTACTGGTTTTCACCAGAGCCCGCCGCAAAGCGGGATGGTCTTGCTGCGGCGGTAGTGACCAGGTCGTATCCACTAGCAACGGCTCACCTCTCTGGCTGCTGAAGAAAGGCGAGGTACAAGGGAGTAGGCAGAAGCAAAGTCGGACGTAGCAGAAGGTCGGGGGCAGGCGGCAAGGTTCGTAGTCAGGGGAGATAGCAGAAGTTCTGGTACACAGGGTTTAAACACACAAAACGCTTTCACTAGGCACAAGGGCAACAAGATCCGGCAGGGAAGTGCAAGGGAGGAGGTTAGATATAGTCAGGGACCAGGTGGGAGCCAATTAAGCTAATTGGGCCAGGCACCAATCATTGGTGCACTGGCCCTTTAAGTCTCAGGGAGCTGGCGCGCGCGCGCCCTAGAGAGCGGAGCCGCGCGCGCCAGCACATGACAGCAGGGGACGGGAACGGGTAAGTGACCTGGGATGCGATTCGCGAGCGGGCGCGTCCCGCTGTGCGAATCGCATCCCCAACGGCCATGACAGAGCAGCGCTCCCGGTCAGCGGGACTGACCGGGGAGCTGCAGGGAGAAAGGCGCCGTGAGCGCTCCGGGGAGGAGCGGGGACCCGGAGCGCTAGGCGTAACAGTACCCCCCCCCTTAGGTCTCCCCTTCTCTTTATCGGGTAACTGCCTCCCCTGGGATGAGGACACCGGGAAAGGATGGAGGGATTCCTCAACGGCAGGCAGAACCGCAGGAGTAGGAATGGGGAGAGAGGGCAGAGGGCGAGACCTGGCACGGGGCAGTGTGACACCAGGACGAGGGCCATGAGGGGACACAGAAGCTTGCCTGATGGAACTGGGAGGGGGGGAGGGGCATTTCCTGTGGCAGGCAGAGTCCTTAATGACCTTAGGGGGACCGGATACAGGAGGAACCACAGGGTCACGGCAGGGAGTACTGGGAACCGGTTGAAGGCAGTCCTTGGAACAAGAGGGACCCCAACTCTTGATCTCCCCAGTGGACCAATCCAGGGTTGGGGAATGGTGTTGAAGCCAGGGTAGTCCAAGGAGAACTTCAGAAGAGCAATTAGGAAGGACAAAAAATATAATCTCCTCGTGATGAGGTCCGATGCACATTAGGAGGGGCTCCGTGCGGTAACGCACGGTGCAATCCAACCTGGCTCCGTTGACCGCGGAAATGTGGAGTGGCTTGACAAGACGGGTCACCGGAATGCGGAATTTATTCACAAAGGACTCCCGAATAAAATTTCCAGAAGCTCCAGAGTCCAGGCAGGCCACGGCTGAGAGGGGAGAGCTGGCTGAAGTGGAAATCCGAACAGGTACCGTGAGACGTGGAGAAGCCGACTTGGCATCAAGAGACGCCACACCCACGAGAGCTGAGTGCGAGCGTGCGTTTCCCAGACGTGGAGGACGGATTGGGCAATCCACCAAAAAATGTTCAGTACTGGCACAGTACAGACAAAGATTCTCTTCCTTACGGCGATTCCTCTCTTCCAGGGTCAGGCGAGACCGATCCACTTGCATGGCCTCCTCGGCGGGAGGCCTAGGCGCAGATTGCAGTGGAGACTGTGGGAGAGGTGTCCAGAGATCTAAGTCTTTTTCCTGGCGGAGCTCTTGATGCCTCTCAGAAAAACGCATGTCAATGCGAGTGGCTAGATGAATGAGTTCATGCAGGTTAGTAGGAGTCTCTCGTGCGGCCAGAACATCTTTAATGTTGCTGGATAGGCCTTTTTTAAAGGTCGCGCAGAGAGCCTCATTATTCCAGGATAGTTCAGAAGCAAGAGTACGGAATTGTATGGCGTACTCGCCAACGGAGGAATTACCCTGGACCAGGTTCAGCAGGGCAGTCTCAGCAGAAGAGGCTCGGGCAGGTTCCTCAAAGACACTTCGAATTTCCGAGAAGAAGGAGTGTACAGAGGCAGTGACGGGGTCATCGCGGTCCCAGAGCGGTGTGGCCCATGACAGGGCTTTTCCAGACAGAAGGCTGACTACGAAAGCCACCTTAGACCTTTCAGTAGGAAACTGATCCGACATCATCTCTAAGTGCAAGGAACATTGCGAAAGAAAGCCACGGCAAAACTTAGAGTCCCCATTAAATTTGTCCGGCAAGGACAGGCGGAGGCTAGGAGCGGCCACTCGCCGCGGAAGGGGTGCTGGAGCTGGCGGAGGAGATGGTTGTTGCTGCTGTAGCTGCGACTGTACTTGCTGTAGTTGTGACTGGAGTTGCTGTGTCATGGTGGTCAAGTACGACAGCTGGTGATCTTGTTGCGCTATCTGTTGCGACTGCT
Source organism: Hyla sarda (assembly GCF_029499605.1). Classification (NCBI taxonomy): domain Eukaryota; kingdom Metazoa; phylum Chordata; class Amphibia; order Anura; family Hylidae; genus Hyla; species Hyla sarda. The sequence goes on from NC_079194.1 coordinate 211,784,367, forward strand.
GGGCGATCTGACGAGCTTGCTGGGCGACCAGCGTAGGGAGGTCAGCGACAACTGGCAGAGGAACTTCAGCGGGATCCATGGCCGGATCTACTGTCACGATGCCGGCTGGCAGGAGGTGGATCCTCTGTGCCAGAGAGGGATAGCGAGGACCGTGCTAGTGGACCGGTTCTAAGACACTACTGGTTTTCACCAGAGCCCGCCGCAAAGCGGGATGGTCTTGCTGCGGCGGTAGTGACCAGGTCGTATCCACTAGCAACGGCTCACCTCTCTGGCTGCTGAAGAAAGGCGAGGTACAAGGGAGTAGGCAGAAGCAAAGTCGGACGTAGCAGAAGGTCGGGGGCAGGCGGCAAGGTTCGTAGTCAGGGGAGATAGCAGAAGTTCTGGTACACAGGGTTTAAACACACAAAACGCTTTCACTAGGCACAAGGGCAACAAGATCCGGCAGGGAAGTGCAAGGGAGGAGGTTAGATATAGTCAGGGACCAGGTGGGAGCCAATTAAGCTAATTGGGCCAGGCACCAATCATTGGTGCACTGGCCCTTTAAGTCTCAGGGAGCTGGCGCGCGCGCGCCCTAGAGAGCGGAGCCGCGCGCGCCAGCACATGACAGCAGGGGACGGGAACGGGTAAGTGACCTGGGATGCGATTCGCGAGCGGGCGCGTCCCGCTGTGCGAATCGCATCCCCAACGGCCATGACAGAGCAGCGCTCCCGGTCAGCGGGACTGACCGGGGAGCTGCAGGGAGAAAGGCGCCGTGAGCGCTCCGGGGAGGAGCGGGGACCCGGAGCGCTAGGCGTAACAGCAAGTAAGCTAAAGTCATCTAAATGTCAGTCATCAAGCCAGTCAAGTCAAGTCCACTGTCTAGTCACTGTGGCCTGCATTATAGTCAGGCTACCTACTGCAAGTCCCGGCAAGCCTGCTTGGTCTCTCTGTGTCACTGGCCACCTCTCTGGGATACTGGCTGAACTGTATAGACTGCACCACCTGTCTAACCTAAGTAAAAGCTACTGTTACCCTTAACCTGGCCTTGAACTCTTTATTGCCACTGCCTGACCTAGGATTAGCGGTACTACCTTCGGGTGGAAAACCATGTCCTGGAGTCACAAACCTGAAGGGGTTAATACCATATAGCCCTGGCTAACACCATCTGCCCCTTACACCTCACCTCACACCCCGTGGCTCACCACAACTTTAGGTATCACAAACTGGATTCGGGTGTGTGCCATATTCCACAAAGCCACAAGTCCTCCCCCCTAATTTGAACTGTGTCTGAGAAAAATCGCATGTTGATGCCAAAAAGTTTGCGCCAGAAAATTGTAATTGTAATGTGTTTTACTAAAGGTGCAGGTAAAATAGTGGGGGAGGTGAAAAGGAGTTCATTATCCGTTGTTGAAAATAACTTTGAATTCGTGAACATAATGTGCAAGATCCGTAATGAAGCAATGTTACTGTCACAATTCCGCTGGCTGGAGGTGGATCCTCTGTGCCAGAGAGGGATTGGCGTGGACCGTGTCGGTGGACTGGTTCTAAGTTGCTACTGGTTTTCATCAGAGCCTGCCGCAAAGCGGGATGGTCTTGCAGCGGCGGTAGCAACCAGGTTGTATCCACCGGCAACGGCTCAACCTCTCTGACTGCTGAGATAAGCGCGGTACAAGGGAGTAGACAAGAGCAAGGTCGGACGTAGCAGAAGGTCAGGGCAGGCAGCAAGGATCGTAGTCAGGGGCAACGGCAGGAGGTCTGGAACACAGGCTAGGAACACACAAGGAAACGCTTTCACTGGCACAATGGCAACAAGATCCGGCAAGGAAGTGCAGGGGAAGTGAGGTATAAATAGGGAAGTGCACAGGTGAAGATACTGATTAAAACCCATGGGCCAATCAGTGGCGCACTAGCCCTTTAAATCACAAACACCCGCTGCGCGCGCGCCCTAGGGAGCGGGGCCGCGCGAGCCGGGACAGCACAGACGGGGAACGAGTCTGGTAAGCGGGTCGGGATGCGCATCGCCGTAACAGTTACGTGCCAAAAAATCTGCCGTTGTACCTGAAAGGGTTAATCTGTTAGTGGAGAAGCTCACAAAAGGTCTCTGCCAAAGCCAGCATCCCACCCCTGGGTGTGGAAATCAAGTCGTAGTTTCTAGTCCTAAGTGGAACTTGAAGGCTCTGCCCTTTGTTGCTTGGGGGCGGAAGAAGAGGATGCACCTCTCAGTCACTTCCGGTCCCAGGCCCTGCTGATGATGAAGTTCCGGCCAGTGGCCATTTTGTTGGATGTCGGTATCAGAATCAATGGGAAGCCCGACCTCCCCAGTTCTGAAAATATCCTGGCTGAGAGTAAGAAGATGGCGGAGGCGCAGCTGTCCATGTGTGTGGACAGTCCCTGGATGGTGCTGCAGGACCGGCAGTTTGCCGCAGCTGGGGCACAGGTGTTCCAGGAATTAGCGGACCTCATGCATAAGCTTTCCATCGGGGCCGAAGACACCCACCTGAAGGTGCCTTTGCCAGAGAACAATGGAGAGTGGGCTGCAACCCAGTATTGGAAGATACACCAAAGTCCTCACGAGAACCGTCACCGTTGAGGCTGTCACCCCACCACCGGACCTGGGGATCCTGGGCGGAGATCGACATGGAGGAGTCAGAAGTGAGTAACCTATCCGAGGCCACGTTTCTATCCCTCTGTCTACCTTCAATCCAGAGCCAGTGCCCCAGGTCCAGCAGCCTCCAGAACGTCCCCAGTCACCACCGTTAGCCAAGTAGCTATTTGGCGACGAGCCTAACTTAATCCAGTACATGAGGAAGCATCTTCTTCCCCTGCCAGGGAAGTCCCTTCCCACGGTTCCTCTGGCCCAGTCCAAAAGAGCTAAGAGAGATGCTGAGGTTGCCGCTATCATGGAGGAACTGGAGGTTTTGAGGATGGAGAGATATGGGCCGAAGCAGCTGCCATACAAGGTGCCACAGGAGCAGCAGCAAGACACCAAAAAGATGGAGGCTCTGTATATTAGAAAGTTAAAGAACCCCCCGAGAGGGTGAGCCACCCCTGGAGCGCCGCCGCGCAACACTAATCAAATTTGACAAAGTTAGGATGTTTGGCACCCTTATGGACTGTCGACACTGGGGCATCCTCCTAGTGAACAGTAGGGCAGTACAAAAGGACTATCTTCCCCCAGCTATGCATTCTCACACCTGTACAAAGCCTGCAAGGGGAATTGCAGCAGCCGTCACCAGACCTAATAATCCCACACAAATCCCCTTCACCTATTTCCCCTCTGAATATTGGGACTCAGATCCATTTGTCCTCCTGCCCCCAAGCATCAAGGGGACAGTTGTTCAAGAAGAATGGTATCTGGAGTCACCAGCTATGGACCCCAAGTATATGCTTCAAAGGTATTCTACAGATGTGCCCAGGCCTACTCCTGCTGTCATGGAGGTTTGGCCTGACCAGCGGGCATCAACGGAAGTGCCCAGGCCTACTCTGGTTGCCCCAGAGGTTTGGCCTGACCAGCGGGCCCCGTCAAAAGTGCCTCGGCCTACTCCAGCTGTTCAAGAGGTTTGGCCGGCCCAACAGGCACCAACTGTGATTCCCCCAGTGGCGCAAGCTGCTGCTGTACAAGTGGTGTCACCGTGAGTCTGACCATCACTGAATCCTGTTTGTTCCATACCTCATGGAACACACATGTCAACCCCATGGAGGGAGCCCAGTCTCGTGGTCCTAGGTATATGTACCAACCTAAGAAACAGTCCGACCAGCGAGGCTGGAATGGAAGAGTATTTATGTAAAGAATGTTCTACTGTATTTGTGTACTTGTGTACAGTAACTTTACCAAACTTGGTCGTAAGTAGAGATGAGCGAACTTACAGTAAATTTGATTTGTCACGAACTTCTCGGCTCGGCAGTTGATGACTTATCCTGCGTAAATTAGTTCAGTCTTCAGGTGCTCCGGTGGGCTTGAAAAGGTTGATACATTCCTTGGAAAGAGTCTCCTAGGACTGTATCCATCTTTTCCAGCCCACCGGAGCACCTGAAAGCTGAACTAATTTATGCAGGAAAAGTCATCAACTGCCAAGCCGAGAAGTTTGTGACAAATCAAATTTACTGTAAGTTCGCTCATTTCTAGTCGTAAGACTAAATTACACTTTTGTTGTTCCAGGTTTACAAGCAACAATCAAGTACAGTGCCTGATGAACTTGTCAAGAAAGTTTTATGGTGACCAATTTTGTAAGTGTTGTGTCCGGCATCGGCAGAGATTCTATGGAATCTGACAGAGCCTGAGCTCTATAGTTTATCTGGACTATTGAGCGATACATGGACATCTGTGTGCATTTTGTCATAGTAATATATTTTTGTTCACCACTCTGCCCGAGGGATATATTTGTGTTTTCGTACTATAATTGCTATAGTATAATATAATAAAATGTATATAATCTGTTGTACACAAAAGTCATAGTGTACCGTGTTTTCAGGTGTCTGGCAGTTTTCTTTGCAGGGGGTATCCTGAACATTCAGGAGAAGCAACATTTCACCCCATCACCAACACCATGTACAATCAAGGTTTAACCCCTTAAGGACTGAGCATTTTTCCGTTTTTGCACTTTCGTTTTTTCCTCCTTACATTTTAAAAATCATAACCCTTTCAATTTTGCACCTAAAAATCCATATGATGACTTATTTTTTGTGTCACCAATACTACTTTGTAATGACATCAGTCATTTTACCCAAAAATCTACGGCAAAACTGAAAAAAATAATAATTGTGTGACAAAATTGAAGAAGAAACGCCATTTTGTAATTTTGGGGGCTTCCGTTTCTACGCAGTACATTTTTCGGTAAAAAGGACACCTTATCTTTATTCTGTAGGTCCATACGATTAAAATGATACCCTACTTATATAGGTTTGATTTTGTTGTACTTCTAGAAAAAATCATAACTACATGTAGGAAAATTTATACGTTTAAAATTGTCATCTTCTGACCCCTATAACTTTTTTATTTTTCCATGAGGGCTACTTTTTTGCACTGTGATCTGAAGTTTTTAGCGGTACCATTTTCAGTGATCGGTTTAATTAACAATATATTTTTATAATATATATATATATATATATATATATATATATATATATATTTACACAGTTTTTTATTTAAATGGGAAAAGGGGGGTGATTCAAACTTTTATTAGGGAAGGGGTTAAATGATCTTTATTACCTTTTTTTTTCACTTTTGTTCTGCAATGTTATAGTCCCCATAGGGGGCTATAACACTGCACACACTGATCTTTTACATTGATCTTTGTTATCCAATAGGATAACATAGATCAATGATTCTGCTGCTTGACTGCTCATGCCTGGATCTCAGGCACTGAGCAGTCATTCGGCGATCAGACACCAGGAGGCAGGTAAGAGGACCCTTCTCGTGTCCTACAGCTGTTCGGGACGCTGTGGTGAAATTAGTTTCATTTTAGACACAGCGATCAACTTTGAACGGTGCATCTAAAGTATTAATAGTGCACGGCACTGCGATCAGTGTCTCCCCCTGTGTATTTAAGTTTTCACATGGAAGAGTAAAGAACCTGTATTGTTAGTCACATGATTATGTCACATGTTTAAGTCATATGATTGTATAGTTACCCAGAGAACACCAGTGACCAGGTGACCTCTCTAGTAACCTATGGGATCCTGGAACAGCCCCCCTTTATAAGGAAGGGAGGAGCTGCAATCTCTCTCTTGTTCTTCATTTCCTGCTGAGGTCAGGTACAGTCATCTGTCCCAGTGCCTGTGTCCAGAGCATTGGAGGCCTCAAGCCTAATGTCTGCAGCCACCTGTCAATTGCAAGTAAGCTAAAGTCATCTAATTGTCAGTCATCAAGTCAGTCAAGTCCACTGTCTAGTCACCGTGGCTTGTATTATAGTCAGTCTACCTACTGCAAGTCCCAGCTAGCCTGCAAGGTCTCTCTGTTTAACTGGCCACCTCTCTGGGATACAGACTGAACTGTATAGACTGCACCACCTGTCTAACCTAAGTAAAAGCTACTGTTACCCTTAACCTGGCCTTGGACTCTTTATTGCCCCTTCCTGACCTAGGATAAGCGGTACTATCTTCGGGTGGTTATATAGGGAAACCACGCGCTGGCGTCACGAACACAAAGGGGTTAATACCATCTACCCCTGGGCAACACCATCTGCCCCTTCCACTTCACCTCACACCCCATGGCTCACCACAATACTAATGTTATATAATGGATTAGTAAAATGTACAGTCTTACGTTAACTGTCTAATGTCACCTTCGAAAAAAATAACCTAAGTTTCATCTCACAAAGACACTACAATTACCTTCTGACTCCTATATTTAGTGACAGTACTGGATTATTTTAAGTGCATTTTATCCAAAACCCATCTTTGCTGAAGTATAAAGATTGTAATGAAGACAATACAATGTTTTGAAACTGTTTAAAATGCTTCACTCAACCTTGCTCCTACAGACTGAACATGTGGGGAATCTAATCTCGTGGCTGATAATTAGGGGTTTAGTGTAATTGTACCAATGGGGCGCTTGGCATCATAATTACTATTGAGGGATTCTCACCGAGTTCAAACATTCCCACATAATACAGATATGTCTGCTATAGTATTCTAGTCACCTTTACATGTTATTTTTTTTATCTGAGCATATTAAATTTAAATATGTTATTGCTGTATAAAATACTGCATATAATAATTTTTGGCAATAAATATTAAATTATTTGAATTTTGTTATTATTTATGTAACTTTTTTTGTTATATAGTGTTATTTTTGTTTTTACCTTTTTTCACATTTATCTCTTATTGGATCCCAGTGATGATTCCTCCAGGTGATAAATGTTAGAAGGCTACCCATATCATTTCTTAGGAGTCTCATAAAGTCCTCCCCACATTCATATACTATTAAGCAGTTCATTGTATTCTGTGTCCACTGGCCCTTTCTGATGTTACACATTTTTAAGGTGATTCTTTTATTTCATTGTCTACATGCATCATCTTCCATTGTATTATGTTAACCAGGCATTTTTCCAAGGGAAGGGCATCTGCCCATTCGCATATTCATATGTTACATCCTTAACCTCTTGTTTGCATTGTTTTATGCTGTATTTATGAAAACAATAAATATCTACTTAAAAATAAAATGTTAGAAGGTAAGCTCTTTAAAGGGGATGGCCCCTAAATGCAGTTATCACCTATCCACAGTTGGGAACTAGTCCAGAACCTGGTAAAATTGGGTGCTATGCCAGAGTTAGTTGTTGGTGGCTTCTTAAAGGGGTTATCCACCATAAGGTGATTTTAGTACAGACAGTAATGGGCATTCTTAGGAAGGATCCGTGTTTGTCTTGGGGCTAAATGGCTATTAGCATAACACTGTGGCTATCTTTTTGTGAACTGGGTATTTCCTGTTGAAGTTTTTTCCCTTAAACAACACATCCCATAGTTCCTTGTTTTAAAGTGTGAGGTCACTTTCCTCCCTCCAACACATTAGCCACCCCACCCACAAATTAAAAAAAAATCCTGGAATACCCCTGTCAACGTCTGCGCTCCTGCCAGACACCCTGGCTGTGAGCGCTCCCTTTCCGCACCTGCCGACGGGGCTGGGATTTGCATCACGGTGAATGCGAATCCCAGTCCATCCCTCACCTCTGCCCTCCTCCGTCCCTTCTGTCTTCTCACAGTGCTGGTGCGAATTCCCCGCCTCCTAGCGCGTGCGCGCTGGCAATCTAAAATTTAAATGGCCAGTGCGCCCTTAATTAGTACTTTCACCTCCACCCATTCTCTGATCTTTGTTGCCTTAGAGCCTTAGAGAAAGCGTGTGTTGTTTAGCCTTGCCGTGTTCCTGACCCTTGCATTCCTTGACCTGACCTTGCTCCTTGCAGCCTGCCTATTGACCTCCTGCTACATTCCTGACTATGCACCTGTGCCGCCAGCCCTGACCTCCTGCTATCAGGACCACGTCTTGCATAATCCCCCTTGTACCTCGCATCACCTCAGCTGTCTGTGTGGTCGAGTCGTGCCAGGGGTAACAACCTGGGTGCCGACTGCCACAGCAAGACCATCCTGCTTTGCGGCGGGCTCTGGTTAAAACCAGCGGCACCTTGAAAAGGCCCCCGTCATCTGCCACACAGATCCAGCAGATCCACTATCTCCAGAGTGTCCTGCCAACTGCTGTGGGTCTTTACAACCCCTTTAAATAGGGTAGTGGACATCCAGAGATCTGAGTGCACCTGGTGGGTTGACCTATGCAATCATGGGTAAAATAAAATTTTCATAGCGGAAAATGTGGACTGAGTAATTATTAGCCAAAACATTTAATAAAAAAATGAACTTATTGGCATACAGTGGGGCAAAAAAGTATTTAGTCCGCTACCAATTGTTCAAGTTCTCCCACTTAAAAAGATGAGAGAGGCCTGTAATTTTCATCATAGGTATACTTCAACTATGAGAGACATAATGAGAAAAAAAATCCATAAAATAACATTGTCTGAATTTTAAAGAATTTATTTGCAAATTTTGGTGGAAAATAAATATTTGGTCACCTACAAACAAGCAAGATTTCTCTCACAGACCTGTAACTTCTTCTTTAAAGGGGTACTCTGGCACTAAGACATCTTACTCTGGCACTAAGACATCTTATCCGCTGCTGGGGACCCCCACAATCTAGCATGCAGCACCCACCTGTTAGCACTGCAGGAAGCGCTGGAGTCTCCAAGTCTTATGCCTCCCGACCATGGGACGTCATGATACCTTATCCCCATGGTCGGGAGGCATAAGACTTGGAGCTTCCAGCCCTTCCTGCAGTGATAACAGGTGGGTGCTGCATGCTAGATTGTGGGGGTCCCCAGCAGAGAGACCCCAGTGATCAGACATATTATTATCCAAAGGATACCCCTTTAAGAGTCTTCTCTGTCTTCCACTCATTACCTGTATTAATGGCACCTGTTTGAACGTGTTATCAGTATAAAAGACACCTGTCCACAACCTCAAACAGTCACACTCCAAATTCCACTATGGCCAAGACCAAAGAGCTGTTGAAGGACACCAGAAACAAAACTGTAGACCTGCACCAGGCTGGGAAGACTGAATCTGCAATAGGCAAGCAGTTTGGTGTGAAGAAATCAACTGTGGGAGCAATTATTAGAAAATGGAAGACATCCAAGACCACTAATAATCTCCCTCGATATAGGGCTCCACACAAGATCTCACTCCGTGGTGTCAAAATGATCACAAGAACAGTGAACAAAAATCCCAGAACCACAAGAGGGGACCTAGTGAATGACCTGCAGAGAGCTGGGACCAAAGTAAGAAAGGCTACCATCAGTAACACACTATGCCGCCAGGAACTCAAATCTTGCAGTGCCAGACGTGTCCCCCTGCTAAAGCCAGTGTTACGCCTAGCGCTCCGGGTCCCCGCTCCTCCCCGGAGCGCTCACGGCGTCTCTCTCCCCGCAGCGCCCCGGTCAGTCCCGCTGACCGGGAGCGCTGCACTGTCATGGCCGTCGGGGATGCGATTCGCACAGCGGGACGCGCCCGCTCGCGAATCGCATCCCAGGTCACTTACCCGTCCCGGTCCCCTGCTGTCATGTGCTGGCGCTCGCGGCTCCGCTCTCTAGGGCGCGCGCGCGCCAGCTCTCTGAGACTTAAAGGGCCAGTGCACCAATGATTGGTGCCTGGCCCAATTAGCTTAATTGGCTCCCACCTGCTCCCAGACTATATCTGATCACTGCCCCTGCACTCCCCTGCCGGATCTTGTTGCCTTAGTGCCTAGAGAAAGCGTTTACTGTGTTTGTCCATACTGTGTACTTGACCTCCTGCTATTGCCATATTGACTACGATCCTTGCTGCCTGCCCCGACCTTCTGCTACGTCCGACCTTGCTCCTGTCTACTCCCTTGTACCGCGCCTATCTTCAGCAGTCAGAGAGGTTGAGCCGTTGCTAGTGGATACGACCTGGTTACTACCGCCGCTGCAAGACCATCCCGCTTTGCGGCGGGCTCTGGTGAATACCAGTAGTAACTTAGAACCGGTCCACTAGCACGGTCCACGCCAATCCCTCTCTGGCACAGAGGATCCACCACCTGCCAGCCGAAGCGTGACAGTAGATCCGGCCATGGATCCCGCTGAGGTTCCCCTGCCAGCTATCTCTGACCTCACCACGGTGGTCGCCCAGCAATCCCGACAGATCGCCCATCTAACTCACCAGCTGTCGGAAGTGTCCACCATGGTGCAGCAACTTCAGTCGCAACTTCTGCCTCTGCTACAGCAGCAACCATCTCCTCCGCCAGCTCCTGCACCTCTTCCGCAGCGAGTGGCTACTCCTAGCCTCCGCTTGTCCCTGCCGAACAAATTTGATGGGGACTCTAAGTTTTGCCGTGGCTTTCTTTCGCAATGTTCCCTGCACTTGGAGATGATATCGGACCAGTTTCCTACTGAAAGGTCTAAGGTGGCTTTCGTAGTCAGCCTTCTGTCTGGGAAAGCTCTGTCATGGGCCACACCGCTCTGGGACCGCAATGACCCCGTCACTGCCTCTGTACACTCCTTCTTCTCGGAAATTCGAAGTGTCTTTGAGGAACCTGCCCGAGCTTCTTCTGTCGAGACTTCCCTGCTGAACCTGGCCCAGGGTAATTCTTCAGTGGGCGAGTACGCCATCCAATTTCGTACTCTTGCTTCCGAATTATCATGGAATAACGAGGCTCTCTGCGCGACCTTTAAAAAAGGCCTATCCAGTCGCATCAAGGATGTGCTGGCCGCACGAGAGATTCCTGCCAACCTGCAAGAACTTATCCATTTGGCCACTCGCATTGACATGCGTTTTTCTGAGAGACATCAAGAGCTCCGCCAGGAAAAAGACTTAGATCTCTGGGCACCTCTCCCACAGTCTCCGTTGCAATCTACGCCTGGGCCTCCCGCCGAGGAGGCCATGCAAGTGGATCGGTCTCGCCTGACCCAGGAAGAGAGGAATCGCCGTAGGGAAGAAAATCTTTGTCTGTACTGTGCCAGTACCGAACATTTCCTGGTGGATTGCCCTATTCGTCCTCCACGTCTGGGAAACGCACGCTCGCACCCAGCTCTCGTGGGTGTGGCGTCTCTTGATTCAAAGTCGGCTTCTCCACGTTTCACGGTGCCCGTGCGGATTTCTCCTTCAGCCAACTCCTCCCTCTCAGCCGTGGCCTGCTTGGACTCTGGTGCCTCTGGGAATTTTATTCTGGATTCCTTGGTGAATAAATTCCGCATCCCGGTGACCCGTCTCGTCAAGCCACTCTACATTTCCGCGGTCAACGGAGTCAGGTTGGATTGCACCGTGCGTTACCGCACAGAACCCCTCCTGATGTGTATAGGACCCCATCATGAAGTCATTGAGTTCTTCGTCCTTCCCAACTGTACCTCTGAGGTCCTCCTCGGTCTGCCATGGCTCCGGCTTCATTCTCCCACCCTTGATTGGACCACCGGGGAGATCAAGAACTGGGACTCTGCCTGCCATAGGAAGTGCCTCTCCCCCCCTCCCAGTCCCGTCAGGCAAGCCTCAGTGCCTCCTCATGGCCCCCGTCCTGGTGTCACACTGCCCCGTGCCAGGCTTCACCCTCTGCCCTCCCTCCCCATTCCCACTCCTGCTGTACTGCCTGCCGTTGAGGAAACCCTCCATTCTTTCCCGGTGTCCTCATCCCAGGGGAGGCAGTTACCGGACAAAGAAAAGGGGAGACCTAAGGGGGGGGGTACTGTTACGCCTAGCGCTCCGGGTCCCCGCTCCTCCCCAGAGCGCTCACGGCGTCTCTCTCCCCGCAGCGCCCCGGTCAGTCCCGCTGACCGGGAGCGCTGCACTGTCATGGCCGTCGGGGATGCGATTCGCACAGCGGGACGCGCCCGCTCGCGAATCGCATCCCAGGTCACTTACCCGTCCCAGTCCCCTGCTGTCATGTGCTGGCGCGCGCGGCTCCGCTCTCTAGGGCGCGCGCGCGCCAGCTCTCTGAGACTTAAAGGGCCAGTGAACCAATGATTGGTGCCTGGCCCAATTAGCTTAATTGGCTCCCACCTGCTCCCAGACTATATCTGATCACTGCCCCTGCACTTCCCTGCCGGATCTTGTTGCCTTAGTGCCTAGAGAAAGCGTTTACTGTGTTTGTCCATACTGTGTACTTGACCTCCTGCTATTGCCATATTGACTACGATCCTTGCTGCCTGCCCCGACCTTCTGCTACGTCCGACCTTGCTCCTGTCTACTCCCTTGTACCGCGCCTATCTTCAGCAGTCAGAGAGGTTGAGCCGTTGCTAGTGGATACGACCTGGTTACTACCGCCGCTGCAAGACCATCCCGCTTTGCGGCGGGCTCTGGTGAATACCAGTAGTAACTTAGAACCGGTCCACTAGCACGGTCCACGCCAATCCCTCTCTGGCACAGAGGATCCACCACCTGCCAGCCGAAGCGTGACAGCCAGTACATGTCTGGGCCCATCTGAAGTTTGCTAGAGAGCATTTGGATGATCCAGAAGAGGATTGGGAGAATGTCATATGGTCAGATTAAACCAAAGTAGAATTTTTTGGTAAAAACTCAACTCGTCGAGTTTGGAGGAGAAATAATGTTGAGTTTCATCCAAAGAACACCATACCTACTGAGAAGCATGGGGGTGGAAACAGCATTGAAAATAAAATGTGGCTGGGTATTTCAGCATGACAATGATCCCAAACACACCGCCCAGGCAACGAAGGAAGGGTTTCGTAAGAAGCATTTCAGGTCCTCGAGTGGCCTACCCAGTCTCCAGATCTCAACCCCATAGAAAACCTTTGGAGAGAGTTGAAAGTCTGTGTTGCCCAGCGACAGCCCCAAAACATCACTGCTCTAGAGGAGATCTGCATGGAGGAATGGGCCAAAATACCAGCAACATTGTGTGAAAACCTTGTGAAGACTTACAGAAAATGTTTGACCTCTGTCATTGCAACAAAGGGTATATAACAAAGTATTGAGATAAACTTTTGTTATTGACCAAATACTTATTTTCCACCATAAATTGCAAATAAATTCTTAAAAAATCAGACAATGTGATTTTTTTTTTCTCATAATGTCTCTCATAGTTGAGGTATACCTATGATTAAAATTACAGGCCTCTCATCTTTTTAAGTGGGAGAACTTGCACAATTGGTGGCTGACTAAATACTTTTTTGTCCCACTGTATGTTCCATTTTTAATGTTTTTTCAGTAATTTTTTTTTTCTTTTGAGGCTCAAAATATGTCTAAAAAAATATTTTGGAACATAACTTACGTCTGAACTTGGTCCAGGCTTCATAACATTGCTCATAACATAAACAATAGTTTTTGTTATACTGCAGAAAGAAACAAAAATAATAATGCTGCTTAGGGCTTATTTTCCTTTGAGCTTTGTGCCCTTTGTGTAAATTGAAGTTGTCAAGCAAACTTTACCAGTTCTTGCAAACACATATTTTATTTATTATTACAAAATTCTTCATATACATTGATTTCTATTTTTGCAAATACACTTAATTGATATGTAAATCCATGGTGCTATAGTGCTTGGCAACCAGGATATAATTTCCCTACATTTAGTTATGTGTCCTGACGTAGTGACATGAAGTTCTGTCTGCTGTATAGTACTCTGTCTCTCTATCATACCCAGAAGAAATCATAAACCTGAGAAGATTGAATAAGAGACCAATGTGGCTCTGGAATGAAAAAAATACAACAACAAAAATTTCAAATAAACAAAGGATAAGAAATATTGTGCAAATTGTGTACTAATTTGCCCTCTGTGTAACGAAATGAAGTACTGGAAAAGATTTTGTGGCAAATGGAGATAAGAATTAAAGCTGATCACAGATTGGATAAAAATCTTGTGCTTGATGTTTTCATTGAATTAATCAATATCTGCCTTGAAGGGAAACAAGGATTGGATTTCCCAAACATAGCCAATGCCAGGGGTGTCTGGTTGACTACTTATTCCTGCCATCAACATTGACATAACATCTCCTTTTATAGACTCCAGTAAGTAATTGTTAAAGGGGTTATCCAGGAAAAAACTTTTTTATATATATCAACTGGCTCCAGAAAGACTGCGTATAAAAATTATGGGAATTCCACACATTTTTCTGTAAATTTTTTTGTATGTATGGCTTTATTTATTTATTTATTTATTTTTGAGAATGGTTAAAGGGGTTATCCAGGAAAAAAACTTTTTTTATATATATAAACTGGCTCCAGAAAGTTAAACAGATTTGTAAATTACTTCTATTAAAAAATCTTAATCCTTTCAGTACTTATGAGCTTCTGAAGTTAAGGTTTTTCTTTTCTTTCTAAGTGCTCTCTGATGACACGTGTCTCGGGAACCGCCCAGTTTAGAAGAAGTTTGCTATGGGGATTTGCTTCTAAACTGAGCGGTTCCCAAGACACATGTCATCAGAGAGCACTTAGACAGAAAATAACAACCTTAACTTCAGAAGCTCATAAGTACTGAAAGGATTAAGATTTTTTAATAGAAGTAATTTACAAATCTGTTTAACTTTCTGGAGCCAGTTTATATATATAAAAAAAGTTTTTTTTTTCCTGGATAACCCCTTTAACCATTCTCAAAAATAAATAAATAAATAAATAAAGCCATACATACAAAAAAATTTACAGAAAGATGTGTGGAATTCCCATAATTTTTATACGCAGTCAAGTACAAACCAAGCAGCAGCAGCCTGGCACTACCATGGTTGCAAGTGAAGTTGTCAGCATAACCAGTCTGCTACCAGCCAGTCAAAGACAATAATTTTTGACAATATGTGGCTGCCAGTACTTTTCTCTGCAAAGCACCTCTGTGGCAGTGAGTTCTGGGGTCATTAGGGAGGGTTATTGCTAACAGTTTTATGGTTTAGCACTAATCCCTAGCTTACAAATGGATACTGTTGTGGTGTCCCGGTACCGTATCTTATACATTACCTGTATAGAGGTCCCCATAGTCAGAGTCCCTATGATGTCGGGGTCCCTCTTTTATAGTTTTTCCCTTGTCAGCTCTCACTTAGTCAATGACTATATAGTAGTTCTTTTTAATATTACAATAAGTATAAGGATATATATGTATATATTTAGTTATCTACCTGTTCCGAGAGTAGCTGGACCTGCGGGTCACGTGGTTAGGTTAGAACTCTATGGTTATGCTTAAGAAACTTCGGTGCTTGTAGTCAGGTGATCACCCACAATGCAATGTAACAGTGAGTGACAGCTGATTGGACCAATCCAAAACGGCTCAGCGCCTGCCCATATAAGGGAGCTGCAGCCATTAATCTCTCTCTTGTTCCTGTGCTGCCAAGCAAGCAGCATCTCTCTTCTCTCTTGGGTTGCTGACTCTGGAAGAGGTAGGACCTCTGCAGCTTACAAGACAATTTGCCAGGCCAAAGCCTTGCGGCCTAGGCTTCTAACCTAGCGGATAGACTAAGCAATTCCCCGCTACTCAGCGCAAGATCACTGGACCTAATTACTCCCCTAAATCCAGCAGATCTCTGCTATACAATCCTTCAGAAGCTAAATTGGGCTTCCCTGATCCCAACCGACTGTCAATCGCTGCTCGAGTTTTATGTAAAGAGACTTTGTTATCTGGACTGTTACTGTTACTACATGCACAGAAATTCCTCAGTAAAAGTTCCTACAAGTTTTCAGTTAACAGCAGTTGTGGACAATCCTTTATTTCTGCATCACCTATTGCTCTTGGGAAGGGTGGCAATAGGCCTATCAAGAACACAGCATTTAACCCTCACCCTGGCGTCACGAGTGACAAGGGTTAGCAGCGCCCTAAACTATCCCGAACAGTAACACCCTAACTACCCTACACCCCCACAAGACAGTATCCTCTCATCCGCCACCACACTGTTAGATGGTTTTACTACGAAGCCAAATTTCCCCTTCCCACCCCCCTGACCGTATGTATAAAGAAAAAAAAACTTTAAAAAAATATTCTTTCTTGATCCAAAGTAGTCTGGTCTTCTTCCTGTTATAAAAAAAATGGAAAATAAAATGTCAAGAAAAATATTTATACTTACCTGAATTCAGTATTGTCTATGCTAAATGCCACATGATTTCTGAGGCAAAAAGTAAAAGGGGCACAAGATTTTAGGGCAGGGTTCAGACCATGTCTGATGCCTCTTCTTTTTTTCCTTGGAAACCCTGTGGGATTAAGCATTAGATTAGCCTATGCTGGCACAGTGCAGCCAGGCAATCTTTTCCAAGTAAGCTGTGGATGCATAAAGCATAAAGCTTACTGTCCCCAAGGCAGGGAGTCAATAGTACACAGTCCTATGAAAAAAGTTGTGACATGTTTGACATGGGCTACATCCGTATATGTCTGCCTCTATTGCTAGCTGTTGTTTCATTAAAAACAATACAAAATAATTCTTCTTTGTTTTATAGACCAGCTGGAGGAGGAGCAGCCTGCTGTTATGCTACCAGCAGAGATACAAGGAAGGTAAACTCTCGAGTGCTACAAAAAAAAAATCACATTGTAGCCTTAGCCTTGCAAGCAGCTTCATCCTACTTCCTACCCTGAAAAAGATTTAACCTTTACAAGGAACTTTCTCCTTCTCTAGCTGATTAAAGTGCAACTGTCATGAACTACAGGGTGGGCCATTTATATGGATACACCTTAATAAAATGGGAATGGTTGGTGATATTAACTTCCTGTTTGTGGCACATTAGTATATGTGAGGAGGGAAACTTTTCAAGATGGGCCATTTTGAATCCAACTTTTGTTTTTTCAATAGGAAGAGGGTAATTTGACACATGAAACTTATTGGGAATTTCACAAGAAAAACAATGATGTGCTTGGTTTTAACATAACTTTATTCTTTCATGAGTTATTTACAAGTTTCTGACCACTTATAAAATGTGTTCAATGTGCTGCCAATTTTGTTGAATTGTCAATGCAACCCTCTTCTCCCACTCTTCACACACTGATAGCAACACTGCAGGAGAAATGCTAGCACAGGCTTCCAGTATTCGTAGTTTCAGGTGCTGCACATCTCGTATCTTCACAGCATAGACAATTGCCTTCAGATGATACCAAAGATAAAAGTCTAAGGGGGTCAGATCGGGAGACCTTGGGGGCCATTCAACTGGCCCATGATGACGAATTCACTTTCCAGGGAACTGTTCATTTAGGAATGCTCGGACCTGACACCCATAATGTGGTGGTGCACCATCTTGCTGGAAAAACTCAGGAAACGTGCCAGCTTCAGTGCATAAAGAGGGAAATCATCATCATGTAGCAATTTTGCATATGCAGTGGCCTTGAGGTTTCCATTGAGGAAAAATGGCCCCACTATCTTTGTACCCCACATACCACACCATACCATCAATTTTTTTGTGTTCCAACAGTCTTGGAGGGATCTATTCAATGTGGGTAGTGTCAGACCAATAGCGGTGGTTTTGTTTGTTAACTTCACCATTCACATAAAAGTTTGCCTCATCACTGAACAAAATCTTCTGTGTAAACTGAGGGTCCTGTTCCAATTTTTGTTTTGCCCATTCTGCAGCACCTGAAACTATGGATACTGGAAGCCTGTGCTAGCATTTCTCCTGTGGTGTTGCTATCAGTGTGTGAAGAGTGGGAGAAGAGGGTTGCATTGACAATCCAACACAATGGGCAGCACATTGAACACATTTTATAAGTGGTCAGAAACTTGTAAATAACTCATGAAAGAATAAAGTTATGTAAAAACCAAGCACATCATTGTTTTTCTTGGGGAATTCCCAATAAGTTTGATGTGTCACATGACCCTCTTCCTATTGAAAAAAAAAAAGTTGGATTTAAAATGGCCGACTTCAAAATGGCCGCCATGGTCACCACCCATCTTGAAAAGTTCCCCCCTCACATATACTAATGTGCCACAAACAGGAAGTTAATATCACCAACCATTTCCATTTTATTAAGGTGCATCCATATAAATGGCCCACCCCGTATATAACCTACACACAGCCTTTGTACTGTGTGCAGATGGTGTGTACCGTTTCTACCTTATTTCTGCTGGCTTTTATCACCCCAAAAAAGGCTTTTGTTCTCAGCCACACACAGTCGGATAGGCGTGGCGTGAGGCACGCTATGCCCCACTGCCGCCACGCCCACCCCTTTACGTCAGCACTGGGACCGCTGTGTGATTGACGCACAGGTCCCAGCGCATGCACCCCTCAGCTCAGCTACAAAACGCCGTGGCTATTTCCCGCTGCCTGCCTCCTCAGTACGCCTGTGCAGTGCTAGAGGCAGATAGTACACATCCTCTCTGCCTCTAGCAACGGGGACTGTCCTGCATTCATTTGCAGGAGAGAAGAAAGAAGAAGCCAGAGGATGGCAGGCACGGAGTACAATACATAAATGATAAAAGGTGCAAATCTGAATAAACTTGTTTTTGGCTTGCATGTTCGCTGAGCTGAGGGGCACATGCGCTGGGACCAGTGCTGACACATGGGGAGGTGGGTGTGGTGGCAGCAGGGCATAGCATACCTCGCACCATGCCTATCCGACTGTGTGTGGCTCTAATCAAAAGCATTTTTGGAGTAAAAATGGTGCTGTACACACCATCTGCACACAGTACAAAGGCTGTGTGTAGGTTATATAGCCCGGAGTTCATGAGAGTTGCGCTATAAAGGGTTTTTTCCAGTATTAGAACATTGGAAGAGATTTATCAAAACCTGTGCAGAAAAGTTGACCAGTTGCTAATAGTAACCAATTATATATTTTCTTTAATTTTTAAAAGGGCCTCTGAAAAATTAAATAAGTAATTTGATTGGTTGCTATGGGCAACTGGGCAACTTTTTCTCTACACAGGTTTTGATAAATCTCCCCCATTATATTTAAATAAAACTGACATTCCAAGTGATATAACTTTCTTTTTTGTAACTGTTTATTTACGTATTTTAAACAAGTTTACATAAAATTACAGACAGGAAAGAAATAAGGCAATTAAGCAGGCAATAAGCGTACCAAATGTAGAACATCAAAAACGTCCCAATGTAGTAAAACATCAGAGAATTATTAGAGTAGTTTTCAAGTTAGGTCCAGGAGGTGTATCTGATATGAAAGGAGGTCCTTTCAGAACTTCGGCATCTTGAAGAAGTATATAGGAATAGGCACAGGACTTTTGTGATCAGGAACCATATAATAATTGTATCTAAAAAGACACCATTCCCTAATTGTATTTTACACAGAGAAATAATCATTTCTTAGGTGTTTACTACACGTCTTCCTTCTGGAGAGAGTTCTGGCTTGGCATTAATCCCAATCAGTTCTGAGACTTCTTAATTGGAGCCTGAGCTGTTTGATAAAGGCTGGAATGGCCGTAACGCGTGCTGTGTTCACTTATGTAATATATGCTTGAATAAAAGCTTTACCTTCAGCAAGAAGTTGGTGTGCCGGGATCTTCTTTACTTCTCACCTCAGCCAAGCCAGATAACCCTGCTCTCTACTGACGAGGGGCAAACACCCCGAAACAGCTGTATGCAGATGGGTCCTCTTTCCTTCTGGAGAGAGTTCTGGCTTGGCATAAATCTCAATCAGTTCTGAGACTTCTTAACTGGAGCCTGAGCTGTTTGCAGGACACATTACCTGTGAAGGTGGTGTGATGAGCTGATTTGCATATTTTTAACCCAGGAGCCCGCGGAGAGCTACATGGCCTACTTGAATCTCCGTTTTACACCAGATATAGAGAAGTAATTTGGCGGAAGTATTAGGGAGGCCAGGGAGTGGAAGATTTAAGAGATAGGTGATCAGGTTAATAGGAATGAGAACACCCACCACTCTGCTTATCAAGGATTGAACCTCTAACCAGTAATGTCTCAGTGAGGAGCA
This sequence comes from Hyla sarda, assembly GCF_029499605.1. NCBI lineage: Eukaryota > Metazoa > Chordata > Amphibia > Anura > Hylidae > Hyla > Hyla sarda. The sequence goes on from NC_079194.1 coordinate 211,804,189, forward strand.
ATCCCAGAAAATGTAGGGGGAGAGTATCTTTGTCTGTTTCACATATCCAACAGTAAGGAGATAAATGAGGAAAGATACGGTGAAGTTCTTCTGGGGTGTGCTACCACTAAGTAAGAATTTTATATTGATTTTCATTGTGGGATATACAACACAAGGATATGGAGGTTAACCCCCAGATTGTTTGTCATTGCATCAGGGATAACATTTTGCCCAGATACTTCTCCCATTCATACATATACGCATGTCTAAAATTAGAAATATCACCTGGAGAGGACAATGTGTCATAGATTGTGGTGATCAGGCCCCTAGTCCTGACAGGACTTCTGCATTGTAATTAGAAAGGTATGGGTATTGGAAATATGAAACTATCAGTGAAAATTACTTAATATTTTTTTTAACATCCTGGAAAAACAAATATGATTCCCTATGGATGTTATGCCTGTCCCTTATAATCATGAATGGCATTAGTGTCCGTCTGGCGGGATCCACCAAATCTGCCACATGAAATAGTTGGGCTTGAATCCATGGGGAGATCAACTTTGTTTTGTTACTATTGGGTATCTGGGGGTTAAATAGAATAGTGTTAAATAGAATAATGATTTCAAGAAGAAGGTCCTAGAAGAATAGTCCCAAACATTTTTGGTCAGTTTCATAGGCCCTAGTAGATTGTTTTAGGAGGCTTTAAAGTTCAAGTGAACTTGGAAGGACTGGGGAGATCCACATTTTCTCAACCTCGCTCCATTTCTTAAAAGCAAGGAAAATGGTCCACGAGGGATCCGATGTAGATGTATTGCTAGATAATATGTATGGAGATCTGGAACATCCAGTCCACCAAACCTTTTTTTCGCCATTGCGTCCCCCACACCAAATAAATTTGAAAATCAAGGATTGGAACTTTTTCAAGGTATCTTTAGATATTGGAAAGGGTAATGTTTCAAGGAGGTTAAGAATTTTGGGCAGGATAGACATTTTTTTTGCAGCAATTATAGATATAACTTTCTAATATAGTAGTATGCTATTAAATGTGTGGACCTGTGCACCACAGTATGGATTACAAGTCCACATTGCTGTCCATAAGGTGCATATGAAAGGTGCAGGAGGAATAGTGTCATTGGCTTCTTTTCTATTAAAAGACTTTCTCATACATAGTGTTATCATTAACTGTATTAGCTTCAGAATGATTTTACTTTATTCACCTTTGACAGGAAGTTATCTCGTCTCGTCCTCCTATGTGGCATTGTCTCATATGTCAAATCATCCTCTGCTGTCTCAGAAGGCAGGGTTGAATACACAAACACATTTACAGTGGGGCAAAAAAGTATTTAGTCAGCCACCAATTGTGCAAGTTCTCCCAATTAAAAAGATGAGAGAGGCCTGTAATTTTCATCATAGCTATACTTCAACTACGAGAGACATAATGAGAAAAAAAATAAACATAAAATCACACTGTCTGACTTTTAAAGAATTTATTTGCAAATTATGGTGGATAATTATAAGTATTTGGTCAATAACAAAAGTTCATCTCAATACTTTGTTATATACCCTTTGTTCCAATGACAGAGGTCAAAGGTTTTCTGTAAGTCTTCACAAGGTTTTCACACACTGTTGCTGGTATTTTGACTCATTCCTCCATGCAGATCTCCTCTAGAGCAGTGATGTTTTGAGGCTGTCGCTGGGCAACAAGGACTTTCAACTCCCTCCAAAGGTTTTCTATGGGGTTCAGATCTGGAGACTGGCTAGGCCACTCCAGGACCTTGAAATGCTTCTTACAAAGCCACTCCTTTGTTGGCTGGGTGGTGTGTTTGGGACCATTGTCATGCTGAAAGACCCAGCCACGTTTTATCTTCAATGCCCTTGCTGATGGAAGGAGGTTTTCACTCAAAATCTCACGATATATGGCCCCGTTCATTCTTTCTTTTACACGGATCAGTTCTCCTGGTCCCTTAGCAGAAAAATAACCCCAAGGCATGATTTTTCCACCCCCAGGCTTCACAGTAGGTATGGTGTTCTTTGGATGCAACTCAGCATTCTTTCTCCTCCAAACATGACGAGTTGAGTTTTTACGAAAAAGTTCTACTTTGGTTTTATCTGACCATGTGACATTCTCCCAAACCTCTTCTGGATCATCCAAATGCTCTCTAGCAAACTTCAGACAGGCCCAGGTATGTACTGGCTTAAGCAGGGGGACACGTCTGGCACTGCATGATTTGAGTCCCTGGCGGCGTAGTGTGTTACTGATGGTAGCCATTGTTACTTTGGTCCCAGCTCTCTGCAGGGCATTCACAAGGTCCCCCATGGGATTCTGGGATTGCTCACCATTCTTGTGATTATTTTGACACCACAGGGTGAGATCTTGTGTGGAGCCCCAGATCGATGGAGAATATCAGTGGTCTTGTATGTCTTTCATTTTCTAATTATTGCTCTCACAGTTGATTTCTTCACACCAAGCGTCTTGCCTATTGCATATTCAGTCTTCCCAGCCTGGTGCAGCTCTACAATTTTGTTTCTGGTGTCCTTCGACAGCTCTTTGGTCTTGGCCATAGTGGAGTTTGGAGTGTGACTGTTTGAGGTTGTGGACAGAAGTCTTTTATAAAAAAATAAATGCCAGCAGAACTAAATAATACACGGGTGTGGCAAATACAAAGAATACAAAATAAGAAGGTTGCAGCAGCACTCTTGGTTAAAAAATGGAGGCTCTTAGCACACTTTTTGATAAAAACGTGTCCCCCATCTGGCCTCTTGTTGGATGGAACCCTAACATGCTTAATCCACTCACCTCTGCTGGGCATATGGCCTCTGACTGGGTGACATGCAGGATCAGCAATCAATTTAAACACCTCCTGTGAAACAGGGAGAGGTGCACGGCTAGAGAGGATGCAACTAGGGGGAGTTGCATAGCAAAAACACAAAAAAGAAAAATAGCCAGCAATAGCCAAGAGTGCTGCTGTAACCCTCTTTTTTTTTTTTTTTTTTTGTATAGGTGTCTTTTATACTGATCACAAGTTCAAACAGGTGCCATTAATACAGGTAACAAGGAGAGGACAGAGGAGACTCTTAAATAAAAAAGTTACAGGTCTGTGAGAGCCAGAAATCTTGCTTGCTTGTAGGTGACCAAATACTTATTTTCCACCATAATTTGCAAATAAATTCTTTAAAAATCTCATAGTTGAGGTATACCTATGATGAAAATTACAGGCCTCTCTCATATTTTTAAGTGGGAGAACTTGTACAATTGGTGGCTGACTAAAAACTTTTTTTGCCCCACTGTATATCTTTATTGTATCATTTAGGAAAACATTGGTTTTATGTATACCACATTGCCTTGTGCTGAACAATGCAACAGGAGAGTGATGTGTGGAGAGATAGCCTGCTGAGTTATATAATGTTTAGCCGCAGTTCTGGGTGAGGAACTTGCAGGAGTTCTGCAGAAGTAGGAGGGGCAGAGTTGGAAGACTGTGATAAAGAGCTGAAGGGAAACAATGCTTTCTGGGAAGGGTAGTAACTACTCAACCATGAAATACACTGAATGTGTAAAAAAAAAAAAGGTAGAGGGATGCACAAAACTAATGGATTCTTTGTGGTTTCAGAACTGAGGCAGGCAGGTAAGAAATGCTGTATGCTCCTGCAGCATCTTTTTTTATTTTTTACATGATGTCGGAATACCCAGGAACTCTTATTTTCTATTAAGTAAATATTAAGCTCCAGATGTAGGTCTAAAGGTTAACAGATTCAGTCTTCCCTTTGCATTAAGACCCATTGCTTAGTTACGCAATTACATAGTTAGTGGGTTGAAAAAAGATCATCAAATTACATTTTTTTATACCTGCAAACCCTGGTTGATCCAAAAGAAATCAAAAACATTATTCAATGTGGTTTTGCAGTGTTTTTTTCCTGCTGTGTTTTTAACAACATTTTTTTAGTTATTATTTTCATGGCCAAATGCTACTTTACAGTCTAATGAAACATAAAATGAACTACATTCAAATTATTTTTGTTTTGGGCTTTTTGCAGCAGTTATAATTTATGCTGGGTATGGTGTTTTTTTTCCTCCCTATTTCAAATTAGCTTCTCAATAGTTCAACATCTGAAAAACACTAAATCATCACAAAGACTTTTGTATAAAAAAAAAAACAAAAAAAACACCATGCAGCAATCCAACAGTGGATTAATTACATTGTGTTTTGTTAAATAAGTTCAAATAAAAGCTAATGAAACAATAAATGTGAAAATGCCCTTAAAAGGTTAATCCAGGGAGGGAACATTTTCCAAAGTAAAATCAGGTTGCTTTAAAACTAATTTTTTCTTACCTGCTCCGATCTTCCACAACTGAAGTTCGGATGCCTCCTGGTCCTTACTGCTCGTGCCTGCTCCCTGCATCCTCTAATGTGATGACACTGCAGGAAATACCTGGTCAACCAAACACTTGCAACTGTGGTCAGCTGCCTCTCTGAGTGATTGCCTTAATGGGTATTTCCTGCAGTGTCAACATGTCAGAGGAAACGGGGAGCAACAGTAAGCTTCGAGTTCTGAGAGCAGTCGTAATGGCAGCTGTGATGCATAGGGGCAAGAAAGAATGCTTTGTTTTTGCCATATTGGAATACCCCTTTAATCCCTAAACGACGCAGGATGTAAATGTACGTCCTGGTGATGTGGTACTTAACGCACCAGGACGTACATTTACGTCCTGAACATAACCGTGGGCATCGGAGCGATGCCGGCATAATGCGCGGCAGGTCCCGACTGTGGATCGCAGCCAGGGACCCGCCGGTAATGGTGGACACCCGCGATCCCGCGGATGTCCGCCATTAACCCCTCAGATGCCATGATCAATACAGATCATGGCATCTGCAGCATTGCGGTCACTTAACAGGATGATCGGATCGCCCGCAGCGCTGCCGCGGCGATCCGATCATCCTGCATGGCAGACGGAGGTCCCCTCACCTGCCTCCGCTGTCTTCCGGGAGTCTTCTGCTCTGATCTGCCTTCCCACAGACCAGAGCAGAAGATGACTGATAGCCCTGATCAGTGCTATGTCCTATACATAGCACTAAACAGGATTAGCAATCGAATGGTTGCTATAAAGTTAAAAAAAGTAAAAAAATAAGGTAAAAAAATTTGAAAAAACTCCTCCCCAATAAAAACATAAATTGTCCCATTTTCCCTATTTTACCCCCAAAATGTGTAAAAAAAATATTTTATATACTTATTTGGTATCACCGCATGCGAAAATATCCGAACTATTAAAATAAAATGTAAATGATCCCATATGGTGAACGGCGTAAACGTAAAAAAAAAAAAAAAAAAGTCCAAAATAGATGCTTTTTTATAACATTTAATTCCAAAAAAATGTATAAAAAATTTAATAAAAGTTTTGTATAAGCAAATATGGTAGTAATAAAAAGAACAGATCACAGCACAAAAAATTAGCCCTCATACCACCGCTTATACGGAAAAATGAAAAAGTTATAGGTCTTTTTAAAATGGAGGGATTTTACACGTACTAATTTGGTTAAAAAGTTTGCGGTTTTTTTAAGCGCAACAGTAATAGAAAATTGTATAATCATGGGTATCATTTTAATCGTATTGACCCAGAGAATAAAGAACACATGTCATTTTTACCATAAATTCTACGGCGTGAAAACAAAACCTTCCAAAATTTGCAAAATTGCGGTTTTCTATTTAATTTCCCCACACAAATAGTATTTTTTTGGTTGCGCCATACATTTAATGGTAAAGTGAGTGATGGCATTACAACAGACAACTGTTCGCGCAAAAAAACAAGCCCCCATACTAGTTTGTGGATGAAAATATAAAAGAGTTATGATTTTTTGAAGGGGAGAAGGAAAAAACGAAAGCGTAAAAATAAAATTGTCTGAGTCCTTAACCTGTTCAGGACCCATGACGTATGCATACGTCTTCACACCCTGGGTCTTAAGGACCCATGACGTATGCATACGTCATGGCGTTTTCCGGTCTCTGCCGCTCGCCGGGCAGAGATCGGAACTGGATGCCTGCTGAAATCCTTCAGCAGGCATCCAGGGCAAACGCCGAGGGGGGCCATGTAGGCCCCCCATGTCGGCGATCGCCGCAATTCGCAAGGTAAATCGCCCTTGCGATCTGCGGCGATACCGGGCTGATCGGGTCTCTGGGACCCGACCGCCCGGTAATTTTGCATGATCCCGGCTGTCGCAGACAGCCAGGACCATGCTGGAGTATCGGAGCGAGGTGGCAAGCCGGCCGCCTCCTCCGATCCCCTGCGATCTGTCGGTTAGTTAACCGACCAATCGCAGGAGGGGGGGGCGGTTACTTCCTCCCGTCTTGCCCGGCCCCTGAAAGTCCGGAGAGGACGGGAGGAAGACCGGAGGACGCGGCGGGGGACGGGGGAGTGCTGGGGACCGGCCCCGGTACTTACCTCGTCCCTGAAGACCCGGATCCAGACGATGAAGACGGCGGCGGCGACAGGTGAGTAGATCTTCAGCCGCGGTCGGGCCCTTTACAGCAATGCACGTCGCCGTAAAGCGACATGCATTGCTGTAATAGGACCCTGTAAACTACAACTCCCAGCATGCCCAGACAGCCCTTGGCGTCTGGGCATGCTGGGAGTTGCAGTTTTGCAACATCTGGAGGTACATAGTTTGGAGACCACTGTGCCCTTCCAGATGTTGCAAAACTACACATCCTCAGCATGCCCTTACTGTCCAGGCATGCTGGGAGTTGTAGTTCTGTAACATCTGGCCCTTCAGATGTTGCAGAACTACAACTCCCAGCATGCCTGGACAGTTTTGGCATACTGGGAGTTGTAGTTTTGCAACATCTGGAAGGGCACAGATTGGGAACCACTGTATTAGTGGTCTGCAAACTGTAGTCCTCCAGATGTTGCAAAACTACAACTCCAAGCATGCTGGGAGTTGTAGTTCGGCAACATCTGGCTCTAAAGATGTTGCCGAACTACTACTCCCAGCATGCCTGAGAATGTTTGGGAGTTGTGGTTTTGCAACAGCTGGAGGCACACTGGTTGGGAAACATTGTTTCCTAACTCAGTGTTTCCCAACCCGTGTGCCTCCAGCTGTTGCAAAACCACAACTCCCAAACATTCTCAGGCATGCTGGGAGTTGTAGTTTTGCAACAGCTGGAGGTCCCCCCCCTGTGAATGTACAGGGTACATTCACATGGGCAGGGGGCTTACAGTGAGTATCGGGCTGCAAGTTTGCGATGCAGCAAATTTTGCGCGGCAGCTCAAACTCGCTGTAATCCCCCCGCCCGTGTGACTGTACCCTAAAAACACTACACTACACTAACACAAAATAAAATAAAAAGTAAAAAACACTACATATACACATACCCCTACACAGCCCCCCTCCCCCCTCCAATAAAAATGAAAAACGTCTGGTACGCCACTCTTTCCAAAATGGAGCCTCCAGCTGTTGCAAAACAACAACTCCCAGTATTGCCAGACAGCCGTTCACTGTCCAGGCATGCTGGGAGTTTTACAACAGCTGGAGGCACCCTGTTTGGGAATCACTGGTGTAGAATACCCCTATGTTCACCCCTATGCAAATCCCTAATTCAGGCCTCAAATGCACATGGCGCTCTCACTTTGGAGCCCTGTCGTATTTCAGGGCAACAGTTTAGGGCCACATATGGGGTATCGCCGTACTCGGGAGAAATTGCCTTACAAATCTTGGGGGTCTTTTTCTCCTTTCACCCCTTATGAAAAGGTGAAGTTGGGGTCTACACCAGCATGTTAGTGTAAAAAAAATAAACTTTTTACACTAACATGCTGGTGTTGCCCTATACTTTTCATTTTGACAAGAGGTAAAGGGGAAAAAAGCCCCACAAAATTTGTAACACAATTTCTCCCGACTACGGAGATACCCCATATGTGGGCACAAAGTGCTCTGGGGGCGCACAACAAGGCCCAGAAGGGAGAGTGCACCATGTACATTTGAGGTGATTTGCACAGGGGTGGCTGATTGTTACAGCGGTTTTGACAAACGCAAAAAAAACAAAACCCCACATGTGACCCAATTTCGGAAACTAGACCCCTCACGGAATGTAATGAGGGGTGCAGTGAGAATTTACACCCCACTGGTGTCTGACAGATCTTTGGAACAGTGGGCTGTGCAAATTAAAAATGTTGTACAGCCCACTGTTCCAAAGATTTGACAGACACCAGTGGGGGGTAAATGCTCATTTTATGCCTTGTTACGTTCCTCAAGGGGTCTAGTTTCCAAAATGGTATGCCATGTGGGGGTTATTTTGCTGTCCTGGCACCATATGGGCTTCCTAAATGCGACATGCCCCCCGAGCAAAATTTGCTCTCAAAAAGCCAAATATGACTCCTTCTCTTCTGAGCATTGTAGTTCGCCCGTAGTGCACTTCAGGTCAACTTATGGGGTACCTCCATACTCAGAAGAGATGTGGTTACAAATTTTGGGGGGTATTTTCTGCTATTAACCCTTGTAAAAATGTGAAATTTGGGGGGAAACACACATTTTAGTGATTTTTTTTATTTATTTTTTTACGTATGCAAAAGTCGTGAAACCCCTGTGGGGTATTAAGGCTCACTTTATTTCTTGTTACGTTCCACAAGGGGTCTAGTTTCCAAAATGGTATGCCATGTGGTTCTTTTTGCTGTCCTGGCACCATAGGGGCTTCCTAAATGCGACATGCCCCCGAGCAAAATTTGCTCTCAAAAAGCCAAATATGACTCCTTCTCTTCTGAGCATTGTAGTTCACTCATAGTACACCTCAGGTCAACTTATGGGATACCTCCATACTCAGAAGAGATGGGGTTACAATGTTTGGGGGGTATTTTCTGCTATTACCCCTTGCAAAAATGTGAAATTTGGGGGGAAACACACATTTTAGTGAAATTTTATTTTTATTTTTTTACATATGCAAAAGTCGTGAAACCCCTGTGGGGTATTAAGGCTCACTTTATTCCTTGTTACGTACCTCAAGGGGTCTAGTTTCCAAAATGGTATGCCATGTGGGGGATTTTTGCTATTCTGGCATCATAGGGGCTTCCTAAATGCAACATGCCTCCCAAAAACCATTTAAAAAAAACGTACTCTCCAAAATCCCCTTGTCGCTCCTTCGCTTCTGAGCCCTCTACTGCGCCCGCCGAACACTTTACATAGACATATGAGGTATGTGCTTACTCGAGAGAAATTGGGCTACAAATATAAGTATACATTTTCTCCTTTTTCCCCTTGTAAAAATTCAAAAATTGGGTCTACAAGAACATGCGAGTGTAAAAAATGGAGATTGTGAATTTTCTCCTTCACTTTGCTGTTATTCCTGTGAAACACCTAAAGGGTTAAAACGCGGACTGAATGTCATTTTGAATACTCTGGGGGGTGCAGTTTTTATAATGGGGTAATTTGTGGGGTATTTCTAATATGAAGACCCTTCAAATCCACTTCAAACCTGAACTGGTCCATGAAAAATTGTGAGTTTGGAAATTTTGTGAAAAATTGGAAAATTGCTGCTGAACTTTGAAGCCCTCTGGTGACTTCCAAAAGTAAAAACACGTAAATTTTATGATGCAAACATAAAATAGACATATTGTATATGTGAATAAAAAAAAAATTATTTGGAATATCCATTTTCCTTACAAGCAGAGAGCTTCAAAGTAAAAAAAAATGCAAAATTTTCAAATTTTTCATAAAATGTTGGGATTTTTCACCAAGAAAGGATGCAAGTTACCACAAAATTTTACCACTATGTTAAAGTAGAATATGTCACGAAAAAACAATCTCGGAATCAGAATGATAACTAAAAGCATTCCAGAGTTATTAATGTTTAAAGTGACAGTGGTCAGAATTGCAAAAAATGGCCGGGTCCTGAGTTGTAAAATGGCTGGGTCCTTAAGGGGTTAAGGTCCAAATGGGCTGAGTCCTTAAGGGGTTAAATAGGTTTTCCATGACTTTGATGTTAATAAATTATCCTTAAGATCTTATGTCCTAAGAACAGGGCATCAATGTCAAAGTCCCTGAAAGGCCCTTTAGACCCAATTCGCTACTCACAGACTAGAAGACAATATTTTCTGTCCTTTGCTCTTATTTTCCTGTGGCGACATGCTCCCTTACTACAGTTTGTACAGTATTTCACTTGGGATAAGATTCTCTTTTACCAAATTTATAAGAATATAGAGGAATTGATTCTTCTATTGTAATCTATGAACCAGTAAATCAGTAAATTGACAAAACAGCAAAATAGGTCAATTGATTTTAAGCACAAAGTTTTATTTTGCCATTCAGATACCATGTAAAAGCAATCCTCCTTGTCACAAAGAAGTAAGAAAGTAGGGATTTCCTAGGGCGTCAGAATCCCTGTTCTCTGTTTTGCTAATGATTTATGTTGCAAAGAAGTCTTAAAATGCAATCTAGTGTCAACAAATAAATATTCTACTTAGTACTAAAGATAAGTAAGTGTAAAGGTAAGGGGAAGACAGCTGACCGCAGTTATCTCAAAAAACAAATGTGTTCAAAGTGGCTTTCCAGGAATGACTTAGGGCTCATTCATACTATAAATTCTACACTTGGAGACATTCCACATGTAGATGTCAAGGCATTTGGGAGTGGATTTCACCAAAAGAATGAACATGTTAATTTTTTTTGGTGCAGTCTGAGATCCAGAATTTCCGTAGTGTGAATGATGCAGCAGAATGAAATGACCGTACACTGTACAAGGGGCTACAGCAGCAAATAACTGGCCTTAGGCCTCAGCAGTAATGTGTACTGGTGCATGTGACCATTGAGGCCAGTGATTGGGAGTGATCAAGAGAGTAGGAGTATTCCAAGAGAATAGGAAGGAGAATTTTTTTTTACCCGCCCCTTGGCAATATTTTGTCGTTCCCTGAAAACCCCTTTACAAGTAAGTCCATATCAAGAAAATTAATCACCAGCAGAAATTTTATGTTCAGTAAAATCTACAACAACACCTGTATTTATGAATTCATGTACAGTCACTGTGGATTTCAGCCCTAATACATTAAAAGAGTAGTGTAGAAAAAAAAGTATTCCCAGTCCGTTGTACCTGGGCTGAAAAAAAAAAAAAAAAGAAAACAAACTCTTACACTCACCCTTCTACGTTCCTGCCTAGCACCACTACAGCTATTCGGTCCTCTGGTCCGGTCTTCTTTCTTCTTTCATGTGCACGGATCATCACACAGCACCCAGCCTATCACCAGCTGAGGCAGGACGTCGCTGTGGCCAGTGATAGGCTGAGCGCAGTGTGATGATCCGTGCAAGTGAGCTAAAGTTTAATTTCTTTTTTTTTTTTTTTTCAGCCCAGGCACAATGGACTGGGAATACTTTTCTCTACACTACTCCTTTAAAAGTAAAAAAAAAAAAAAAGTGTGAAGCATGTGGGTAAGATTTGTAAATGTTTATCCACTTGACTGTTACTGTTCCCAAAATTGTAAATAAAGAACAAACTTCTTTCTCACATGGATATACTTCAAAGGGGTTGTCCACTATTTGTTAGAAGTGCCCTTTAACAATCAGCCAATTAAAAAGTCTCACTTACACAGTGTCTATTTAAATCAAGGGCTTGATGATGTAATGTAGGACAGCGTGTGTTCTCCAGTACATCCATTACATAGGTAGTTCATTGAAAAAAGACAAGAGTCTATCAACTTCAACCTATGACCTACTGTGCTAATCTGTCCAAATAACAGCATCAGCCACCAGTGTTAAGTACTGGCAACAGCTGAAATTCTTCAACAACTGTCTATCCTTTCCGTGTAGATGATAAGAGCTACTTTAAAGGAGTACTCCCCTGGAAAACATATATATATATATATATATATATATATATATATACAGACAAGAAAAGAAACACGCTGCGACTCACCACCACTATGCTTCATCTTTAATGCTGCTCGTAGTACATCAATGTCGGTACAGGCAATCTGAAGATATCGGGGCTGTACGGTGGGGAAAGGAAGGTGCGGATAGTGCGGGGAGGTCCCAAGAAGACCAGCTAGTTTCGCATCACATGATGCTTCTTACGGTCTTGGGTAGGTACAGGTGTGCAGTGATTAAATAGGAAGGATCCCGCTGGTAGGCGGGGGAAAAAAGAAACAGTTCTCTTGTGATACAGACGGACAGTGTGAATACATGTATAAACAGAAACCGTCTACCAAGAACACTTACACCTGTTAAAACCAATCTAACTGCAAAAATTGACTAGAGGTATGGGGATAGATCATTTCTGTCATTTAATCCTACTGCGCTAAGTGCATTGAGGTGACTAATCCATCGGATTTCTTTCTTCATTAGAATTTTTTCGCGATCTATCCTCTGACCTGCTGCCATCACTCGCTCAATGCCTGCAAATTTCGGATGTTGTACATTATTATTATGGACCTCTTTCATATGGGCTATCAGCTTTTGTGACCCCTTACCCGTATTGAAACCGTACAGGTGTTCTTTAATCCTCTCGTTCAAACTTCTTTAAGTTTTTACAGTATAGAACATACAGCAGGTACATATAAGTGCATAAACTACGTGTGTACTGCGGCATGTAATTAATTGCTTGACCTGAATGTGATTGCCGCCTAGTGTGAATTCAGACTTGTGTAAATTGAGATGGCAGATGTTACAACTTTTGCAGGGGAAAATGCCCTTCGGAGCCACATTATTTAACCATGTGTTCATTTGTTTTTTGTTGGTATTTCTTTTTTGTTGTTAATGTATCCTTCTATGGTTGTATTCTTTTTATATGTAATGATAGGGCGATTTTTGGCTATGCTGGCTATGTCGGGGTCAGATTCCAAGAAGTGCCAATGATTGTGGATAATTTTATTGATTGTGTCATTCATGGGGGAGTTGTGAAAACTGAACACAAACCTTTTTTTTTTTTACTTTTTTCATCTTGATGTTTATTTTTGGGTTGTTGTAGTTGGATTTATTTTTTAGTTTTTCTTTGCACTTGTTGATAGGCCTTCTCTTTTACTTCCTGTGGGTACGCTCGTTCTCTTAGTCTATTTTTCAATTCCTCCACCTGTATCTGGTAATGGGATTCCTCTGTATTAACCCTTTTTAGGCGGAGGAATTGACTATAGGGAATACTTTGTTGTACATGTTTAGAGTGGGAGCTTTGATAGTGGAGTAGGGAGTTCTGAGAATTTTTTTTTCCTATAGCCGGTGGTCTTAATTTCATTGTTTTCGACCTACAAGTGGATGTCGAGGAAGTCGAGTTCCTGACCTCCAAATTGATGGGTGAAAAACATATTTTGATCATTATTGCAATTCAAGTATTGCACAAACTCAGCAAAGAGCTCCGCGGACCCGTCCCAGATAACGAACACGTCATCGACGAAATATAAGTATAGCTTAATGTACCTGATGTAGGGATTGCTTGAAGTATAGATGTACCTGCTTTCAAGTATCGCTAAGAAGATGTTAGCGTATGTGCAAGAAACCGGGGTACCCATCGCCGTACCCCGGTTCTGCACATACCACCTCCCTGCCTGTAAGAAGGTATTCTGACTAAGTATTAATTCTGTTCCCTCTGCGACAAAGTCTTGGAATCGGCTGACTTTTGGGAACCTGCAAGAAAGACCCTGAGAGCCTGTATACCCGCATTGTGTGGGATGCGAGTATACAGGTTCTCAACGTCTATTGAAGCCAGACTATAGGTGTTCTCCCATTGAAAGTCTTGTGAGGCTCTCAGTAATTCATCTGTATTTTTTATGAAGGCTGGGATACAGGGGAGCAAAGGGGACACTAGCCCACTAGCCACTCCAGGTAAGAGGAAAGGGTCTCGGCAGCAGACCCAATCCCCGAGACGATCGGGCGTCCCGGGGGTTGGGTCAGGGATTTGTGGACTTTTGGTACAATATACCACTTGGAAGGTCAGGGGGTGTAGGGGATTAGCCGCTCAGCCATTTTTTCACTTATTACCCCCAGCCTAACGTATTTATTAAGGAACAATCTGAGTTTCCTCACTACTTTCCCTCTTGGATTATCTACAAGTTGGGTATATACTTCACTATCTGAGAGTTGGCTTTCCACTTCCTTATCATATTGGTCCTTAGACCACACTACTATTGAGCCGCCTTTGTCGGCCTAGACTAAGAGAATGAGCGTACCCACAGGAGGTAATGGAGAAGGCCTATCAACAAGTGCAAAGAAAAACTAAAAAAGAAATCCAACTACAAAAACCCAAAAATAAACATCAAGATCAAAAAAGTAAAAAAAGGTTTGTGTTCAGTTTTCACAACTCCCCCATGAATGACAAAATCAATAAAATTATCCACAATCATTGGCAATTCTTGGAATCTGACCCCGACATAGCCAGCATAGCCAAAAATCGCCCTAGCATTACATATAAAAGAACACAACCATAGGAGGATATATTAACAACAAAAAAAGAAATACCAACAAAAAACAAATGAACACATGGTTAAATAATGTGGCTCCGAAGGGCAATTTCCCCTGCAAAAGCTGTAACATCTACCATCTCAATTTACACAAGTCTGAATTCACACTAGGCGGGTAATCACATTCAGGTCAAGCAATTAATTACATGCCGCAGTACACATATAGTTTATGCACTTATATGTACCTGCGGTATGTTCTATATTGGAAAAACTAAAAGAAGTTTGAACAAGAGGATTAAAGAACACATGTACAGTTTCAATACGGGTAAGGGGTCACAAAGGCTGATAGCCCATATGAAAGAGGTCCATAATAATAATGTACAACATCTGCAGGCATCGAGAGAGTAATGGCAGCAGGTCAGGGGATAGATCGCGATAAAATTCGAATGAAGAAAGAAATCCGATGGATTAGTCACTTCAATGCACTTAGCGCAGTAGGATTAAATGACAGAAACGATCTACCCCCATACCTCTTGTCAATTTTCACAGTTAGATTGGTTTTAACAGGTGTAAGTGTTCTTGGTAGACGGTTTCTGTTATACATGTATTCACACTGTCCGTCTGTATCACAAGAGAACTGTTTCTTTTTCCCCCCGCCTACCAGCGGGATCCTTCCTATTTAATCACTGCACACATGTACCTACCCAAGACCGGAAGAAGCATCATGTGATGCGAACCTAGCTGGTCGTTTTGGGACCTCCTCGCACTATCCGCACCTCCTCTCCCCACCGTACAGCCCTGATGTCTTCAGATTGCCTGTAAGACAGAAAGTTAAACAGATTTGTAAATTACTTCTATTTAAAAATATTAATCCTTCCAGTACTTATCAGCTGCTATATGGTCCACAGGAAGTTCTTTTCTTTTTTAATTTCCTTTCTGTCTGACATCAGTGCTCTCTGCTGACACCTCTGTCCATTTTAGGAACTGTCTAGAGCAGAAGAGGTTTGCTATGGGGATTTTCTCCTACTCTGGACAGTTCCTAAAATGAACAGAGGTGTCAGCAGAGAGCACTATGGTCCGACAGAAAAGACATTCAGAAAGAAAATAACTTCCTGTGGAGCATATAGCAGCTGATAAGTACTGGGATTACAAGATTTTTAAATAGAAGTAATTTATAAAACTGTTTTCACTTTCTTGCACCAGTTGATTATTTTTTTTTCCAGTTGAGTACCCCTTTAAGTCTTGTATAGTACACATTGTATGACAAAAACACAAAAATGTACTGGATTTAGCTGGTGTTCAAAGTATCGGTAAAGAGCAGTAGAGAACATGTAGTTCTGGACAGTATTGTAGGGAGGTGCTATTAGACAGCCAATGAATGCCTGCACTTCAAGAACACATGTTCTGCCTGTGGATTGACCAATCTGTTAGCCAGATCTTCCAGCTTTTTATATGTACCTCAGATCAAGTCTGTCTTAGCATCAAGTTACAATGGCCCCAGAAGACCATTATGTGTTGAAAATACTGTCACCTGAGGATAGCTATTCTGACCACTTTATTCTAAAGGTCCAAAATGCTTGCTGTTTCATAATTTCTACTAATAGTGTCCCATATCACTGCTTAATCTTCCTTTAACATGGATATATGTTCCTTTTAGTCAATTGTAGGTAGATAGGAACAAGTGTTCCATATGGATAACTGATCCTCTATTGCTTTACTTCAGAATAAGAGTTGCCTCCATTGTCTGGCTGCCATCTACCTTACCTCCCTTTATGTGTATTGCCAGCAATGGGCATCTTTGACCATGGATCCCCCGGAGTACTTTTATACTATTGGCATATTACCACAATATGTGCACCTGAAACGTGTCAGCTGTTGTGCCATGAGGACTTCTCCTGTGCCTTTTATTATTATATGTCTGTGTGCTGTGTCTGCTGTCCGTGTTATGGATTTTTAAAAGGACTAATAAATTTAAGGACTAATAAAATAAAAGGGCAATAAATTTTCATTTTTGCTACACGTGATGGTGTCCAAGCAAGCTTTTTTTTTTTTTTTTGCATATTTTTGGTTGCATTGATCTTTGTGGTGAATATATGTCATCACAGTATGAAAACAGAGTTTAGACCTGATCGTTTTTGTGATATTACTTGGTATGTATGACTATTATTTAGAGACACTGTATGCAATATTATAAACATTGGTAATTATAATGGAGTTGATTATTTGGGGGCAGAACTGATATATTTATGGGTACAGGTTCAAGGCCCCAAAGTGGTGATATTTGTAATAAAGTAATATCCACGGGCAGTGTACTGATAAAGCAGTATATCAAAGCCTCGTTTTAAGGATGTTGTCTTCAATATATTTCTGAGGGATGGTGGGTGTGTGGGGGGGGGGGGGGACATACGTCTTTGGAATCATGCCCTTGATCTTTGTAGCTCTTACCCACACTCCATAAGAAATTAAACTATAATCAGCAATTCCAATGGCTGAGGAACATTCTGGGCAAATGTCTTTGAGAAAAATCAGTTGACAAACAATGCTCTCTTCCAAATGCGTCTCCCAAACACCCATTTCATTTGGTTGCCAGAGTATAGTCCATAAACTCTTGTTGTAGGAGACGTAATGTTGGGTAATTCTCAAAACGTTTTTTGTTGTGGACAAGTAATGTTTTCTACAAGGGTTCATGATGTTAAATGTCCTATTCCTACACAGACTGTCCTATTTTGGGTTTATCTGTCAGTGCCCTAGAAGAAGAAATTAGATTTTATTGTGCCCCATGAAACCGACAGGTTATCCTTGTAATGCATGGACAGGCCAGCTCCTCCAAAATCAAGGTAGACCTCATGTAGCTGCTCTCCTTTCTGGTTAATAGATGGAGACCCTGGGCATAGAACTTTTCTTGTTACCTTCTCTTATTCTGTAATAGGACATTTCCAACATTTTTACCTAACTTGACAACCCCTTTGAACTTAACCCCTTAAGGACTGAGCCCTTTTTTACCTTAAGGACTGAGCCCTTTTTCGCAATTCTGACCACCGTCACTTTAAGCGTTAATAACTCTAAAAATCTTTTACCGAATATTCTGATTCTGAGATAGTTTTTTCGTGACATATTCTACTTTATTTTGGTGGTAAATTTTCGGCGTTACTTGCATCCTTTCTTGGTGAAAAATCCCCAAATTTCATGAAAATTTAGAAAATTTTGCATTTTTCTAACTTTTAAGCTCTCTGCTTGTAAGGAAAATGGATATTCCAAATAATTTTTTTTTTCCCAAATACAATGGGGGATATTTATCAAAGTTGTCTATGTCCCGCATCCATATAGACCACACTACAGAGGGTTAGTCTGGTCTATTGTGCACCTAATTTATCAAATGATAAATTCTGTGCACAGACTGCGTGATCTATGCTTTAGTCTATATTTAAACCTGCTCCAACATGGACTGACATTTCGGCGTACTTTTAGCCTATGCGACTTGTCGCTGAAAAGTCGATTTTGATAAATTCAGCACCAATGCATTTTTTTATGCATTTCAGTCTAAAATAGACTAGCATGCAGCATGTTCTAAAAATCCTCTAGAGCAAAAGTCGCAGAAAAGTCGCACATATTTAGATTGCGACTTTCTGTGCGACACATTTAGACAAGAAAAAACATCCTTTGATAAATCTCCCCCAATATGTCCACTTTATGTTGGCATCATAAAATGGACATATTTTTACTTTTTGAAAAAACTTAGAGGGCTTCAAAGTAGAGCAGCAATTTTCCAAAATTTCATGAACATTGCAAAATCTGAAGAGACAGATGTTACAGAACTACAACTCCCAGCATGCCTGGGTGGTCTAGGCATGCTGAGAGTTGTAGTTTGGCAACATCTGGAGGGCTACCGCTTGGGCACCACTGTAACAGTGGTCACCAAACTGTGACCCTCCAGATGTTGCAAAACTACAACTCCCACCATGCCCAGACAGCCTTTGACTGTCTGGGCATGCTGGGAGTTGCAGTCCGGCCTTCCTAGTGGTTGCCACAGTAAAGATCACTTTACTTTCACTTTCATTTCTCCCCCCCCCCCCCCCCCCCGTCAATTCCCTACCTCTGCCGTGATCTCCGCTGATGTCTCCGATGATCGCCGGGCCCCACGCTTCTGGTCCTCAGGTAAAGGCCTCCATCTTCTCCCCCGTTCTGCCGTTCTGCCTGACATCCAGGGGTGGGCAGAACGGGGGGTTTCCATTGCAACCCCCTGTCCTGCGCTGCCATTGGTCAGAACTCAGTTCTGACTAATGGCAGGGGATAGGAGGAGATCGCAGCACTGCGACCTCACTCCTATCCCTTAGGATGATCGGGGCTGTCACTGACAACTCCGATCATCCCTATTTTCCAGGTGATCGGGTCACCAGAGACCTGATCAGCCCGGAATTGGAGAAAATTGCATGTCTGAATTGACATGCAATTTTCTCCGATTGCAGACATGGGGGGGTCTCTGGACCCCCCTCGGTGATGTGCCGGGATGCCTGCTGAATCATTTCAGCAGGCATCCCGATCCGGTCCCCAACCGGCTAGCGGCGGGGACCGGAATTCCCAGGGGCGTGTCCATACGCCCTCAGTCCTTAAGGACTTTAAAATGGGGGCATATGGATACGCCCGACGTCCTTAACAGGTTAAAGGAAATCTGTCATCAGTGTTGCCTGTGCTAACCTGTCAGTACAATCAGGTAGTGCAGGTGACACTGATGATAATCATACTTACATGTCTCTGCTCTGTGCTCCAGTTCCCTTCCTATCTTCCTCAATATATACCATTCCAGGCCGACTTGGAGCATGGGCGGAGCTTCTTGACATCATCACTACTGTTTGCTCGCAGAAAGACCCAGAAGAGACCAAGCAGCAGCGGTGACATCAGGAAGCATCGCCCATGCTTCTAGTTGGCCCCAAAATGGAAGTTACGGAGGAAGACAGCAAGAGAACCAGACAACGAATGCGGGCCAGATAAGTATGGTTGTGATCAGTGTCACCTGCACTACCTGTCTGTACTGACAGATCAGTGCAGGTGACACTGATGTCAGATTTACTTTAAGAGTGTCTTCTTGATGTTCTCAAACATAGGTGGAGATTCATCAAAACTTGTGCAGAGGAAAAGTTGACCAGTTGGCCATAGCAACCAATCAGATTGCTTCTTTTATTTTTGAAAAGTCTGAAAAATTAAAGAAGTGATCTGATTGGTTGCTATAGGCAACTGGTCAACTTTTCCTCAACACAGATCTCCCCCATAGTGCCTACTATTCATGACACCTTCAATCTCTTCATTGAATTTAAAGCCTGACAAGAGTAAAAAATTAAATAACACCGGTAACCACCATCCCTCAAGTCTAAGGAGTAACCCAACAAATAAGGGGGCAAAGCATGTGATTGTGAAGCCAACTACAGTTACAGTTGAACTTTTAGTTTTTTTTTTTTTTTTTGGCTTTCTATTTGTGTATTTTCAGATGTCTTTCTTGTTAAGCAGATCACAAAACTATAAAACGGAATCAATGGAACAGCACAGGTTCCCATCACCATCCCAAAAATCCATAACTTTTGCATTTTAATAGAGAGGCTGAGACAGTCATTTTCCTTCTGATGTACAGCTTTGATTTTCTCCTTATCTCTCAGGGAATTTTGACTTTCTGAGAAAGGGATTATTGAATTGTGTGTCTGTGAGCGAGGATTCTTGATCACTACAGTGCTGTGTGCTTGAAACGTTACAGTCAGCTCAGCTGCTTGCTGCTTGTAAAAGCATTAGGGACGCCATGTTAATATTAATTAGGTCGTTTTGTACAGGAATTTCAGTGGTTGTATTGAAGACAGCTTGTAGGGAGAAGATTATACCCAAAGTCAGACATTAAGACAAACATATTTAGAACAACAATTATGATAATTGCAAAAACACTAACACACAGAAATAAGTAAATCTGATTAAGGGCACTTCTGCATGATCAAATATAAATCTTATGTCTTCCCTCTAACCTGGTTTAAACATAAGAGGATTATATTATGTATTAACAGATTTGTGAAGCTGAACTTATTGTACCTAATAATATAGAGCATCCGAGGGAGTGCTGCGGAGGGATCGGGCTTGGGAAGTAATCCACTTAAATTAAAAATAGACAGAATGATTGGAAAGGTGTGTGAGACGTGTGTGAGGAAGTTATGTAGGCTGGAAGGGCTTGCCAGAAGGTTACGTGACTATGAGAAAAACATTACAATGCCGCGTCCCCTACCTGTGATGTGAAGCTGCTTGTAATGGAATCTGTACATGTTATTTTTTTCATTCTTGTTCGCTAAATTTCTATTATTTTGATAGACTCCTAAAATTGTCTAACTTGTATTATTTTTGTTTTCATGAGCAAATAGTAACAATAATAATAATTATTTTTATTATTGTTTTTATATTATTAGTTATTGTTGTTATAAATATTGCTTAAATATTTTAAAAGATGTTTATATC